>NC_051081.1:23516442-23833304 GCF_004664715.2 Peromyscus leucopus
TATTTATGCCAGTTAACTCTGTTGATCCAATTACCCATAATAAAGAAACATTTTTACATGTACACATAAAACCAATGAGGAAGACTGAATGGAATTTCACAACTATTTCAAGTGTTGGATTAAGAAGATGTTGAAACTTTTGGAAATTTAGGGGGATGTGATTATGTATGGAGAGCAAGGTGATGATCGTCAATATATGATTCATTTTTCTCACTTGGTTATCAGGTTGTGTAGAGTTCATAATAAACTGAGACACATTAATTAGCTTCATGTTGTCTCCAGGACAATTTTAAAAAAGGAAAAAAAAATATGAAGGTCATATATAGCATCAAATCCAGCACAAGTCTTTCCAAATAAGGTTTAGAGTATAAAACATTTTCATATTCTTATGTTAGCTTAACTGATAAATAATGAAAATGATTGGCAAGTGTAATCTATATGGGAAAATCAGCCTATAATTGGCAAAAAGATGCCCCTGAAAGATGTCTGCTGATGGGCAACCCCAGAGTAGGCAAACACTTTCTTGAGCCAACATCTGTAATTGTTCTCAACTGAGATCTGCCAGCCTGGCTGTAAAGCCAGCACCATAGTGAGATGCAGATTCTGTTAATGATGTCCTCTCAGGCAGATATAAAACTTTACATCAACCTACTTTAGGAAGTCATTTTAATATCGTTTCACAAGTAATGACCCCTCCAGGCTCTAGAGAAAGACAGAGTAGAAATATATGGACTTCAATAGACCACTGTGTTTTATTTCTCCCTTTGGGAAATAAAACTGTAGCAATATGATAGGAATCTCTGGGAAGTACATGCATTCCTCAGTATTTTTATACTATCTATTACATCTGTTTCATTGCCTCAAAAGACAGAAGTCTGTGCTGTTAGTTTCAAGCAGGCCTTGGCTGCCATAAGAAAGAAAATAATGTGGCTTGAAGTTATACAACACTGTATTTGCAATAGTATTTAAACTTATCTTCGAAGTCATTTCTTGTCATATTAGAACATCTCAAATGAGTCCATATATTCTAGAAATCCAGAAAAGTTTGTCTAATTTAACCTTAAAATAATAACTTTGAACAGACGTTGCAGTCATCCAAAATATGTACTTTTCTGCTTCATTTGTGGCTTCATAGATATTTCTGTCTAGAAGTGGGTCCATATCTTTATTATCTGAATCTGAACGAACACAATGATTTGTTTTATAATGAAGAGAAGTGTTTTGTTTGAAGAGAATGTTAGTCATTTTAGAACCCAGGCTTCAAGAAGCCTTCCCACTTACCCCCTCTCCAGAAACCCAGTTATGCTTCCATGTGTTTGGCCATAGCCTATTCTATACAAAATGATGAGAAATAATTAGTTCTTTCGTCCCCACTACTTCAGGTTAAATCTAGACATCTGCAGAAACCTAACTATTGATATATAGGGACATAGCTGGAACCAAAATTAGCCAAACTCAGTATAGATTACTACAACTGAATGATGGGCTAAACAATTGTTCACAGTTTTAAGCCACTGAGTGTTAAGTGCCTTATTATGCTTACTGACTATATGTGAATCCTGTGTCTCTGAAGACTTCAATTATTTATCTTTTCCCAAGTGCCTAACCTAGTCTACAGGTAACCAGACAAGGTACTCAGTAATTAATTCCTTCACTGACTTGAATGTTCTAGAGCAATAGGAACCAGCTACTGCCATTTGAAAATTAGGTATCATCTAAATGAACCACATGAATAATCAGACCACATCTGTTATATCAAATAACCTGAATAATTCATAAAATATTGATATATCAGGGAAGATGGCTATCAAAATAGCATGGATTATTTCCATATAACTTTTGATCTTGGGTTGAGTATATATTCTCCAATAAATACAATTGTGGCTGGAGTTGATCATGGTACTACAGTTAGAATCCTTATTTTCCTTCCCATGTGTGGAACTAACTTCAAAATGGCTTTACCACATCTTACATCTCTATTAGGATCCACTAACATTCTTGCATTTGCCAATGGTCTTATAAATATCATAGCTTTGTTCCTCAAAAGATTGGTTCTTGGATGACAGAAGCTGAATCACCACAGAATGTTCTAAAAATACAAAATCTCAGTGCTTTTTGTCTAAATTAGATGCTGCACTTTAGTGTGATTCCCAAGTCACTTTCGAATATGTCACCTTGAAATAAACTGAAGAGAAGTCTCCCCAGCCCAGGGTGGTTGGATGAAACAAGATAAAGGGAGGAGAATCAGCTATGCCAATCTTCGGCATATACCCAAATAACTCCAGATCCTATTACAAAGATACTTGAACAACCATGCTTCTTGCTGCTCTGTTCACAGATCCCTGTCATTGAATGAATGGATAAAGAAAATGTGGTACACTACCAAATGCAATATTACTCAGCTGTTTTTAAAAAGCTAAATCATGAAATTGACAGGTAATTAATTGGAGCTAAAAAAAAAAATCAACCTGAGCTAAGTAACTCAGACCCAAAGAGCAAATATGGTATGTATCTGTTTATATGCAGATGTGAGATGTTGTCTTTGATAAGCAGGTTACAAGCCATATAACAGCAGAGGTTAGGTATAAGAGGGTAGAGAGGAAGGAAATATCACCATAGGAAGAGGAAACAGGAGTTATGAACGCATGAGGGATTAGAGGGAGGTGACTGGAAGGGGAGGATCAAATGAGGAGGGGAAGAAGAGGGCAAGGGAAGAAATATAGGGTGGGACAGCTAAAACTAAGGACCATTTGAGGGGTCTCTAGAAACCCACTGCAGTAGAAGCTTCTTAAAACATATACATATATGAAGGACATCTAAATGGAATCAATAAATAGCAGAGGAGGCAAATCCACAACTAGATATCTCTCACCACCAAATGAGACTTCCAGTGCCAGGAACTGGTTCATCTAATCAAATCCCATGGAGCACATGAACTACTGCCAAAGCTATTGGTTGCTTTCCACAGACTGATGATAAGGCCCTCTTGCTGAGGACAATGCCTACACAACTCATTGACCATGGAGAAGTCAAGCTGGTACCTACTTAGAGCTTCATCCCTACTGGCTAGTGTTCTGGTGCCAGAAGTTATTCTGCATGCTATCGGAGGAGAAGGGTAAACACTAACCTAGACACAAATGCTTTGATCTGCATGGCAATCTGCCTGCAAGGTATGCCTGTGAAATCCTGGTGCCAAACTTGTGCCAAACCAAGCACTATCTGACTGGATTTAATGCCCACTCCATGAGATGGAACCCATGCTCAATATTGCTCAGGTGCCAAGATCCTCAGACTACATAGATAGGTCAGGGAGGTATGGGAAAATCAAATTCTGCTGTTCTGCTGAAGGAATAAAGCAATAAAAACGACTCATCAAAATATTCTGTTATATTCATTGATCAGTTTCTGCTCAGCTGTTACCAGAGAAACTTCCTCCTGCCATAGATGGGAACAAATCAAGGAACCCACAAATGGACAGTGTGCAGAAAGTGAAAAGTCTTGGAACACTCAGCCCTAAACGGGATGTCTCTATCAAATATCTCCCCCCTCAGGGCTCAAGGAACCCTGTAGAAGAGGAAACAGGGTGACTCTAAGGGCCAGTAGGGTTTGGAAGACACCAAGGAAACAAGGCCTTCTACACACACATCATAACACATGACCTCAGAGACTGTGGCGGCATACACAGGACTTGCACAGGGAAGAGTCCAATGGGGTCCCAGAACTGTGAGGGGATGTGGACATAAACCACCATTTCTAACCTAGAACATATCTCTGGCTGATAACTTCTTGCAAAGGAAAAAAGATGGTTTTCTCCAACAGTCTCACTGGAGACACAAACAATGCTTAAGGGCAGGTGTCCTGCTCAGCATTAGATGGCTAACACGAAATGAACTAAATAGTATTTTTGGAATTCTTTCCCTACAGGTCTTTCATTAAAAAAAAATTATGTTTTCTGATTTTGTGTCTTTATGGGATTTCTCTGAATGCACGTGTCTACATCCATATGTTTCTTGTGCTTTTTCATTGGTTCTTTTTGTTTTTGTTCATTTGTTTGTTTTGTCCTATTCATATTTATCTTATCCTATCTTATCTTATTTGTCTTCCAAGATGCCTGTTTGTTTTCTAATGAGAAGAAAGAAAGAAAGAAAGAAAGAAAGAAGGAAGAAAGGAAGAAGGAAAGAAAGAAGGAAAGGAAGGAAGGAAGGAAGGAAGAAAAACGAGGTGTGGATTTATGTGAGTGGGGAAGCAGGGAGGATCTTGGAAGAGTAGAAGGAGGGGAAACTGTAATCAGAACATATTGTATGAAAAACATCTGTTTTCAATAAATAAAGCAAAGAAATATGCCTCTCACACCTGGTAAGATTTATGACTCTCACGGGAAAACACTTCTTTCAGTCTTCCATGATGAAATGGTCAATTTTTGCCTCTCCTCAAGAAATGCCTTCCTGGTTCTTTCTCACATATCCTTGACTTTCCCTAGGACACTTTCTATCCTCTCAGCTTCAACCAGTTCAGTTTGCTTTGGCCAGGACATCCCAGGGATGCGAGAAAATCATTCCACAGATGGCAGCATTTATTGTGACCAGGACAGTGAAAGACAGTTTTAGTAAGTAAAATTTATGCAACTTCTATGCCTTCTGGGGCTGTAAAGGATTGGAAGGGGACAAACAAGAAGGCATAGGAGGAGGAAGAGGAAGATGAGGCTATCACAAGAATAACAAATTAGTTTAATTGTTCTCTGAACTACATATCTGATAACCAGAACATTAGTAATTTACCTTTCCTGTTTCACTTATTTAGTAATTTAATTTTTTAGCATTTACCTATTTATTGGGGGGCTGTGTGTCAGTGTACCTGTGCCTATGAAGCTCAGAGGACAAACTGTGGCAGTCATTTTTCTCTTTCTATCATTTGGGTACCCATGATCAAACATAGATTGTCTGGCTTGGTAGCAAACACCTTCTCCTGCTGAGCCATTTAATTGGCCCCTTTTTAGGGGTATATTTTAAATCCAACAGCAATTGCTACTGGAATGTCAAGTGCTTCAACACAGAGAGGACCAGCATATAGGACACATTTAACTGAAACATCGTTCCTATACTTGGAATTTGTTCTTCATTTGTGTCAAACTTGCCATCAAAACCAGACTCAAGTCTCCACTTTCAAGGATCCTGACAGATTTTAGAAAGAGACAGAAAGTTATATTCACAGGAACTTTGGGGGAATGTGATGGGCAAAGACAGACTGGAGAAATTTTTTTAAACTACTTTAAGAAATATTAGATTATTATTTTTATTTGTGTATGCATACAGCAAACTCCAATATGTAGATGTCATTAGGTTCTCTCACACTTTCATATGTGGAATTCTATCATCCCATGGAATTTTCTGGAATGATTTATTATACAAGATAAATTTAAGAATGGCTTGAAATTACTTATGGGTTGATAGTAAGTGATTATATATTTTTTCTCAACTTATGGAATCTATAAAAGCATATATAAGAATATTCAAAGAGAACACACAGTCTTTATATATATGAAAACAACCCCCCATATCCTCATGTGTATGTATTTCTTGATCTTCAATTCCAGTGCCTCAATTCTGTCAGACTAAGATACTTTATAACTTTATATCATAAGACAGTCTTTCAAATTAAGAGTGATTACTTTATAAGCCCAAATGGTATCATATTTCACTGATAGAGTGTAACAAATCATTTAAATTAACTATGATACTGTGCAAACACCTCATGTTCTGACTGAAATGCAGAGATTAGGCTCCTGAAATACTGCCTCCATGCTCTGCAGTATTGGAGATCTTCCCTTGATTCGTTTCACTTATCTGCCTCGTCAACACAGAAGACAGCGCAGGGTGGAAGTAAAATCATCAGAGAAAACTACCTTTCTTTTTGTTGAAAATAGGTGTTTTTCATACAATATATTCTGATTATGGCTCTCCCTCCCCCAACTCCTCCTAGATCCTCCCATTCTCCCCACCCACTCAAATCTACTTCCTCTCTCTGTCTCTGTCTCTCTCTCTCTGTCTCTGTCTCTCTCTCAAACATGCAGGCATCTAAAAAGAAAAACCAATAAATTAAGATAAAATAAAAAAAAAGTCAAACAGGACAAACCAAATGAAGAGAAAAACAAAGAACTAAAGAAAAACCCACTTTAGTATCTGTTTGCCTTCTCTTCTGCAGGGATACTATTTAAGGAGAGCATCTCCTTTCCAGACTGGGGGTTGTTATAGATCACGAAGATGAAAATGTCTCACATGTTGAAGTAAAACAGAGGCCAAAGAAAATAAAATTCGAACTACAGAGTCACTGTGTTCCCTGAATGTAAAATAAAACTTGAACTGTGACCTACTCAGCCTTAAATAACAACGTGAGGAATTCTCTCAGTTGCAGGACTCAGCATCAGTTTGGCAACCCAATTAATCTACACAATAAAGTCCAACAAGGAATAAAACACCAGGAACACCAGGTACTATGGTCTCCCAAGGCAACTCTGGCTTGCTATGAGCTGTGGCTTTTAGGAAATCCTGGCAATGAGCCTAGGGTTTTCAGAAATCTCTTTTTAGATCAGTGTTTTGGAGAAATGAGGCTGAATGTGTGGCCTGTGAACATGCTTTCTTGGGACTTAGGTGAGCTCCAAGGATAGACATCTTTTGAGTTTGCCATGTGTAGTCATAAGATTGATTACACCTCTTCAGTTCTGATTCTAGATATGGCGTGAAGAGTGATTTCTCCTTTTTGTTTCTAGCTATTTTTGCATTAGGACTGAAGAACTAACCTTTGGCTTCTTCCTTAATTCTCTCTCTCTCTCTCTCTCTCTCTCTCTCTCTCTCTCTCTCCTTCCTGCTTCCCCCTCCCTTGCTTCCTCTCTCCTTTCCTCTACCCTCTCCCTCCACTCCTCCCTACTCTTAGAATTCGATGAACTTGGCACCAACTCTCAGTTTTACTTTCAAACCTGTCAAAGCATCACCAGGCTAGACACTCACTCTTGTTAAAAAAAAAAAAAGTTTGTGTGTTTCAACATAAATTTTTGGACCATAAAGTAAGAGCCTTTTCATAAGGAAATAATTAAAATCAGTATTTGGAATTTAAGAGACAGTGTAAAAAATTTTTTTTAATTTAACAAATAATACTTGGTGCTTCCAATATATGCTTCTGGAATCATATAAGGTTTGACCCCAGCTTAGACTACTAGCAACAGTGGAGAGGGCACCTGAACTGGCCTACCCTAGTCATCAGTTCAGTGAATACCTAAACTGTCATCATAGAGTTTTCATCCAGTAACTGATGGAAGCAGATACAGAGATCCACAGCCAAGTACCAGGCTGAGCTCCAGGAGTCCATTCAAAGAGAGAGAAGAGGGATTCTACATTCTATGAGCAAGGGGAGTCAAGATTATGATGGGGAAACCTACAGAGACTAAACTAGTGAGAACTCATGAATTTTAGACCAACAGCTGTGAAGCCTCCACGGGACTGGACTAGGCCCTCTGCATAAGCGAGACACTTATATAGCTTGATCTGCTTAAGTGGCTCCCTGGCCATAGGCTCAGGATCCATCCTTGGTGCATGAGCTGTCTTTTCAGAGCCTACTAACTATGGTGGGACACCTTGAACAGCCTTGATGCGGAGGGTGGGGGGGTGGGCTTGGACTTGCCTCTACTGAATGTACTAGGCTCTGCTGACTCCTCATGGGAGGCCTTACCTTGTTGGAGGAGGGAATGGGGGATTACAGGGGGAAGGCTAGAGTGGCAGGAGGAAGGAAGAGAGGGGAATCTGTGACTAGTATGTAAAATGAATAAAAAATTCCTAAAAAAAAAAAAAAACAAACTAATATGATCAGTCACCTGCCTAGAGTCATCTCAATTCTTAGATAGCAGAGGATTAAAAAGCTCATCTTTGGGACAATACAGCTTCAACTTAATTTCCTTCAATTGTTAAGGAAATGCTAAGGTATTCATGATGCAAGTTAAAAAAAACTCAGAATTTATGGTACACAATGTGTTTTATCTGTTTCTGTGGTCTGTATGGAGTGAAATGGCGTTACTCAACTGCTGATTAAACCCTACATGTACATACTAAAAGGAAGCTCTTATCTTGAAAGTGGAAATCTTGACCACAGCTCTACTCTTCAGCAAGTATTTAATGCTGTCTTGAATGAATCATTTGTATCTTATGCTAACATTCCTGTTTCTATTTTCTTTGTTCTTTATTTTTCCATCTGTAAACTAGACTTTCTGCCTAATTTTATCTCTTATTTCTTTTTTAGGAATATTCAAATTTTCTCACATGGATTATGAGAAAAATGTAGAAATGTATTTTATACCACAATACATATTTAATTATATTCTAAAATATCGATAGCACTATAAGTTGAAAGTTCCCATTAGGGAAATTGAAACAGTTAAACATAAGGGTTCAAGAAAGGAAGCAAGGGATTCTCTTTAGTAAAATCAATGTGGCAAAAAGTCGATTTAAAATGATAAAGTTCGCTTTGTAATTATAATACTAACCAAATTCATTACTAACTCTCAGATTACATTTTTATGTTATTTCTATTTCTATGATTATAATAAAAATGATTCTATGTTGCAATCTTAAAATTTTCTGATTGGAGGAGAATTTTATACAAAGATTTCATTGAGAGAAAATGTAATAAAAGTAGAGATTTTTACAAACTCATTGTATTTTTTTTTCAAAGCTTCAAAGATTTTTATTCAATATTAATAGGACTTGCTTACTCCATTGTTATCCAATCATAAAAGATAGTGTAACTAATTTATTTTATCTTTCAGTTATTGCTGTAATTCCATATATACATAAAAAACACAGACATGTAAGTTGTGCCTACCAACCTCCAAAATGTTTTCATAATAGTCAAATAATCAAATTAAATTATTTTCCATTATTTTTCTTTCAACTTGAATGCATTAGAATCAGGGTGACCTTTATTCTATTTAAGTCTTCCATGTTTTTTTCTTAATTGTAGTGGTGATCAAGATTGTTCTGTGTATTAGCGTGAAGTATGTTTTTTTTGTTTTTGTTTTGTTTACTGAGTTTGAAAGATAGGCAAGGGAAAGTGAAGAATGCAACACAAATATTTTCTCTCCAACAGATATTTCATAATTAATGTAAAATGGTATAAAGCATAGGAAAAACTTACAATGCAAGCTCACTGTCATCAGACAAACAAGTCTGAATTATTTTGCAAGAATCAAACATTTAAAACTTTTAATAAAATTGTTAATTATGTGTGTGTTTGTGTGTCTATGTGCACTTGAATACAGGTGCCTATTATGGCCAGAAAAGGATGTGGAATTCTCTGCATCTGGAGTTGCAGGCACTTGTGACCTATTAGAAACAAGTGTTAGGAACCAAATGTGGGTTCTTTGCAAGGAGAGTATGGTGCCCTTAACCTCAGGAACATCCTTCCAACCACTAACATTAGTCATTTATAATAGCGATACAGTAAAAAGAAATGCTTACATTTCATTTAAGTAAACATTTTCCAGATGATGACTTTATCCTTCTATAAAGTTCAAGACAATATTTCTTATTTGCTAACTCCCAAATTAACCTTTTCATTTTTCTTCTAAATCAGATAAAATTTAATTTCAATAATATGTTAGATTAATCCTTTAAAATCAAGAACTTTCTTCCAGGTGGCCTTTCTTAATCATTGGTGTTTCTTTTAAGGAGATAGATATCTGTTTGTAAATAATTTAATCACTTTTTTATTTTGAAACACTAATATGAATTGCTTAGCATCTTTTCAAATAGGCAAATTGCTTCAGCATGAGATTCCTGGGGAGCATCTTCCAAATTCATTTGTGTAGCTCCTGGTCCTTGCAAGCTCTTTAGTTCTGACTTAGCTTTCTAAAGTAAGAACAGCAAACTCTTTATAGACTTGCATTTAATTTCAAAGAATCAACCATTTTTACAAGGCCAGTAACTCAATGGCATGCGGCAAGGCTTATCCGGTGTTTCTAACCTTCTTTGGTCATGTAACAATAGAAACATTCAAGAAATTTCCAAGCTTAAACAGCTTACCAAGTGAGAGAGAACTAAAACGTGTTCTCCTTGGCACACCTCAACTTTTAAATTTGATTAATGGTAACCTCAATGTGCTCATTTTATGGCTGCATGAAACGTCAAGGAGATTGTATCAGATGAGCCCCAATGGCAAGAAACAACTAAACTGTCGTTTTGAAGAAGTTGGTGTCAAAAGGTTTGAATTATAAATAGAACTGTTATGGTAGAAACTACCCAAAGGGTATGCCTTTCTTAAGATAAAACATGGGTCTCCTATTGTATTTCTTTAATTTTTATTATTTCTTTGAGAATTATGCGCTGGATGTTTTTATCATATTCACCCTGTCCTCAAACTCCTCCCACATCAAACTTCTCCTTCTCTATCCACATGACTTTCTGTCCTCTTCATTGTTGTTTTGAACCTGCCAAGTGCAGTTTGTGTTGTTCCCATAGTCTGAGATGCACAGCCTTCAGTGAAGCATGATCAACCTACCTGTGGCCACATCGTTAAGAAGTTTCACCCTCTCTCTCTCTCAGCAGTTATCAGCTGCCAATAGCTCCTTATCTAGGGGTGGTATTTCTGACCACCTCCACACTCTGTGCTGGGATTTTGTCCAGCTTGAGTTTGCACAATGTTGTGCATATGGTCACAACTGCTATAAGCTCATGTGTGCAACGTTGCCCTGCTGAGTCTGGACAACACTGTTTTCTTGCAGCTATCCACTGTACCTGACTCTTCACAGTCTTTCAGAACACTCTTCTGCAATGGTCCCTGAACCCGGGGAGGAAAGAATGTGATATAGATATATTATTGGAATGAGAATTCCATAATCTCTTATTTTCTGTTGCATCATTAACTGTGATTTCCTGTGTTCATCACCATCTACTGCAGAAAGAAGCTTCTCTGGTGAGGTGTTGAAGGATACATTAATGCATAAGCGCAATGATAAGCTATTGAGAGTCTGCTTGAGACTATGTAAACTTAGCAGAATAATAGTAGTAGGTTCTCCCAAAGGGCTTATGATCCATCTAATCCATAGGTTCTTGGACCCAGTAATTGTTACAAGTATGAGTTCCAACCTGTGGAGCCGGCCTAAAATTCAATCAGAAAGAAGTCAATTGCTCCCATGGAGAAAGTTTCAGAGTAACAATGCATCAAAAATCAAGGTTCTGTCCTGTTAGTTATTGCCTGCAGAAGCAGGTCCACATGTCAACCTTAGTACTATGACATGGCTTCCAAAAAGAAATGAATTTTAATTTTATTTATGAGAGATTTAAAACAAAATTAGACATGGATGTGGCACAGTATTCATTACTTTTATGTTTATCTGATAAATTACCATCACTGAAAGCAATTTAGGTAGGATTTTAGTTTAACTTGTGATTCCAGAGGGCTAGATGCTCATAATAATGGGGAAGGCATGGTGGAGGGAGCCAGAAGCTGTCAGTTCATTTTATCAAATTGTAAGGATATAAAATAGGAAATCAATAGAAAGGGAAAGGACAGGAAACATACCAACAAATAGAGATTGAGCAATACACCACTGAATGATCAATGGGCTGTGGAAATCAGGAAATGCATTTAAAAATTCATAAAACTAAATGAAAACAATAACTTATCAGAACCTTTATAAATACATGAAAGGCAGACCTATGAGGAGAATTCATAGATATTAGTATCAATTTTTAAAATTAAAGAATTATAACATATGTACCTTAAGGTCTCAGACACACAAGGGGGAAATTTGTAAATGGAGAGGAGCAATATGCATCAGAACAGAGGCAAATGAAATGGAGACTAAGAGCAATGCAAAGAATCAATTAAATGAAAAATTATCTCATTGAAAAGATAAATAAGATTGGCAGAACTTTAGTTGCACTAGCCAGAAGAAATAAAAATTACCCAAATTAATGCAATTAGAGGTGACTGGTGAGCAGCAAACAGATACTAATGAAATTTTAAAAAATCATTAGGTAAGGCTTTGAAACCTTAAATTCTAATTAACTAGAAAACTTAGAAAAATGGATATATATCTAGTTACATATGACACATCATAATTAAACTAACATTAGAATTTGGGTCTGTATTAAGCAATTAATTATTAAGTAATTATATTGGACAATGATGATTGCCTCCAATTAAGAAAGAAAGAAGGAGAGAGAGAGAGAGAGAGAGAGAGAGAGAGAGAAAGAGAGAGAGAAAGAAAGAAAGGAAGGAAGGAAGGAAGGAAGGAAGAAAGAAAGAAAGAAAGAAAGAAAGAAAGAAAGAAAGAAAGAAAGAAAGAAAGAAAGAAAGAAAGAAAATAAAACCAGGAGCTGAAGAGTTAACTCAGTGATTAGTATCAGAAACTACATCCACAATGTCTCACCCTCATGAGCACCCGAACATGAGCTGAACAAAAAACGATGCCCATAAACATGCCAAAAGGAACTGAGGAAAGCCCACAAGGCCTCAATCCTACACAAAGAACCACAGATAAATGAGGAAACCTGGAAGTGGGAAGTGGTCTTTCTCTGAGAAGAACACACCAACTGGTTGTTCAGTGACAAACCATCAGCCCTGAGAACATGCAAGTAACATTATACAAACTCCACAGTTTATATTTAGAAACATATGTGTTTACAAGGAAGAAGAGATGATGACATGGAGGGAAGGAGGGAGGGAGGGAGGGAGACAAAGGAAGGAAGGAAGGAAGGGAGGAAGGAAGGAAGGAAGGAAGGAAGGAAGGAAGGAAGGAAGGGAAGAAGGAAATAATCCAGCAATTTCACAGGTGAACACCAGTGTCAAACTTCTCCATAAAATACTTGCAAAGACTCTATGACACTTTTTTTAAAAACATGCATGTATCAACTGATATATCTAAAACACAGCTCCTATGTGTGAGGGTCAAAGAAGGTCACAGAAGAGGGGACAGAAAGATTGTAAGAACCAGAGGACCAAAATGTCCTCTGGGAGACTCTGTCGTCTAGACATGACCGGGAAGCTAGAGCCATGAAATCTAAACAAGAGGGCCACCTAAACAAAACCTGAACAAAGAAAACACGAGTTGACATGAAAAAAAAAAAAAAGAGTAGGGGAAGATCACGGGGCCCCACCCCTAGATGAAGAGCTAAGGGAAATTAACAACTGCAGAGAGAGAGCTAATTACTCTTCCTTGAGGAAGCATGCCTGTTTGTTGTTTTATACCAAGTGGTCAGACCTAAAAACATATAAATACAAGCAAAACTGAATATCTAATCAGGTTGTATTTATATGTACATGCAAAATAATATGTATTCTATAACACATATATATTTATAAATGCATATAATAATAAGGAAAAAGAGGCTGTAAATTCATGAAGGAGCAGGGGAGAGGGAGGGAAAATGATCTAATTATATTTTGATTAAACATTTAAACATCAAAGTTAACTCTAAAGCCACAGATAGAGCTAGGTTGGCTTCATTCCAATAATATAATGATAGGACAGTATGCAAACAGATACAGGGAACAAAGTCAATTCTTGGCCCCAAGGGCTGAAATGACATGATCATGTCAACATATTCAGAATGTCTTTTACAAATCTGTGAAGAAACCAGAATGAGAAGGAACACACTTTAACATATCAATGGCTACATGCAATCCTATAGCTAACATTAACCTAATGAAGAAATATTAAAAGCCTCATCTCAAAAATAATGAGCAATGGCATCCATTCTCCATTTTAATAACATTTTAATAACAACATCTAGTGCTTAAAGCCTTAGCCAGAGCAATAAAACAGTAGAAAACAAGAACACAGACACACAGAAAAAGAGGATGAAATTATTCCCCCTGCAGATATATGATCCTTTATTGAAAATATTCTAGAGTCTTCCAGAAAATTCTTTGATTTGAACACATTCAAAAGCATAGTGATATTTAAAATCAGCATACAAACATAGACAGGTTTCTTTTTTTGCCATTTTGCAATAATGCATGTGTTGAGAAAGAAGTCAAGGATAATTGCGTTCATGATAGTCTTGAGATCAAGAAACACAATAAAGCAAAACCTGGGAATAAGCCTGACTGAAGAGCTAAAAGAACACTACAATGGGATTTTAAAGCAGTAAAGAATAAAGTGGCAAAACATATTTGCAATGACTGATTTTGATTGTAAGTTTATTTGGATGCGTAAATGTCTGGGATGTTAGTGAAACAGCATTATTCCTGACACAAAAGCACAGGTATTAGCTAGTGCCTTTAAAAAAAGAGGTTAGGGGTTAGAATGTTATCTGATTTTATACCCAAGCACAAGCTTTATGACATATTAGTTGAGGAGCAATATAACAATTTTACTGTTAAGTTAGCATTTACTACTGAATGCATTTATATAAGAACATATCTGTTAGGTCATCATCCAGTAACTGATGGAAGCAGATGCAGATATCCACAGCCAAGCACCAGGCTGAGCTCTGGGAGTTCAGTGGAAGAGAGGGAAGAGGAATTCTATGAGCAAAGGGGGTCATGTTCATAATGGTGAGATCTACAGAGACAACTGAACCAAGCTCATAGGAACTCAAGAACTTTAGACCAACAGTTGTGGAACCTCCTGAATGGGACTGGACTAGGCTCTCTGCATATGGGAGACAGTTGTGTAGCTCGTTCTGTTTGAGAAGCCCTTGGCAGTAGGATCAGAATCTATCCCTGGTGCATGAGCTGGCTTTCTGGAGCCCATTATCTATGGTGGGATACCTTGCTCACCCTTGATGCAGGGAGGAGGGGCTTGGTCCTTCTTAACATAATGTATCAGACTTTACTGACACCCCATTGAAGGCTTTACTCTTTTGGAGAAGGGGATGGGGATGGGTCAGGGTCAGGGAGGCTGGAGGGGAGCAGGAGAAGGGATGAGAGGGGATTTGTGTTTGGTATGTAAAATTAATAAAAAAAATTTAAAAAATGAAAAAAGGTTAGGGAAAGTCATTATATGAGTTTCTATTTTCTAATCACAATTGATTGAGAAGGGAAAAGAAGTATTTTGTGATCTAGGTGATTATTTTGAAAGTGAAACAAATTATAGCAAGGATATATATATATACATATATATATATATTAGAGAGAGAGAGAGGTATATCCTTATGCATATATGTCTTTATACTACACATATATAGATACATGTATCTATGTAGTATTTATGTATGTATGCAATATGTGTATATTACCGTGAGAATAATAATTATTCTTTGTTTTACAGGACCATGAAAGTGAGAACACTGGGGGGGAGTAAATCTTCATCTTTACTATTAACATTAATATTATATGATATCACATTTAATTTCTAGGCAGAGGCATGGGGCGCTTTATTTTTTCTTGGAAAATAATGTTTAAAAGTAGGACAGATGCCTAAGGATATAGGTCAAGATTTTCTTGGTATTTGCAGGTCCCTGGCACTGCAGAAAAAAATTATTGTACTATTCAATTTTATAACTTACTGTCTGCTCCTAACTTGTCACTTAATAAAATAATTATTCATTTCTTTGACAAGTAAAAGAATCGTGGCTCCAATTCGGTGAATTACTTGACAATAGTGTACAACATTAGAAATATGACATGCAATCCCTTGGACCCTAATACTTGAATCTCCTTGCTAGCTGTAAAAATACATATTTATCTTGAACCTATCTCTGAGACAATCAATTACACTCTTCTTGCTTCTTTCTCCAGGACTGGCTCTCCCAAGAACTTCCTTTTTGCGTTATCTTGTCATTGTATTATGGGGCTATGCATTCAGGATGAGGTACTCATCTGTAAATGAATCTTAAAAGGTCTTACAATAAAAAAAATCCAAAGCCAGCTGTCAGGGTGAACGCTGAAAGGTCAGAGAAGCAGAACAGCCCACCACTAGTTCTTATCTCTACAAAATCCTCAGTCTCAAGAGAGCGGGTTCCTGTTTCCTCATGCCTTGTGTTCCTTTATGTGGCCTGCCATATTACTTCCTGGGATTAAAGGTATGTGTCACCACTGCCTGGTTCTGTGTTCTGTCTCACAGAGTTCCAGATGGATCTCTTCCTCCCCAGTGATAGGATTAAAGGTGTGTGTCACCACTGCTTGACCTCTATGTCTAATTTAGTGGCTGGCTCTGTCCTCTGATCCCCAGGTAAGCTTTATTTGAGTATACAGTATATCACTACACTTACCCTTTTGTCCTAAAATAATAAAAGAAGGTTATAACTAATATAAGAAAAATTATATACAATAAATAAATAAAATATAGGTATCTACAATATTTACAGGTAGTAAATACATCAACAATATCTAGTCCATTTGCATTTGTCAAATTCAGAGAAAGTACTCCATTATCTATCCTATCTTTGTGAATCCAAAGGATTGTATCTAATTCACCTTTTATCTTAATTTGCTTTACCAACCAAAAATAACTTTTGATGTCTTTCAAACTTTTTATACCTCTTTAGTGAGTTTCTTTTCTGAAATTGTTAACAAGGAAAATTATAACTATATAATATTCAACTACCTCAGAGACCTGAGAAGGAAATAATATTACCTAAGTAAACAGGAAGTGCAAACAAGCAACTTCCAAAAAGTGTGGGAAATGACAGAAACAGCTGGCTGCCTGGAGAGTTACTCAAAGTTTCTCTGCAACATTGGGGCATCTGTCTTCAACCTATATGCCTAACATACCTGACAGACTTTTCTGTGAAGCAGGATTTTCTGAAGGGCTGTTCTACTTTGGCTTGGCAGGGTAGAGCACTCCTTTGTTTTGTGTTCTCCTTGTCCATTTGGACAGCATACAGTCAGCAGCTGAGGCAAGGACATTTTCTTGCCCAGTGGCTAACTTGCCACAAAGAAAGTAAACTCCATAAGGAGTTTCTTCAGTGCCCATAATCTTCTCTGAAGTATATTGGTGCTGCCAGGAGCAGACATATATCATAGTCATAAAAAAAGAAACTATGTTATTAAAACATCTTAAATGCCATATTTTATAGATCACAGAAGTGTTTAAGGAGGACTTATCTATCTAAAATATATTTCTGTTTAACCTTGAAAACATACCTAATATGTCTTGAGTTTGATTGTAATGACTAACTATTAATTTGCATTTCTTATATCCTAATTAGATGGTAATAATAACTTTCAAGGACTAGCAATTTGCATTACAATGTTAAATGAACTGTATAGGTACAATACCTTGAACAAGATTAGAAATATATGTACAGCCGGGCGGTGGTGGTGCACGCCTTTAATCCCAGCACTCGGGAGGCAGAGCCAGGCGGATCTCTGTGAGTTCGAGGCCAGCCTGGGCTACCAAGTGAGTCCCAGGAAAGGCGCAAAACTACACAGAGAAACCCTGTCTCAAAAAATCAAAAAAAAAAAAAAAAAAAAAAAAGAAATATATGTACAGTATTTTCTAACAAATCAATCTCAAATTTGTATCAATATACATAATTTGTACACAATATACAAAAATCCAATCTAATGTAAAATATTTTAAACTAGTAGTTGCTTTTTAAAAGTAGATTCAATAACCTACCTTTTATCTAATATCTATATTCTCTGTTTTCTTTTTCTTTCTTTTTCAAAGAAGAACCCTAAATCTAATCTCCTTTGTTTAGCCTTTTTTCCCTTGACCATCATCAATTAGCAACAAGTAACCAACCATCCTAAACAATGGCAATTATCCATAACCCATTTAAAGACCAAAAACTGCCTACCCCACCTCTTGGGAATGTATCATTTTCTTAAAATTACTTCCTGATGTCTGGGGCCAACAGCATCTTAAATCTTGGATCCTAAAAAGAAAAATTGGGGGTTAATTGTCAAGTATTGGGAGAGGGAGCTTTATCATTTGTTGTCCAGTCTCTGCATAATGGGAAAATGCAGGGCTTGTCTCAATTTCCTGCTTGAGTAGTCTGTGAGGCTGGATCATCTTAGCTAGCCATCTCAAAATTGTTCCGAGCAGTTTGTAGTCTAAAATCAATCTTTGGATGGTGTTTGTCATCTTAGTATTATTATCACGGATAATAATAGAATCATCACTATGGAGTCCCATTATTTTTTTGGAGACTTCAAAGCTGCTGTTGTGGTTATGGTTCCCTGCAGAAAACTGATATCAAAATTATGTACAGGGAGCTAGACAAAGACTTTTTTCTAGAATAAGTTAGTATTCTATATGACCATTATATCATGACAAAAGTTTGAATAATATATATATTATAAATTTTTATATAAAATTCATACCTTAAGAAAAGTTTTAAGAAGTCAAAATAAAACCAAAGAATTATGAGATTAGTGGCAATAGAATAGTTCCTTAATTTTGGTTTTCTTCTGTCCCACATCAAGTGGCTCTTCTGACATGATACAGAGATTTTGCATTTTCCTTTTAGCAACTATGCTTGGTTTAGAGAAGGAGAGAGCCACAATCTAACTCCAAAGCCAGCTTTAATTTTCAATTGAACTGGGGCTGCATAAAGACTATTTGAGTTATTTGACTGTAGAGAAGAGTGGAAACAAACATTTAGGAAGACTTTTGAAATTTTATCCTGTTAGATATGTCATATACCAATAGGCCAATTTACTCTTTTTCTTGGGACATTTTTTCTGGATGATTTGTCCTTTTTCTCCAGATATCTCATTTGTCCAGTGTTCTTCAGATTCCTTAGTTTTCATTCTCTGGAAAGACAAAACAAACAAACAAAAAAAAAAAACAAAAAACACAACAAAACTTCCACAAGCCTAACTTTGGGTAGGTTCCCTTTCTAATCTCTATCAATTTTGATTCATGGTTTCTCCTTAAATTTTTGCTTTATATTCTAAAGCTGGTCTATCATCCAAAGCAGTATGGTTTTTTTGTTGTTTTTTTGTTTTATTTTTTTTAACAATAAGCATTAGGTTCTTTAATTGCTCTGGGAAAGGGTTTATTCCATGATGGCAAGAAAGGACTAAACCAAATTTTTCATGGGGACGTGCCAGAGGCCCCTCAGGGAGTTTTCTGATGGCAAAGGCAAAGGATTACCTTGTCTGTCCCTTGTTAATCCATATTAGTTAGTCCAATGTTTGCCTTTGCCACACTTTCCGCATAATGCAGAAGGGAGGGGCATTCTGTTGGGATTATTCCTTGAAAAAACATTGTTTTTAGGAATGCCCTGTTTACAGTCCCTTTTCAGGTGACCTTGTTTACCACATTTGAAAGATCTGACATGACAATTTTTCTTTAAACCTCTGGAAATCACCTCTCCTATCCAAGTACTCATCATGGTCATGAGATTCAATATTCATTGTATCTAGTATCCATTCCTCCAAGGGTGCTGATCTTGCCATTAAGGTATTGGTGAAATTATTAAGGCCACTCCACGTAGTTAAAAGGATATTTATTTAACGGCATAACTTACAAATTAAGGGATAGGTAGTTGCGGGGTCTGGGGAAGGTGTATCGCAATCCAGCGGTGTTCTCTGGAGCTCTGCTCAGTCCACCTCCACCATTCAGGGTCCCAGAACAGAGAGAGAGTGCTGGCCCATCCAGATCTCAGGTCTCCAGGTGCCTCCCCTGGACCCGCCTCGTATGCGTGTCAGTTGTCAGAGTCTAATGGGTGTTGGAACTTCCTGATCAAAGCTACCTACTACATTAAGGGCCTAATTATCCTTTTTCATTGTGATTTTCAAAAGCCAGAGATTCACTTATTATCTGTCTAGTTTCTGAATTTTGTATCATTCTATTTACTGCTGAAGACAGCCTTTGTAAGAAATCAGTGAAGTTTTCTTTTGGGCCCTGTTTAACTTTTGTAAATGACTCAATTTTCTTTCCTACCTCTTTAATTCTATCCCAAGCATTCAGGGTTGCCATTTAGCATAAAATTAAGTTGTGGTCATCATATAAAGATTGTCTTTATATATTAGTATAATTGACTTTTCCAAGAAGTTGATCTTGGGAAATTTCCATACCTCTAGCTCTATACATCATTGCTCAATACTCTTAGCCTCATCTTTCCACTAGGTCCTCCATTATAACTGGGGACTTGCTCCAAGACCACTGTAACCAAATCTTTCCAGTCTTGAGGGATAATTCTATTACAAATTGACAACAAGTTTAACATTTGCTTCATGAACAGAGAATGCATACCATATGGCACTATAGCTTCTTTAAATCTCCTCAAATCTAGCATTTGCACAGGAGTCCAGTCAGTTCTTAGACAGCCTTGAGCATTTGGAAGTTCCTGTATGGTTACTAGATAGATTAAGGTTGGCTGTTTGAAAGCCTTAGGCTGTTTCTCTGTAACCATATAATGTAATGCTGAGATTGGCTCACCTTTAAATTTTTCTATCTGGATCTGAATTTCTCTATGATCTGTTTCAACAAGTTTTTCTAAAATTTTTATCTTGGCACTCATATTAGTCAACTTTTTACATAAAACAGAAATGATCAAACAAATAATATTTATGATTGACATTACATCTATCCCATTAACATTAATTATCCTCTCATTTAGTTGTTCCATTTTCAAACTGCCTAATGTGTTATCAAAGAGAGACCAAACACCCTCCTTTGTAAAAATGTTTCCCATTTTTTAATGTGGAAAAAAATATCTTTTAACTAATTTCTCCCTTTAAGAAATCTTAATTGACTCACCAACTCTGCCACCTGTGTAGAACAGTAGAAGCCCAAGTAGGTTTCAAGGCAGCTACCTAGTGTGGTAGTAGCCTGGAATGGGGATCCAGGGAAAGCCCACAAAGCACCAGAAGAGAAGAAATGAAAGATCCAGCCATCTGGGTCCAGCTTTTTAGGTACTCTGGCCCATGTGGGGAGGAGACTCCAGCTGTGTGCAGCTCAGGACTGAGTTGGGGCCTACAAGGCCACAGGCAACCAGCTTTCTCATGACTTTGTACCACAAACATTGGGCTCCAGATGTAACACAAATTTTAAAAGGTCTTATAATAAAAAACCCAGAGCCAGATATTGGGGTGAAAGCTGAAAGATCAGAGAAGCAGAACAGCCAGCCACTAGTTCTTATCTCTACAAAATCCTCAGTCTAAAGAGAGTAAGTTCCTGTTTCCTCACACCTTATGTTCCTTTATGTGGCTTGCCATATTACTTCCTGGGATTAAAGGCATGTGTGCTTCCCAAGCAAAGGCATGAGATTTCAAGTGCTGGGATTAACATTGTGTACCACCACTGCCTGACCTCTATGTCTAATTTAGTGGCTGGCTCTGTCCTCTGATTTCCAGGTAAGCTTTTTCAGGGTACACAATATATCATCACACCCATCCATTCTTTAACTTTTTTAAGAAATGTATACACATGAAACAGCAACTTTTTCCAAATCATTGATCTAAATGAGCGATTAATAGGGCATTGAACAAACAAACACACAAAACAACGTCACCTTGTTGTGGTATTGGGGGAGGGGCCAGAAAAGCCAGCAAAAAGTAAATATTTAATACATTGGCCCATAATGATAGGTTTGTGATGAAAACTAAATCACAAAGACTTGTAGAGGCATGAGTATGCTATATGACTGGGTGGGTAAGGAACAAAGTGAATCAGCAAGTAGAGTCATGGTGGTCAGTTATGAGTACACACTGAAATCAGTGGCAAAGAACTTCAAAACACACATTTCTGGCCAGGTCCTCATTTTGATTCCAAAGTTCCACAGCAGAGCCATAGACTTGACATAGACATCATCAGCAAGCTCCCAACTGATGGGAATACTGCTGGCTCAGGAACACATAGTGAAAATAACCACCCAGGAGAGACTTAGAGAGAAAGAACACTTCACCAAGAGCAAGGAAAACAATGCTTTTAGGGAAAAGCAAAGGAGAGAGAATGTCTGCCTCTTGGAGATAAGGTAGAATTTTCAAGGCATTGTCAACATTGGCAATCTCTAGAATTTGTGGGAAATATGTATGACACATTTGAGAAGAGAAATGATGTAGTAGAAATATTGGTTTGATACTGGTGGCAGAGTAATCATCAGTGAAGTGGTGCAAAGAGTTATTTTAATTCAGACAAGAGAAGATGGTTTCCTGTGCTATGACAGAAGTATAGGAAATGTGTTCAAAGCATCCTCTAAAAGCAGTGCTGAGGTGGGAGGCTGAGATGGTGGTACTCAAGGATGCAGTAGAAGAGTGAGATATTGGTACTCAGTGTCATATTGCTGCACTGTTCCAGAGGCCATCAAAGCAGAACTTCACTTCCCTAAATAGTTGATGTGACTTGAAAGTCCAAGCAAGTCTTATTGAGAATTGGGAGATAAAAGGTTATACGTAATGGAGACTGGCATTCGCACTGGTCAAGTTGATTTCATTTTCTGGCATGGTATGTATCTCATTAATATACAGGGAGAAGTGGGAATAATTGTCATGAAAATGGAGATACACCCTTGTAAATGACTGCAGAGAACCCATTCTAGCACAAACTCGGTGCTTCTTGGGAATACAAGGGAGCAGTAGCTGCATGTAAAGTTGAAAGATCTAGGATCTAAAATGCATACCAATCACTAATGCACATTTTTGAAAATATGCTAAATGAAGCTATCATTTTTTTCAAATGAAAAAGACAGTTAAAATAATATGAAGCAAATGGTAAGCTGACTTTTTCTACTCAGCTTTTATCTTTAGTCACATAAGCTATTTATTTAGTTTTGTGTGTTGTTTTCTTGTCCTATTTAAGTCTAAGCTGCACATAAATAGATCTAAGTCTTTAAATAGATATCCTTGTATCTTGGTTGCTTCCTCCACCCCCTTCTTCAAAAATGGGTGATTTCTGGAGCAACCACCAACATATTGGCAAAGAATCCAGAATTTGTTATCTCTTCAATGGACTCATTAATTCCTTTTTTTTTTTTTTTTTTTTTTTTTTTTTGGCTGAAACACCATTACTGTAGAATTGAATAGAAGCCAATCCAACTGCACACAGTCCAGCTTAAACACTCTGCATGCAAACCAGGAACTCTCCATTGTCCTGCCCAATACTCAAGTCTCACCTTTCCGCTCAACTTAGACAATGAAAATTCAGTTCTCAGTGTCTATGAATATTTTAACTTCTACTGCCTCAATACAAGTACTATAACTACCCAGTCCAGCTACCTTGAATCTGGACTTACTTTACTTAGCTCATAAGGTTTATCAAGTCTCAGCATGCTGTTTATAACTTCATTATCTATTAAAGGAGTAACTTGTCAAGGATACTCTATGTATAAATAAGACAAGAAACTTATTCTAAGTTCACTGTAATATGTGTACTAATATACTCATGCAGGTCATTGCATTTGAAGTGAAGAGGGCACTGATTACATGCAATATTAATGATGGAGCCAAAGGAAATATACATATCTATAGAAATGTTTCTGAAGGAAAAGCATAAGGTAAAAAGAGGTAGAAAGTTGTACTCTTGGGTGGTTTTAGTATTTTCTGATAATCCCATTATCCTTAACACCCCAAACCACTCAGCTGTCTGAAAGGTGTGCTAAACCATATACAGAGAGGAGCAAAGTGGCTGTCTTCCATATGATCAGATCAGTACTGTCGATTTCTATCCCAAAGACCCTAATTCTAGACTTTATTCTTGAGTTGTTTGCCCATGCCCCCACTTTGGTCTCAGTTTTCTCAGTTTAAGATGAATGAATTTGTTTCCAATGACCAATTAGTTGCTACGGTTTGAGTGTGTAATATCCACAACAGGCTCTTGTATTTGTACACTTGGTCCTCAGGTGGTCACCCTATTTTGGGAGGTTGTAGAACCTCTATGAGGTGGGGGATGGCTAGAGAAAGTGGTTCACTGTTGGCTGGACCTAGCAGGCTATAGTTAGCCACCTTCTGACAAGGCTCAATACTTCCTTATTCCATGAGATGGTAAAATCTGCACTGGAAATACTAACCAACACGGATGACGAAACAACTCTCCAAACTTCCTCTGCTACAATGCACTTGACAATGAAGAGATTTCTCCTCTGTAGGCTGTTTGTGTCAAGTATTTTTGTCATGGTAATGAGAAAAGTAACTGATATAATAGCACAGGGTGTTAATTTAAAATGTGCATTATAAATGTTCTTCTTAGTGCCAATCCTACAACCTTTATTTGACAGAACACAAAGGCACCCAGAATTATTAAAATTCTAGTACATATCAAACTTTGATTTATGAAACACACATCAAATAAATTCAAGTTTTGAAATGAATGTGAGAATTCTACAAAGCAGTACATATAATACAAAAATTTTCAGAAACAAAAAAAGAGAATCAATTATTTAGTAATAATAAAAATTTAAATTATATTTTTTCTAATTAAGGGTATTCTACTCAAAATGAGCACTGGTCCTTATGTTCAAACATACTCTAAGGTATACTGGCAATATTGAAACTATATTTGTATATTGCAGTGTTTACTCATAATTAAATCTGATTTACTCTTTCACCTTTTTCTCTCGACTTTAGTTGGTTTAATTTTATTGATTAATTTTATGTTTTGATAAATTCAGAATACTATATCACATACACATACATATATATACAGAATAGATATGAAATATATGTATATATTATATATACATATATATTAAATTAAATTAAATATATATATTTATATGGATTACTCTTTCCCCCATATGCTCTCTTATGTCCCTCCTCTCATTCCTATCTAACACATCTCTATTCCTGCCAATACCCTTCCCAGGTTTATGACTTTGAGTTTGTTTTGAGACTCACGAAATTTAACTAGGTCCCTCCATGTGAGCATTGTATTGGAACTATGCACTGGAGCCTGATGGCATTACCTGGGGTTAGAAAACTGAAAGCAATGGCTGCAGAGTTTTCTGGTACAGTCTTTAGGTTCTCTCTCTCTCTCTCTCTCTCTCTCTCTCTCTCTCTCTCTCCTTCCTTTCTTCCTTATTTCCTTCTGTTGTTTTTTTTTTTTAATTTCTGCATATGTTTAAAATCAGTCTAAAATGGAAAAATTAGAAAGAGGGTGTAAATTTAACAATTAAGGACTTGATCATCAATCAGCAAAATTGATTTCATTTTTCTCCATACATTACCATTCTACATTATTAATGACCAGTTACTATTAGAGAAAAAAAAAACTGAAACTTGAGACTAAATAAACATTTTCTATCTCAAATATTATCCCACAAATGTTTATTGAAAGTAATAAAAATATATAGGATTTTTCTTATTTTGTTTACTGAGATTATCTTTGTGGATAAATTTAAGTATGGTTTAAGCCTGAGACTCACACATAATGCATGACATTGGCTTGTAACCACAAGCAGTATATGATCCGTGGTCCTAACTGAAAACTACCCCCTTTACAGGATGTTTAATGTAATTTTTAAAAATCTCTGTACCCATCCTAGAAAACTTCAGGGTAAAGCATTAGAATTGTGTGCTGTGCTGCAAAGGAGTAAGCAAAGCTATTACTTAGTTCTAAAGGAGACCTTCCATTTTGTACAAGAAAAATTAAAGAAATTATCATTATTATCATCAAAGAACTAAGCAACATAAAAATATTTTTATTTCTAACACCTCAGGATTATGAGAAGGAAACTTAAAAAATTACTGAGATATTGTTTGAAAAACCACATGGAATATTTCATACTATTTCCAAGAGGAAAATCAATTCCTTTAATTCTTTTCAACATTCTGAAAATATATTATTTCCTAATCCTAGAGAGTTACAATATGGAGCCATGCTTAAAAATAGATTAATTATATTTGCTAATATAATAACTAAATTAAAAAATGTGAAGAATATGTTCTTATTTTTTTTAATCTCTGGATTTTAATGAACAACTCTTACATGAAAATAAGAATGTTTATAGCATCCTAGAACAAATTTGTTCTGTTTCCTTTTTTATGTATGCTAATTCACAAAAAAAATGGCTTTTAAAATGAAAAAAATAAATGGTGAAATTTGAATGATCACTTGCTAAACATTAGTCAAGGTCAATATAAAGACAGAGATAGCTTTGGCCATAAGGGTAACATCTGGAAAGCACCCAGGAAATGTTCAGAAACAAAGTGTTATAAAACCAGAGACTTTACCTTATGGAACTGTATATCTTGATATAGACATTCCTGTGGATGAATGAATGAAGACCACCTAGAGAGGTGAAGCAGCTGAGCATGTGGTAAAGATGGCATCTCTATCACAAAAGTAATTTTCTGCACAAGATTTTTAAGTCATCACAAATTTAAGTCATTTGATTAACTTTTCAAAAAAAAAAAAAAAAAGCATTTCTAATCCTTTGAGCTGAGCCTGGTAAGTGACCCTGCCTCTAATGCCAGCTGTCAGGTAGCACAGCGAGCTGGTTCTAGAATTCAACACCAGCCTCAGTTACACTGTGAGTTTCAAGCCTGCTGGGCTTCCAGAAACATTGTCCTACCCCTGCAACTTCCAGTCTTTTCCTGTCCCCAAAAGAAGTGTTTTCTTTATGTAGGTGGGTAGTATTCACATTTGCTATAAATATAAATGTATATTTAGATGGTATATATAATATAAAATCAGGTGGTAGGCATGGGCTGTTGATAATTGAGAAACACCTGGACTTATATTTAGCCTATTAATTTCCAATTCTTCTTCTCCTTGGGGGATAAAAATGAAAACTGTGAGCAAATTAAACCATCAGAAAGTATCTCATAATTGCCAGTCACCCATGGTCACTCCTCCCCCATTCGGATGTACACATGCTAATTTTTTAAGTTAATCATCTTGTACTCATCCTCTCTTAGTCAATTTTCTTCTCTGGGTAGATCTACGTTTTACCCACACTATTTGTAAAATCTGGGAAATGAGTCATTAAACTGATTTCCTATCTTTGGCAATCCTGAATTACACACTGCCTATGTGGGCAGAAGAGAAGGAATATAAAAGAAAAAAAAAGAAAAAAAAACTTTCAGCCCAAGAAAATATACGAAACTCTAACAGCAAACCAATAACTAACAAGAGTATATATAAGACATGATGGGTAGTTAATTTTTAAAAGTTTATGAATATTAAAAATAAATTCAGCACGTGTGCTTATATCTACATTGCTGGTCCTACTTTTAGTTATTATCGAAGTTTTCAAAAGAGATGCTTTTCTTTGGCTCTAGCCATCTGTGGTGCTCCAAAATCATTGGTATGGCACGGTATAATGAGACCTAAAGCATTTAAAAACAAACTAAAAGTTCTGAGTGGTTCTTTAACTTGAAGCCCCTAGGCCATTGTCTCTGGCCAATGACAAGAGGCAGTGGATAATTACAATCAAGAAAGTTGAATTTATGTTGGGGAAGGGAGAAAAGGCTGAGATACTTGGCAAACGTATTTAAAATTTACAGTGTGCGTGCGAAGTTTTAGTTTGTGGATATTTTGTTCCCTTTGATCCCTGAGAGAAGAAAGACAAAAATGCAAGCAGTTCATGAGGAGGAGGAAGGTACCAAGCCTGGGGGTGCTTCGGGCTTCAGGCTTCTCTGTGTGTTGCGCTCTAAAGCAGGAAGCAGACAATGGTCCCCAGTCACAGTTCTTGCCTAGCTGGGGTAGAGGAGCTGGGCCACTCAAGCACAGTAAGACTGTGAGTGGGAGGTGCTCTAAGTTCTTTGGAGAGAGCCGGTCTATAAATACTATTATTATTAAGCTAGTATTAAAGCCAAGCCCCCGTTTTAGCCGATGCTTTTCTGGAGGCAGCAGGTGGGCAGTAGTAGCCAACTTCATTGCCCTGTGTGGACTCTGGGCATCCTCTTTCCTCCTCCGTGCCTGGAAAATCAGGTTGATTCTCTTCCGTTTCTTCCCTTCTTCCAGGAGCTCAGCCCTCTCTGCTCCTCGCATAAGGCTTGTCCCCAGAGAAGAAAGGAGTTGGGCAGAGTACATCAGAAGAACAAACCAAAGCAGTAATTTTAGTAAACTAACCGGATTTAGCCCAGCATAAAGGGCTTTTAGCAGTTTTTACCTCATGTACGCACGCACGTGCACGCACACACACACACACACACACACACACACACACACACACACACACATTACTGTAGAGCTCACACACACACTGCAGTTGTTGAAAGGTTTCAGCTGGCAGGAAGTTCAGCTCTTCCTTGAGCATCCTTGCAATAGATCCTGCTGTCTCTAACCCACTCACCTGGGGCTCTGAAGTGAGAGCTACTCTACCAGATTCCACCTTAATCTACACACCAGTATACACCTAGCAATTTCCACATACCTTGGGCAGTATATATATATATATATATATATATATATATATATATATATATATATATATACTTTCTCTCTCGCGCTCTCGTAACAAAATGTTTGAAATTATATTCATAGAGTCCAAAATGTAATGCCCTCCTCCACATATGTTAATTGTACCTGGGAAGATTAAGGGCCATAACAAAAGTATGCAGTATGTGTGGACATAAAAATGTACCAATGGATGTTGATTCTCATGAGAAACTCTGAAATGAGAAATGCTTGACAAAAGATACAGAGTTGGGGGTGAAGTCTACCATGATTATCACCCGTGAGTTTGTACAACTGGATATCATCTAAATTTCAGACTTTAATATAGTTATTTGCAACAAGATCCAGAAATAGAGGATACTAATTTGCTCCATTTGTGTGTGGGGGGGTGCTTTGTTGATGTGTGTGATTGCCATTTAGGTAGGGTATCCTGATTCTCCTGCCTCCACCCACTGAGTGCTGTTATTACAGGTGTGTGCCAGTAGGCCTTCCTTGAAAGGAAAAGGATTATACTTGATGTTATAATGGCTCATCAATCGAAGGTAATAGGAAGATGGCTCTGTGTCTGAATCAAATGTACCCATGAAGCACCCCATGAAGTGATTAGCAGTCATGAAGGCCATCTGTAACTTTATTTTCAGGGGATTTGACTCCCTCCCTCTTCTGACCTCCACAGTCACAGCCAGGCATGTGGTACACAGACATACATGCAGACAAAACACCTTTTATATACATAAAATAAAATTAATCAAAAGAGAATTGTGAAGATGTGAGGCACATATTAAAGATGATGAGGAGTGTGAAAACTAATTTTAGGGACATTTTTATAAGGTAAAACAATGTGTAAAGAGTTAAAATAGACATGATATGGAGCCTATTTGGTACCAATTTGCTTTGCCTGAATTGGTTACTCCATTTCTCATTTGCTTTTGCTTTGTTTACAGCACTTTTATTATATTATTTGGGAATTCTTCCTTAAATCTTCTCTTGCCTATAAACAATACTTAATGAAAACAACTCTTAAAAAAAAAACCGTTTTGACAGTTACTGGGCTGTCAATGTGTCAACAATCCCCAAGCAGGGGGAAAAAAAATTAAAACAACCTGAACGTCCTCTAACTGTCCCAAAAGCAAGGTTCACTGTGATCAGAAGTGAAAACTGCAACCGTAGCTTACCAGAAGAGCCTCTGTGCTTAGTTTTCCCTCAGTCAAAGCTGTTTCAGATTAGGAAGTCTCCTGATCTTTACAAGCCCTCCTGTGGTCAGTTCTCCTACATTAAATCCTGCTTCTGCTCCAGGAGTCTCCTGGTCTTAAAGAAAAGAAAGCCTTTAACACCTCTCTCTAAGCTATATTTTTGTTTCCCACACACAAATAACATAGGAACTAAAGAGCCATTTACTCTCCATAGATGCATATAAAGGCACAAATCACTCCTGTTTTTCTTCACAGAAAATAATTGTGGAAAGATATTACATAATACACATTGTATATCACATACCACATATAGGAGTGAAATATTATTACAGCAGTGTGTGTGTATCTACAGAGACATGACTGAACACAAAGGGAAAAGTGTAATTGAACAAGAACATTTTATTCATTATTGGTGTGGAGAAGTAGAAAATATGAGTGCAGATCATAAAACGGTTTTACAGAGGGAAGAAAAATTCTCTTCTCTTGTCTTCTACTTGCTTAAAAAGTAACCATCATATTAAATGCCTGCCTCCAAAGAACTTACTGCAGTTATAAGGCAATAATCTTGTGAAAGGCATTCAATTTGCTCTGTATAACTTCAGTAACAATCACTGCAAAGATAAGAAAGAAACAACCTGTGAAAGTATACCAATAGTAGCTTTAAAATTGATTCAATAATTCATAAACCAAGTAGACTACTTTTAATCATAAACCACATACCATTCTTCATGTATTCCCTGGCTGTGATCTGAAAATCTAAATATTTGGAAACCCATTAAGTTCTATCTTTCCCAGGAAGTACGTTTTAAAACAGTGTGTCTTCCTGATTGTAAAAATAGCACATGCTAATATTTGTTAATCTTAGGAAAAAGCAGAATTCACAGTGAAGAAAATAGAAATGCTCTAAAATCTTAGAATTAAAGCTTCATGCTTGAGCATCAAGATGTGAGTCAGCTTCCTGCTGCTGATACATCTGCCGCTTGCTGTCCTGGTTGTGTTCCTTCATCACAGCCCCAGAAAAGTGGCTAACACAACACTCAGACCCAACATCTGTTAAAGTTAAAAACAATGATGTGTGCCTTCCTCTCACACGAACATGAAGGTAGAAGTTATTTTTCATTCCAAATCGAGTACTGAAAAATATCCACAGATAAAAACAAGAAGAGTCAATGTCTAGAAAGAAAATGAGCCAAACAACCATCTTCAGTGTCCAGAGGGCCTAGTCCAGTCCCATGGGGGCTCCACAGGCACCCAGGCAGGGGATCAGGATCTGTCCCTGGTGCATGGATAGGCTTCTGGGAATCAGGTGCCTGTGGTGTGACTCCTTGCAAAGCCTTGGTACAGTAGGAAGGAGCTTGGACCTGCCTAGGCTCAGTGTGCTGGACTCTGCTGACTCTCCATGGGAGACCTCGATTTGGGGGATGTGGGGGTGTGGGGTGGCATGGGAAATAGGGCTGGGAGTGGGAGGAGGGAGGAGGAGGGATCTGTGGATAGCATGAGTGAGTAGAAAATTTCTTAATAAAGAAAAAAAAACATTAATGAATGTTCCCTAGGTAGCATGGAGAACCAACTCTTTTAAAAAAATATGACGTCAATTTTCTACCAAATAAAAAAAAGAAAAAAATGAGCAGATAAAACAGCTCTAACTTGATCAGTGTGATTAATTAAATATGTCATCAAGAATAAGAGATAAATATCATCATGAAGATGCCAAAGAATAAGTTCCCATAATTTCAGCAGTAACTCTAGAATTAATAAAAGAATATTTAGTTTTGATGGCACAAATCTGTATTTTGGTTCATTGAAAGCCTGAACATTAAAAAGTGGTCATTGTGACATTAATGGTTCTTAACTTATTGTGTGTGAAATTAAATACCCAGAATCAAATTGTCAGTTTCTCAAGTTAGAAGTTACTTGGTAGATTTGTGCCCAAACAAACCTAAATTGACATTTAGTCTCAGAAGTTTTAATTCTAAGGTGAAAATAAAATAAGCATACACATTTAAGTTATAACTCACCTAAAAATTCATGAGGGAAAACTATTCAAGTGCTGTCACAGAGTGAATAAGTATTTAAAAAAAAACAAAAAGTTGCTTCAATATGTAATTTACTGTTTATACATTCTTTTAAAAATATTCATTAATTTTTATTCATATATTATTATTGTGGGTATGATGAGCATGTGTGTGTGTGTGTGTGTGTGTGTGTGTGTGTGCGCGTGCGCGTGTGCGCGCGCGTTTGCACATGGAGAGGGGCAACACACACATACCACAGTGCACATGGGAGGCCAGAGGACAACATTCCAGAGTCAGCCCTCCCCCTCCATCATTGGTTCTAGTAATAGAACCTGGGTCCTCAGGCTTTCAGGATAATGGCTTTGCTTAACTCACTGAGCCATCTTGCTAACCTAATTTTTACATGTCTCAAACTGCTTCATCTGCATTTTTATTTAGTTAACAATACACCAAGTTTTTTTCTTTCAAGTTTTTTTTCTGGCTTAGGAGAGTCTACTCTGTGATTTTTGCAAAAAAAAAAAAAAAAAAAAAACATTGTAAAGGATACTAAAAACTCTTCTTGCCTTTGTGACAGTAGATGGCTTTGGATCTCAAGGAGGTCTGCTTCGTGTAACTCCAACTGTCCCGCATATGGGGGATGGCACTTTAGTCAACTGCTGTCTTCAGTTTCAATCATCAGTTGTTCTAATACAAAAACATTTTTGGTAAATTTTTTAATTTGTCTTACCTCTGATACTATCTACAATTACATCTTTGTTCTAAATAAATGTGTTTAGTATATATGAATCTACTTCAAAGCATAATTTTGCAGTCTGTTCTTGTGAGTTTTTGTTGTGAATTGGTAATGGGACTGTATAGAACATATTGAGGAGAAATCATAATATTATTCACTTCTGTAAAATATCTTCAAAGTTACCTCAGATCATCTGTAGTTTTCTACAACTCCTACAAGATCATAATCACAGGAAATAAGCGGCTTTTATTTCCGAAAGAAATAGCTATGTTATTTTAAATGAACCACACTTTCACATTTGTCTCAGGGCAAGATGGAATTGATTCTCAGTAGCTAAGGATACCTGCAATAACACTGTATTTTTTAAGCAAGCATTTCAAAACAATTTTGAAATGTTGTTTTTACTAAAAGAAATGAGAATATGTTTTAAAATACCACTAATGCTTTTTCCATTTAGAGACTAAGTGAATGGTAAGGTGAGTGCAGAAGATCATGGAAATTTTCAGGTAATTGTTCCATGCAAGTGTAGTCTGATGGCCCCTCGGTAGCTTACTGGTCCAAATGTCGCTATGTCTCTTCATCTGCTTGCTCCAGAATAGGAGGTTACCTGGGGAAGACCTATGCATTCCAGCACTATCTCCAGCAATAATGACAAAAATGAGTTAAAAGGAGAAAATGCATCATCTGAACAATGCTCACATACTCAGAAGGATTGTAACTGAAGAAGTATCAGCATGGCCTAAGCAAAAGTTCTCTACCATTGAACAATGCCACAGGAAAAACTTGCAGGTTTGCCTATCAGTTCACTCAACCAACACGGAAAAGACAACTTCGAGAGAAAGACCTTCAGAGTGGGAAAATTAAATATCCTAGGGTGATTACGTTATCTCTGGGTAATTTCCATGTGCTGCATCCTGACTTAGAAATACAAAAAGTGTGAGGAGGACATCTATAACAATATAACACACAAAATCCCTGGACATCAGTGCAAGGCTTTCTAAACAACCAAAGGAATAACAAAGACTGAATCCAGGTCCTACAGCTTCCCAGAGGCTTTGCCAGCATATCTAGTTCCCTCAGGCAATGCAGTTGCACGAAGATCAGTCTTAAAGCCTCTGGCAACTTGTCCCCTGACCTCCACATGCATGTGGAAAGTATGTGTTCATACATGTGCACACACAGAGAAAGGAAGCTTTCAAGTTACTTTTAGCGGTTTTGTGAGTCACTGGTAGGATTGAAGATGTTATAGTACAACAATCCGAAGATGGAGAGAGGTAAACCTGTGCTGAGGGTAAAAAAATGGTCATTGCCTTGCTCACTTCAAGTCCACATATATACAGTGGCCACATTCACTAGACATTGAGAAAACAGAACCGATTGAGATCTGACGTCATTGTCCAATGCATGGAGCACAGGTTAGTCTACATAACTTCCTTCCAAAATTGTCTCAGATGAATATTCAGCAAAATACTTAACAAACTACCTCATAACAGTCTTTAATAATACATTGAACAAGTAATTTTGCCCAAGCCTTAAGTCTCCCTACACTTGCTGAAACACTAAAGAATTTAGATTAAAGCCAGCAGGAACTTCTCAGAGTCAGGAGACCATGGGCAGGTGCTCATAAGGAAACACAGCAGGATCCAGGGGTTCAATAATAAGATTAATAAGATTTAAGAACATGCATCGGATTCAATAATACCATTCCTTTTCTGAGTGCACATGAAAAACTTTCAGAAGTTTTTTTCTATATCAGGCATGAAAAAAAAATTTTTAAACTCATATGAAAGCTTTTCTATAATTACACGTTTTAAAGAAAAATTTTCCATGCTGACTTAAGGGAGATTAAAGTTCTATTTTTATTTCTTTAGTGGTAATTTTATGAACATCTACTTTTAAGTAGTTTTTAAACTATACATCTGATTTTATACCATTTTCTATGTAAAGTATAATTTACGCATACAAAAGGGTATACAACTTCAATAAATGAAGGGAGAGTATTGCATTGGTTTTACTTCACTTTAGATTAAATTATGGAACAATTTCCAGTTTTCAAATTCGTCTCAAGTTTTATAAGATATAAAAGAAGGATGAATTGTCGCCCCAAAGCAAGTGAATATGTGGAATAAATAAAGAAAACCATAAAATAATATTAATTGGAGCCTGGAAGAAATTGTGGATTTGGGCAAGCAAGCTGGCCCAGCAGGTAAAAGCACTTGCTTTGTAAGCCCAATGGCTTGACTTGGTCCACAGAACTCACAGTGGTAGATAGGAGAGAACCAACTCCTAAAAGAACAAAATAACATGGAGTCATTTTGTGTTGACCAACTGCTCCTTGGCATGGATCCTATCCTGGAGTATGGAGAGACTCCGTTAGAGAAAACTGGTTGGTCTTTTCTCAGCAGGTGAAGGGTGGGACTTCAGGTTTGCTTTCTTGTTCTCGGTGCTGGGATTCTGTCTGTTTTGAACTGTGTAGGTCTCCTTTGTACTGTCACAGTCTCTGTAACTTCATATGTGTATTAACCCTGTTGTACGAGGAAGACATTGGTTCCTTAGAGCCACTCACCACCTCTGATTTTACAATCCTTCCATCTCTTCTTCTGCATAGATCCCTGAGCCTTGAGAGAAGAAGTTTGATGAAGACATCCTGTTTAGCATTAAGAATGCTAAAGTCTCATATTCTCTGTACATTGCCCTGTTGTGGGTTTCTGTGTGAATTGCCATGTACTGGAAGAAGCTCTTCCGGTATGAGTTAAGAAATACAGTGATTTACAGATATAACTATATGCCACTAGGAATTATTTTATTGCAATTTTTTATTCACAGAAAGCAATACCTGCCATTCTAATGATAGTCAGGGTTGATTCCCTTAATCTTCCTGGCTAGGCAGGTGTTCCTCTCTTACTGTCTGAAGCAGCAGCTGGGTCAAACCTTCACTAAATAGGGGGAAACTAGTCTTTGGTCAAGGGTATACAAGTAGATGTGCTCTCCTGCTAAACTTCCAAACAAGCTCTCACATAAAATATTTTAAATACACTTAAATATATAAAACAAAACAAATTATTTTTGGTAACAGACTGACCTTCATTCAAAGAAATATAATAATCCGAGAGCAGTCACTGATAATTCTACCAAGAAAAGCAATATATGAAGAACCATATATAAAATACACACATGGGTTAAGAGTAGAAAATGATTTTAATACAGTTTTGGAAAAAGTAAAAGGTTGGGCATGTGTTGAAATATTTGAAGATAAAATAGCAGCAGTCTAGCAGTAAAGTGAGAAATGGTTTTTAGATTTTAAGATGCACTAAAAATACCAAAGATAATAAACAAAAGTAAATTTTCACTAGACCTTTGCAGGAACACTGCAGAATATCAACTACAAAGAGAGACATTTGAAAATAGATAGAAAAGACAGTGTATACTGCAGAAACATAAGAGTATAAGGCCATAAACTAGTGTGGAAAAGTTCAACGTCATTAGTAATTAGCAAATGCAAATTATATTTTTATATACCACATACAGAAGACACCACTAGAAAATGAAAATTATATTTTTATATACCACTTAAGGAAGACATGTTCTAGGCATACACAATAAAAGCAGTCTTGGCAAGCAATTTGGTAGTGAAAAGGAATGCAATGGCTTCTTCTCTTGGTGAGTAGAAAGCCAATGAGCAAAGCCAGAGCATTGGGGAAAAAAGAAAGAAAAAAATGGAGGGAAAATGTATTAATTCCATTGAGGAAGGAGAGCATTGGGTTTACTTTCCAAAGAACTCTCTCCTGGAGCAAATTTAGGGTTTGGGTTTTAACTTACATTCCTATAGGAACGAACATGGAGAAAGCCAACCTCTCCTAAGGCAGCCATGACATAGACAGTGTGAGCTGAGAGTAAGGCAGGATTGATTATGCATTCCCAAATTCCCCAAGCCTAGCCCTGTGAAACACTTCCTCCAGCAAGGTTGCACCTCCTCAGCTTCCCCATAGCTTGCCACCAACTGGGAACCAATTGTTCAAATGGCTGAACCTCTGGGGGATATTTCTCATTCAAACCACCACAGAATGAAGCAGGCTCTTTTGTGTTAAACATTTGGAAAGAGTTCTGTTTTGCTCAATGCCTTCATTGTGCCTCCTGTTGCCGGAAACACCTTAGTCAGCACAGGACTGGGCTGAGGAGAATATTAAAATCAAGATGAGCACAAATAAGCTGATACTGCTCTTAGCTTGGATCATTCACCTGCAGAAGATCTGATCTTTCTACCACTGGGATTGACTTCTTAAGTGAGCAAAAGGAAGGCTAGGGAGCCAAGAGAGAATAATCATCAGCTTTGCTCTATGACATCTATTTTCTCCAAAAAGTCCTATTGGTATTCGCGGGAATGTTCTTTTCATTGTATGATCATTCTCATCTTGTCCAGTTTTGAAGGCTGATATTAACACGGCTGATGTGTACTACAGTCCCCAAGGCACTGTGATCTCTCCAGTTCAGTGAGCTAACATGATGTCCAATGATTCCAAACACAGTGAAAAGCTTTGGGGATATGGCAAATTTTTGTCTGGCTGTTTATGACTAAGCTACTTATTTCCACACTGCAGTTCATGCTATTATTTGTAACCAAAAATTTGCCTCTAAACCTACAGGTGGTAATTTTGCATTTGTTTTAATATTGAAAATTGCTGCCATTTTGGAATTTTTGTGGTGTTCTTTGGTGATTTTTGTTGGTTTGTTTGTTTTTTGGGAGAGGGGAGAGGTATGACCTTGTAGTCCAAGCCAGTCTCAAATTCATGATCCCTTTGCCTCAAGTTCTAGTACCATATGTGTTTGCCACAATGTTTCTCTTGTTGATACATATTTTAAATGTGTTAGGTGTAAAAGCAAGTAGACTACTTTTTCTTTGAATTTAAGAATACAATAGTAATTTTCCCTTGTACTTCTAGACAACTGACTCCATTTCTGCAGCTACATTTCACAGACCCAAGCAAGTGGACAGTAGGGATTATTCATAGAGAGGAGACAGTAAAGATAGGGCTAAGACATGTCTCCTTTGGGGTTTCTGTTCTCTCATGAACACCATTGCAAAGAGCAACTTGGGGAGGAAAGGGTTTCTTTTTACCTCAGACATCACAGTCTATCATTGACAGAAGTCAAGGCAGGAACTCAGGACAGAAACCTGGAATCAGGAACTGAAGTAGAAGCCATGGAGGAAATTATTCACTGGCTTGCTCCTCATGACTTGCTCAGCCTGCTTTCTTAGAGAGCCTAGGACCACCAGCCCAAGGATGGCACCATCCACAGTAAGCTAGGCGCACCCACATCAATAGTCAATCAAGAAAATGCCCTACAAGCTTACCAGCAAGCCAGTCCAAGAGAAGCATCTTCTCAATTGAAGTCCTCTCTTTACTCTTGCTTGTGTTAAATTTACAAAAACCTAGCCTGAACAATAGCCATCAACACAATGCAGTGGTATAACTAACTTTCTGAATAGCCCATCTATAATTTAGTGACTACAAAAACTATACTTTTAAACTTTCAAAAATCATGATTATCTAAGTTTTCTCCTCATTCCCTGGAGGGGATTTAAACACAGAACGTGCATGACACTGAGTAAGGACAATGAGAAAGCACAGTAAGATGAATTTCATAATCTAACACAAATCGGAAAGGCAGAAATATCATGTGGCTGTCTAGTGATAAGCTTCCTATTTTGGATGTGAACCACAGCACAACTATCCTCCTGAGAGTAACTTATCTCTGAGACATCTTACCCACACCAAATTACCAGGCATGATTCATCGCTAAATTAAAAAAAAATAGACTCCAGATATAAATATACTCAATTCCATAAAAGTGATGGTGAAAAATGATTCATTTTCCTACAATTTCCTAGGATAAAGTTGACACTATAAATGAAAAAAAAAATACAATCAATTAATTGTTGTATATGCTATAGGATTATGCTAGCTAAATTTTGCCTATATTAGCCAAAAAAAGAGGTAACTAATATAAGACATTGACTGGGCTTCCTGGGGAAAAAATCAATCAGTCATCATAAAAAAAAATTATTCTTTGCATACAAAAGAATTTTGATTATAATAAACCAAAACAAGTGAGTAGGCATCATCTTTATCATTACATGTATCTGAATATACTCATGACTTGGAAAAACTTTATTTGCAAAAGAATTTAAAATAAATCATACCTAATGGAAAGTAACACTTATGCCCAATCAAAACTATTTTTCTAAATTACTTTGCTATTCATATAATTTTGATATCTACAAGTTATTGAAAAACATGAAAGCTTCACACCTTACATTTATTTGTTCCTACTTAATAAAAAGAAAAAACCAAGAGATTCTTTGGTGGACAAGATAATCTTCAAGCAAAACCCAATATTTTTAGAAGTGCTCTCAGGAAACCTAAAAGCTTTATTTTTGGCAATACGAGTCAACATACTGTCAGTTACCTCCTCCAAGATGCAATTACAGTGAGCACTAAATAATTCTGAGCTTCCGGCAAGAGGCTATATTCAAAACTGTTTCCACAGACCTGTAAGCAAATTCACATCTTGTAAAAGAACTGCAGAACAAAACCTCATTAACTTATTTTCTAGCAGTAGGATCATGGTGGAAAATTTGGGTTAATGGCTGGTTTTTGCTATTGGATATTACCTTCATGAAGGAAAACATGAAAATTAATTTTTCTGCTTTGAAATTGCTAAGGGATTCTTTGTAACCACTTTGAAATCTTCTGAGATGTGAGCGCCCATTCTAAAGCCACCTGCAAGTTCTTGGAGTGTTTATCTGTATGAATCTGTCTTATTCTTACCATATGAATTTGAAGTGCTCATCATCTACCTGGTTCTCAGATGCATACAAAATGTAGTCTATACTCCTCAAACATCTCGAAACTGTAGCAGGAAATGACTGATATTATTTCCATAGTACATTTGTATATGCTAAAGCAAGGAAATAAAAATTACTGCGGTAAATATCTTAATACGTGAGATCAGTGATAATCCACTTATGTTTTCAACTAATTTTCAAAGTATAATTGTGAATTGCCAAACTGGAAATGAAATATGCTGAAGACCAATTGTTTCAAATGATGTAAGAAAAATATGATTTCCAACCACAGTCACGAGCTACTATTGAGGTATTTTTTGAGTTGTAGGTACAGCACATGATGGACCTGCTCTGTTTTCCTGAGTGATGGAGTATGATTAATAAAGCACATAAGTATATTAATAAAACATTTAAGTATAAACAATATTTAACATGGAGATTGTTATGTTGTGTTGACCTCATGAACTAAAAATGAGGACATGCGACTCTTAAGTCCTAGAACATTATTCTGCCTTTCAGCAGAATGATTTCACTGTTCAAATGAACACGTTCCTTTTCCCCTTGATTGCCTAGTCATCCCAACTCTAACACATTAGGTTACTGCTCAGGAAAGCATCTGGACCAGAGCAGAAAATAGAAAGTGCTGTTCAAAGTCAAGTTCTTGTCTGCTTCCAACGTAGAACATATGACAGACATGGCGGGAAGCCAGAGGAAAGGTATATAGCTTATTCACTGTGAAATGGTCCATTTAAACCCCTGCTGTATTGCACCAAGTTATCATACATTATATAATATTAGCTCCTTTTTCTAAATGCAATATTTATATAGCCTAAGAGCAGTGTCCTGCTGATGGATATTTTCAAAGGTGTTTAACTTTAACTTCATTGATGTTTATTCTTTCACACTTCCTCGTGCTTTATATTAAAGGAATCAATTAATTTATTTAAAAATATTTACATCACACAGCTGCTGCATGTCAGATCCTGTGGCTGTCCAGAGCTGTTAAAATCTGATGTCTCCAAACAGCTCATCTACAAATAATGGAATTAATACAGCCAGCCATACCTCACCACTATAACTCAAAGTGAAGAAGTTCTACATGAAATTACTGCAAGGCAGTGCTAAAAGTCCTTTAGCAATAAAAATAACTTAAACACATTCAAGTTTTTTCTTCTTCTTTGCTGTCAGTTAGACATTTTCCAGTTTGAGTCCAGTTAAGTTCAAGTATTTGAACACCATCCAAAAGAAAAAGAAGACAGACTATCAACTTTTTTTAGTACAATGTGTTTCACAAATGAATAAACTATTAAGGACAAATAATAAAAAAACATACATTTTTAACATATTAATAATCTTGGAAATGCAAATTTGACTTTTAATAAAATGAAATGAACATTATGATTATACACACATATATAAACTATATATATAATATATATATCAACAATCAAAAATCTAGCAATAGAATACAATAATATTGGAAAGTAATATGATAACAATGTCAGTATGGATGAATATATCATTAGATGTAAAAAGTTCTTTACATAAAGAGGATGACTTAGGAGATTATTCATTTGCATACATTTCAAAAATACCAAGTTAACAATAGGGCCACATATTGTGTGTATGTGTATGATTTTATATATATATATATATATATATATATACATATATATACATATATATATATATGTATGTATTATATATTCTAAAACATTTTGAAATACAGAATTAGGTTATAAGTATATTGATTTAGAAGGAAAGGATGCTAATATATGGGTGTGGTCTTATATGCATGCCAGTTAATAGTCATTGAAAATCCTTGTAAATTTGATAGGATCTGAAATCACCTAAGAGTCAAGCGTCTGAGGACACCTGAAGGGGGTTATCTATATTATGTTAGCCTCTGACATGCTTGTGAGGGATTTTTTAGATTGGGTTTAATTGAAGTGGGAAGACTCACACAAACCACAAGACTGAATTAAAAAGAGAATGCAAGCAGAGGGCAGGTGTTCATCTTTCTCTGTTTCCCAATTGTACTTGCAAAATTAGCTGCTGCCTCAAGCCCCTGCTGCTGTGACTACCTTATTGAAATTCAAAATAACTACTTTATTTCTTAAGTTGTTTATGTCCAGGATTTTTTTTTCTTTTTTGTCACAGGAATAGTAAAAGTAACCAAAACAAGAAATTGCTCCCCAAAAGTAGACTGTTGTTGCTCTGATAAATCAAATTACATTCCTCTTGGCATCACATAGACTTGGGAACCTGTTTGTGGGAGGAATGTGGAAAAGTTTGCAGCTCTAAGCTAAAAAAAGTCCTAGAGTTCTCCAATAGAGCTTAATAGGCCATTTTGGTGGGAGTTTGGAAGATAAGGATGCCAAGAGAAATGCAGACAGTTAGGGGTGGGGGCCAGCTCATGAGGATCCAGATGGAACAAAAGAACAAGGACTCTGCTAGGAACTGGGACAAATGATGTTTAGCCTGTCTTCTAGCAAAGAATGCTGCTGTACTCTACATTGAGAGCTTGCATGACGTTGACTTTAAAAGTAATGGATTAATTTCTTTGATGTAGGAAATTTCAAATCAACATAGTATTCCAGCTAAGGAATGGCTACTGATTCTTGCTTTTATCCTGGTCCACAATAGGAAATAGCAAGAGGTGAAGGTTGTGAACAGTGTGAAGTTTGACAAGGAGTGCATAGGCTTGTAGTTTAATACAATTGTGATTCTTTATTTTGGTTCATTTTTTGTCTATACTTCTAGTGACTGTTTTTTTTTTTTTTTTTTTTTTTCTTTATTAAGAAATTTTCTACTCACTCCACATGCTATCCACAGACACCCCCTTCCTCCTCTCACACACAGCCCTCTTTCCCAAGCCACCCCGCATCCCCACACCCCCACATCCCTACATCCCCACATCCCGACATCCCCACATCCCGCAAATCGAGGTCTCCCATGGGGAGTCAGCAAAGCCCAGCACACTGAGCCTAGGCAGGTCCAAGCCTCTTAACACTGCACCAGGGCTGTGCAAGGTGTCACACCACAGGCACCGGATTCCAGAAGCATACCCATAGATCAGAAACAGATCCCGATCCCCCTGACGGGGTGCCCCCTAAACAGTTCGAGCCAAACAACTGTCTTCTGTATCCAGAGGGCCTAGCCCAGTTCCATGGTAGCTCCACAGCCACCAGTCCACAGTTCATCACTTCTAGGGACTGTTTTAATTTCATTTCTGATGCTGTGATGAAATATCCCAACAAAAAACAATTTCAAGAAGGAGAGGTTTATTTTGATTTGCAATTCTGTTACCATCTATCATTGTAGTGATGTCAGGGAAGGACCCAGAAGCAACTAACATCATTGCACAGTCAGGATTAGAGAATAATAAATAAATGCATGCATCATTACTAACTTACATTAATTATTATTTATTGGTTAAGTTTCTTCATTCTTGTATGGTATTTCAGGACACTTTGGTTAGGGAATGGTGCTGCCCACAGTGGACTGAGTCTTCCTGCATCAGTTAGCTTAATGAAGACAACCCCTCACTGACATGCCAACAGGCAAATACTATGTAGACAACTTTTATTGAGACTCTCCTCACAGGTGACTCTAGGTTGTGTCAAATTGACAATTAAAAGTTAAGCCACAGAATTCTACATAAGAAATTGATTCTTAACCCGTGTTGAAGAGGTTCCTTCTGTTTTCTTCTAGTAGTTTATAATCTCAAGAAAGTAGGTCTAAGAAACATGGTAAGTTCAAGAGACATGGCAATTGTTAAAATTAGTACTTAAAGAGAAACAGTATTCAGCACTGAGACAGCAAAGTTACCCTAACGACAAGAACACCCCTATAAGAGGCTCAATCTTCCAAAAACACCAACTTATTAATTTGATAAATAATTACTTAACCCATAAGTCTTTTCATAATGGCTTTACTCTACCCTGTTCTCTTGATCTAACCTTCCTGTGAAGCCCTATTTCCCAATATTATTCCACCAGGGATCACACTCCCAACCATGAATTCAGAGAAGACAAAAATGTTGTAAATGGAGCAGGGTAAAACCTTTCAGCATTAAGATAAAAAGCGTTGGAGATTTTTGTCCAGCATAATGTCTGGATAGTTAATATTATACAAGAAATTTGCCAAGACAGCAGATTTTGATGGTCCTCACTTGTGACCCTCCACATACAGAAATAGTATCTGTGATTGATAGTGACTATGTACATAATAATAATCTTGGAAATGCAAATTTGAGTTTTAATTTGAATTTGTGATGCACAGTGTTTATAAGCATTAAATATTATGTTGGTTTTTGAACATATTCTTTTCATTTTTTAATTAACTAGTTTAAAAAAAAAGAAAACCAACTAGATTAGAAATTTCTTGGCAACTCTAATGAGGAACTAGCAGAAAATGTTAATAACTATAAAAACTTCATACCAAAATAAATTACTGGGCATCTTATTTTGGAGTAATGACTACCCAGGGTACTGTATGTAGTATGGTGAGGAAAAAGTAACAATATTTGCTAATGTCATGCATCATGAAAGTGGTCATTTGAATATGAAAGCCATTCAAATTCTGTTGTGTCACTGACAACTGTTCTCGTGTCCCTTTATTATCTCATATAAATGATGTATTGCATAATAAAGTTATAAATAGAGGAATGAACAGCTCCCTGTGTTTGTAAGCCAGCCTATGTTTCAGAGTCCCTGAAATGAAAAACATGTACTTGTCTGAGTGAAATTTATATAACATAAAATGAGCCAGATGAATTGAAGAATTCTGTGCCACTCACTAGTATTTTCACTAGATGGTAGAGTCCTCATGTCCATTTGGTTTTATCCTTCTAAAGAGAAACTCCCCTCACCTACACTAACCAAGCCCAGTATTGCCTTCTCTCTAGCTCCTCATCATCGCCAATCTGGATTGGCTCAATGGCTTTGCGTTTTCCATATCCACCATAGAAATTGTATCATGTACTGCATTATCACTTGTTCATGGGTTATTTCACATAGCATGGTGGTTTTACAGTTTGCTTACATTGTACCCTGGATCATTACAATGGACAAAAGTGTTCCATTATATGCACATAGCACAACTGGCTCATCCATTCATCTGTTGATGTGTATTGAGCCTGTTTCCCCATATGGGCTCTTGTAAATAGTGCTATTGTGAACACATGTACACATACACTACTTGAATTATTATTTTTAAGGATTTTATATAAATACATAGAAGTAGAATTTCAGGGGTCATACCTTTATTTTACTTTGCTGATATCGCTGTATTATTTTTCACAATCGGTGGACAAGTTTACATTTGACATCACTTCATGGGATTCCAATTTCTCCACATCGCTGTCAAGACTTCTTAATTTAAAGTCTTTAAACTTCAGTATCATTTGAAATATAAAAACATAACTGCCTTTAAATGTAAAATCAAACTTTGAAAACCTAAATTAAAATAAAATAGAATTAAAATATACACTTTCTGCACTTATTTCTCCAAATATAAATCACCAACATTTCAAGATTCTCATACTGATGCTGAATGCACACACAAGCAGGTAAACATACATGACTATGCTCTCTTTTCTCTTAATGTGATTAGCAGAGTGTTACACATAATATAAAGTGAAATGTAAAACTCTGGAGAATAATGCAATTATTTATACACCCTGTTGGGATGCGTCTATAATAAATATCAAGGAAGTTTAATTAGTAGCTCCTTGACTCAATTATAGGTAAATGCATTCTCTCATTTCAAAGGTCGATCTGTCATTTAGTGAGCCAGAGCTTATGCTTTCTGACCTAAATTGCTCTCACAGTGATGAGTAAGATTCCTTTCATAGTAAACTCTCTCCATAGCTGTGTTCAAAACAAAACTACCAAGGACAGAGAAAAGAGAGAGACTCTCCCAGTGTGGCTGAACTAACAAATGAATGTCTCTATTCTCCATGTGCTGTGTGTATCAATGAAGTTATAGCCCCCCTATTTCAAAAACTAAAGCAGGCAAGTGAATTCAACTCATTTCCAATGTGTTGGGAAATTTTCTGCATGAATTTTCAAATAGAGACTTACTAATCACTCAAACTTTTTTGTTTGTTACTCAAATTGTACCACTGAAATTCCATCATATGTCCACATAAGCTAAGTAATAGTGGCATCTTATCTTTTGTAAATATGTCCTCACTTACTTGAAGCCTATAAACATGATCTTAACATCTGCTAGTAAGTTAGCAACTGTCGAAAATAGTTGGAAGAAAACAGTCATTGGTAATCAAAGCAATATGAATCAAAGCATAGGGTGCTGCCATTCTACAATGGTTATTATTTGAGATGGATGTACCGTGTTCACTCTGTAAATCAATATGATGGTTTGACAGTGGTACATTGAAGGAAAGTGAACTAATTAAAGGTAAATGACTGGTGTGGTGGTGGTGGGGCACGCCTTTAATCCTAACACTTGGAAGGCAGAAGCAAGCAGTTCTCTGAGTTCAAGGCCAGTCTGGTCTAGAGTGAGTTCCAGGACAGCCAGTTCTACACACAGAAAGTCTGTCTTGAAAAAATTCAAAAAATGCAAAAAAAAAAAAAAATAGGTAAATGCCTTGTACATATTCGTGTATCATGAAGTATTGATGTAGACCAGTGTTCAAAGCTAGCTTTTCTAACTCTAGCAACCAGATCAATGGCATTTGAGCAAAAAATGAATTTCCATATCAACCATGGCTATCATTCCTCATTTTATTTAAAGACAAAGTAAATCCCGTTTTCTTATCTGAGATTATAAAGCAATGCTTTGTCAATAAATAAGTCTTTCAGTAAAAGAAAAAAATCTACAATGCCATCCCCAAACAGTTAAGTCTCAGGTTATGTTTTCCAACAATACCAGTAAGTAAATAAATGAAGGGAAAGGATGAGAGTAAGAAAAGGAGAAAAATGAGGGGACAGGGAGGACAGAAAGGTGACCTGCTGAATATTAAGATACCTGACATTGTTAGCTTTTTAAAACTGCAATTATCACATATTCATCCACACACATGTAATCATATGCACATTTATGACACACACATAGGCATGCAGAAAAACAATAAAATTATAATCCAACTTCTGTATAAATGTAACTGTAATTTCCTGTTTTGTTGCATAAATTATGCCTAGCCCGTGTTTATGCCTCATATTTATTATTTTTTTCTTACATGGACATTTGGGTTGTCTTCAATGGGATCTACTTTAGATACTCAACAGCATTTATAACTATTGATGTACTTAGTATGTATTGGCTATGGAAGTGGAGGAAGATATATCCTCTCGTCCACCATTTACAGTGTTTGACTACAGGCTGATATAAATACTTTCATCACAACTTATCTCCAACTATCTGGTCTAAGAATTGGGTTGGAAGTTTCTGAGAATTTAATGGCTGGCTTTCAATTTCCAGAATTAGCTGTTTGGAACATACCACTGGTTGTTATAGACACGTCAGCATGAAATTGCTAGCAGTAGGGTGGACATTATCACATTTTGTACCCATGTCAAATGGTTTTTCAAAGTACTAGCCTTCATTTGGACCCCGCCAGCAACACCTGAGCCTTCCTTGAGTATCAAACTGTTATATTGTCGCCATTCAGGGAATGCATCAGAGCCCCACATGGTAGTTTTTGTTTTCCATTTCCCCACTTATCAATGAACTTGACCATTTTTTTCAATATTCCTGTGTATCTTTAAGTCTATTTTCCCTATTGATTTTAGATATTCGCTGCTTTTCGATGCGCCAATGTTTTCAGGTGTCTAGAATTTTTTCACTAATAATCCTGTTACCATTTCACTCATTCATCTTTTAATAATAATCTTGCGTTCAAGTGATATTGTCCTGTGTCTAGCAATTTTATAAAAATGATTTTATTCCATGGATATCTTCTCCTGAATTGTCCTCCAAGTACTTTGCTCTTTTAAATTTCATATATTTATTGGCGACTTAAAAGATAATTCTGCTCTGACACAAGGTTGAAGCCAAATTTCCTTTTCATTCTTATGAATATAAAATGGCCAAGCAAGATACATTGAAAAATATTTTTCTTCCTCAGTCTCAGAGTAGCACCCTTTTTTAAAACTGAAGACTCCACATATGCTCCAGTCTTTTTCTGGAATTTCTATTTTATTCCACTGCTCTATTTGTCTTCCAGAAAGATCTCATTTAGCCTAACATTATAAAACGTCTGGAAAGAATAAGTTCACTCTGTTCTTGCCCAAGAACACCATGGTTCCCTTTGAAAAGTATAACATTAGTGGAGTAGAATTCAGCCAACGTGACAAGGTGGGCATATGTTAATGCTTGCAAAAACATGCCAACAAGTCAAGATAACGAAGGAAGCCATCACAGAAAGTCATTTCCTGTGCCTGTTTGTAACCTCTCTTCCTTCTCTTCCTGGTCCCCAGCACCATGCAACTAATGTTTTCTCTCAGTATAAATTAATTTTAGTTTCTTGAATTTTACAGAATTGAAGAAAATACTAAACACATGCATCCTCTTTTGACTGATTTAAATGATCCTACATAATTATTCTGAGATTCATCCACATGCTTCATGTGTAGCCATTCATTTTTATTCTACAGTAATATTTTGAAAGATACATCGTCCATGGTTTGCTGTTAGTTCACTTTTTGATGAACATGTTCACTGTTTGTGCATCTGCATCTTGGAATTCAAGCGGCTATGGTCAAGCACGGGTTTTCCTATAGGCATGAATTTTATTCATCTTAGGTGAATGTAAAATAACGAGATATCTAGAAAATTGAGTTCTAGTCAGTAGCATAATGTTTCAGTGCTGTTTGTACCAAAAATAAAAGCAATTTCTACATGCTCTTTGCCTTCAGCAACATTTTCTCTGGTCAGGGTTTTCTTCCATTTTTTTTTTAATTTTCTGAGATATTTGGTTAGTGAGCAGATATGTCTATTATTGCTTTTTTTTGTCATTTTACAAGTAACATGTGAAGTTGAGCATGATTTCATTGCCACACAGAGCTACTTCAGAAGTATCTGCTCAGTTATTCTACCATTTGAAAAAAAAAAATGAGTTGCTGATTTTTGTAATGAGTTTTGGTTTTCGTTTTTACCTCTTTCTTAATTATTCCTGCATGCTAATACTTTTCTTGTAATAAGAAGCACAAGACTTGGCATATATTACTTGTATGTATGTTTTCAGGACTAACCATCTGGCACTGGGGTCTTTTGTTCCTTTCAAATAATTGCCTTTGATGATTGCTTTTTCCCCCAGTAGGAAGCATAACACCTTCCTGTACTCTGAAAACTAGACAGTATCGATAAAGCTTTCCGATGAGTACCGACATGATTCCCCCGTGTTCTGTGGCTCAATATATGGTATTTTCAACACTAGGGTCTTACTGAAGGATAACTGAGAGCAACGGCCCATTGGGACCTCACTGATAACAAGTCTGAAAGAAATAACTCATTCCTGGACTTTTTATCTGGCAGCATATGTTGAATAAGAAAGAAATTATCCCCCAGTTAAATAAATTAAAGCATCTCTTTATAAATGTGTGTGTGTGTGTGGCGCGCGCGCGCGCGCGCGCGCGTGTGTGTGTGTGTGTGTGTGTGTGTGTGTGTGTGTGTATAGGTATAGGTTTATGTGCTTCTATAATAGTAGGCTTCCACGTGACTTTTTCAAAGGTCTTTAGTATTAGTTATCCTCTACTCTCCCCTCCCATCCTCGACCCCACCTACTCCTTTTTGCTACTTATTTCTTATACCCTTTTATACCATACTCATTCTATCTCAGCTCTCTTGAAACTCCACCCCTCTTACTAGTGTCCGGCTTCTATGGGTATTCCAAATCAAGCACGCATATGTAAATATTCAAAGCTAGCATCCACATAAGGGAATGAACATGTGATGTTTGTCTTTCTGGGTCTGGCTTACCTCACTTAGAATGATTGCTTCCAATGCCATTTAGCTGCAAACTTCATTATTTCATTTTTATTAACAGCCAAACAATATTCCTTTGTGTAAACATACCATGTTTTTATTATCCATTTTCAGTGGATGGACATCTGAACTCTTGGGACTGTTTATATTTTCTGGCTAATGGGAATAGAGCAGCAATGAACATGGATGAGTAATTACCTCCAAGTAGAATAAAGTGTCATCAATCTTGCCCATCTGTGAACTCTCTGAACTAAAATAACGACCAGTGTGGTCACATTATGGACCTGAACAAACATCACAATTCCAGAAACCATGCTCTGGTCAAAAATAAGTTTACAGGCATAAACTCCAAGGCACTTGAGAAGCCAGGTAGACATGTACAATGTTTGCCGGCTTGGTCACTAAGGTGCATGCTGCCTCTGAAGGAAAGGTTGGGAGTAGGTGGCTGCCTCCAGGGTAGAAGGAACAATATCCCCATTCCAAAAATGTTCTGAAGAAATCTTTCCATTTACAAGTTAATGATTGCCCCTACATGGACAAAAAGCAGAATGGAACAGTTTTCATTTGTATTTGAAAATATTCATTAAGGATGATAGAATTGCTATACTTAGTGTTGATGTAAAAAGAAAAGCAAAAAGGAAGAGATAACAGCAAACAAAAGATAACTTAGGTGGTAGACACTGGAAAAGAATTTAAAGCAGAACTAAAACAAAAAAACAGACACTGAATGTAGCAACACAGAGAAAAAGAAGCATTTTGGTGGCCATAACCTTGAATTTACTATAAAATAAAAGGAACATAGGAAAATATCCCTGAATTTTAGCTAGCAGTAGAGAAAGATCAGAGAAACAAAATGTCAGTATAAGAAATAGAAAACTAACAAAAGGATAAAAGTAAACAAGTGTCCTTCAGTAGACTATTGAATTACCATATGCCATATGAAGAAATATTACACAAAGAACTTCCAAATCCACTGTCCAGTAAGAGATCAATAAGCTATCTGCTCTGTTTCTTTGGTCACTTGCTTGGCATTATCTAAACTATGACTCTCAACTCAGCACTATGCCTCCAGGCTGCATTCCTGAACACCCCAACACTCTTACGGTCAGCTACAAACTAAAAACGTAAAAACTAAAAAAGTAAAAACGTTACTTCAAGATGCCTTCAAATAAGCATGCCTGGATGCACCCTACCTTAATCTCTGTCTCCCCTGCACTGGCACCATTTTCAAAGCCAAGCATTTGCTCATTATCTCAAGTCGGTATTCTAGGATTTGTCCTTAAAGCTTTCAACATGTGCCAGACTTCACAATACTCTCATGCAGACTCTGCCTGGCCTAAGCATCTGCCAGTTCTGTCTCGTAGCTTGATAGCAGTCATTCTGCTCCAATGCCAGACATTTATAAATGATTCTATTCCCCATTCCTCTGTCACTCAGGACAAGAACCACGACCTCCTGCCAAACCTCCTAACTAATATCTGCCACTGTGATGTGAAAGTCCACTGCCGCCAGGATACTTTGTTTTATGATTTTTCTTTATTCTTCAGAATTTCATAAAAGTATAAAATGAAATGTGATCATAGCTAGTCCCATAATCCCCTCCAAATCACATATACCTGGGAAACATGCCCCCTTGCCAACTTTCTGTCTATTTTTTTTTTTGTGATAACTAAGTCCAATTAGAGCTATCCATGTATAAATGGGTATTAATAAAGCCTTTGAGGCATTGCTTACCAGTGCCCACACTCTAAAAGACAAATGATAACCAATTGTCAATATCTCCTTTATTATGAGTGAGGCCTGGAAAACACCTCTCCCATGTTGCAGGGATTTTGTCTGGCTTGATATCGTGTAGGCCTTGTGTAGGTAACCGTAGCTGCTGTGAGTCCATGAGTTTGATGGTCATGTCAGATCTAGAAGGCAGCATTCATTTCACAGCCCTCCTCTCATCTGAGGATTACACTTTCTGCCTCCTCCTTTTGCTTTTTTCCCTAAATTTGTTAGGAGAGGGAACTGATACAGATGTCTCATTTAGGGCTGAGCATTCGACCTCTTAATCTCCGAAAATGCTATTTTAAACATAATTGTATTGAATCATGTACCTCAATTCTACTCATTTTCCAGTCTTCCCATATCCACCCTCCACCCTACAGCCTCCCCCGGGGGAAAAAAAAGGACAAGATAAAACAAAAAAAACCTTGTGGATCCCTGCTGGCAATGATCTGTTCCTCTATCAACCGAAGCATTCCGTACATGTACCATTCCACTCCTCCATCTTTCCTGTCTCTCCCTCACATAGTCATCACAGCGGACGTGGAGACTGCGGTGTATCCTGCAGCATACACAATCAGCCCACACAGCTTTTCTTGAGCATGTTCATTGCAATGAATAGTTAGGATAGTTCAAGGCCTCTGGCTTCCCTACAGTGTCAGTACTGGACCTTCATAGAGGCTTTCGGATATCCTACTCTTGCCCGGAGTTGTGGGGATCATGCACCTATGGATCCCACAGGGCCGGCTCCTTCACAAGTTCCAGTAGCTCTTAGATAGAGAAGATATTGGGGTGGGCCAACTCAAAGCCCTGAATCTAGGCCCGAGTGGTAGTTGAGTTGGTCAGCCTATCAGCTTTCCCACATCCATGCCACCAGAGCTGGCTCCCCCTCTGGCCAGGTAAGGGGTGGGACCAGCGCTCCTGCTCTCCCATGCCCAAGTTTCTGGTGCCAGCTCTCCGGCATGTGTGTCTTGAAAATGGCAATTTTAAAATAAAGAGAAAATATTTTTTTTCATCCTACAAATTTGTAATGACTTGATGTCGTACTTAAAAATAAAATTCAACCTTCCCTCCCTGTCTTGGAATCCATACAGTTACTGACAACTCTTCTCCACTCACACCATGCACAATTTCATTGTCCTGTACCGTCCGATGTTTCATCTCCTCAAGCGACCTTTCTGGACCATGCAGTTTAACGAAAGACCATTGCCTTGCCGCCATCACACCGCTCTCCTGTTGCGTTGCTCATCGCTACCTGATACTGTCTTCTTTTGCTTTATGGTCACCCTATTCCCAAGTGCAAAAACCAACACTGCCTAGAGAAGGTAAATTCTATACTCAACGAACAAATTAAAGGAACTAATTTGTACTGAAAATATTAATGTGTCTCTTTTAGTTTACATTCTGATGGTGAGTTAAACACCATGACCAAAAGATAGCACAGAAAGGAAGGGGATTTTTTTTTTCAATTCGTAGATTTCAGTACATCATTTGGGAAACCAAGACAGACAATGAAACGGAAACTATGGAAGGACGATGCTTACTGGCTTGCTTCCACTGCTTTGCAAATCTACTCCCCCTCCCATTTTTTTTTCAGCCCTGAACCACTTGCCCAGGGAAGACACAGTTAACGGTGGTCTTGGCTCTCCCACATTAACCCTTAATGAAGAAAATGCTCTAGCTGCATGCCAACAGACCAATCTAATGGGGGCAATTCTTCAGTGGAGATTTGTCCTTTCCTGATTTCTTATAAAGACATAAAATTAGAATAAGAGAAACAACAACAACAACAAAAAAAAACCTAAGATTTAAATGGCTCTGCAAAACTGACTTGACAAAGAACTAAATTTGTATTTTTGATTTACACATTTGGAAATACTTCGAGATTTTTGTTGTTGTTTATTGTTGATCCATGTTTCTTAAGTTAACAGTTGTAAGCCTTGTTCTAAAAAACAAATTCAGGGTTTGATAAAGAAAGATGATCGTTGTGTTTAGTTTTTCTGGTTCTCTTCTTTTTATGTAAAGCCTTATCTTAAAATGTTCATCTGCAATCAGTCTGCATTTAAATGAAATTCATAGAAATATTTCATTTTGGGGTGGGGAGGAAGGCTTGGAGGAGTAGGAAGAGGGATGAAAGGGGGATCTTTGGTTGGTGTGTAAAATGAATTAAAAAAATTAAATAAAATAAAAAAGAAGTATTTCATTTTAAGATAAGCCCCATTGCTGGAAAACAACAACAATAACAACAACAAGTCATCATGCACTTTAGATACATGGCCCAGAGGCCCCTGAGCTGGAACTGATCTAAAAGCCTCCTCCATGTCAAGTAGCTTTCGTGTTACCAGACAAACCATGCAAGTTCCAAAGGAGAAAAGCAACCAGAAGTCCTGGTCCATCTATAGTGTGTAAGAACCACTACAACCAGCATGATTTAATAACCATGAGGATGCAGTAGTGCCATAAATAACTTGGCAGTAACCAACAGCTCTTTAATTGGACACAACATTCACTTAATAAGAGGAAAACTACACTTGATACTGAAACATATCCAACTACCCAGGGCTAGTGAAGTCATGGACCTTGGAGGAGAAGCTATAACCAAGACTTAAATTAAAGCCTTATAATCCCTATTATACTCTCAATGTTTGTCCTTGTACACACAGATAAGTGAAGTCCTCACCCACTATTAAGGAAACCTTTCTTTTCAATAGACAGAACCCACTATAATAAAAAACAACCAATAAAAATACAGAATTGTGAACCACAGTCCCAGAGGATACATCTACAAAACAATTCCTATACCCAAGGCTTAGAGAATATTCAAGAAGAGGGGTGAGAAGACTGTAAGAACAAGAGGATCAGGGAGTTTCTGTGATACTGTGTGTCCCAGGAATACTAGGAGCTGTACCCATAAAGTCTCTCTAACATGGCCACCTAAACATGAGCTGAACAAGGACAATAGCAATTGATATCCCAATGCAGATGGAAGAAAGGTGCACAAGCTCTCCACCTTACAAGAGGAACTACAGGAAACTAAGAAATGCTGAGGGGGGGGACATAGTCTTTCCGAGGGAAGAGCACACCAATTGGCTTTCCAATACCAAATCATCAGCCCTATGTATTTAGAAATATACATGTATATGCAAAAGTGAATGTAGTAACAGTGAATGAAAACTTGACTATAAATTTGAAAAAGAACAAGCAGGTTTTGAATGGAATAAAAAGAATGGAGAAATGATGTAATTATATGATAATCTCAAATATTAAAAAAGAGAAGTCAATAGTTTTTATAAAAATATGAATTAAAGTGACAATAATTATAATCTCTGGGGAAGTGAGTTTGGGGATTTCTTAACAGCCTGTGAATATTCCCATGAGACTCTAGGAAATGACACAGAAGTGGGGGAATAGGTTGGAGTGTTACAATGTATATATTTATTAACTAACTGAGTAAGGTGAGAGTTCCTAACTCTCCTTAGGACTGTAACATTTCCTTGTGTTCCACTGCTAGCCCCTTCTTCAAAACAGGGTGTGTTATAATGCCAGGGTGGTTCAGCAGTGAAAGAGGATAAGAAAGAGATGACTGAAAGCCACATGTACAGGTGCTTCCACCAACTTCATGTTTACTTTCATATTGCTATCATGGAAAACACGATTTAGGGAGAAAAAAACTTAATACCTCACGAGGATAGAGTCTACAGGACCATGGACTTAAACTGATGGAAATAAAGTGTTGAATATTATAGGAAGGGAGACAGGCTTTCATTGAACTGACACAAACAATAAAGTAGTGTGCTCTTCACTCAAAATACTTTTCAAAAAAACTCAAGATGACATTTTTAAAAATATATATATTTCTATTCACCAACCAGAAAATCACCACAACTATCATATGACTGTAGATGTTTGCAATCATGACAAGACCTCTTCATCAACCACTCTGGGAACACACAGCTAGACAGAAATTCTCACTCTTTCTAGGTTGGATCCACTGGGCAGATGCTCCAGGGGACTTTCTGGCCCTAAACACAAGACTATTCTAATACAGTTGACAAAATGAACTGTGTGTTCCAAGTCCTCTTGAGGTCTTGAAGCCTTAGCTTACTTAAGCACTCATATTATGTGGAAATTTCAGATAAGATTTCAAGTATCAGAGCTGAGTTGGTTTAGACTATCTCTAAGCCTTTTTTTTCAGCTTTAGGATTTAATTTTCTGTTTCAAGTATCTGTCTCCATGCTAGCTAACTTTCAGAGAAAAAGAAATAAGTCTAATTCCATTTTTAATTACGTATTGATCTCACAATGTCTCTTATTTATTATATATTATCACCTTAGTCTATTTGGCTATTATAGCACAACACCATTAACAGGGTTAGCTTTTAAACACTAAAAAAATATTTCTTATATTTTTTGAGGTTATGAAGTCTGAAACCAAGACACTGGCCTATTTGACATGTGCTCAGCAATACTTTCTGATACATAGGCCCTGTCATTGTGATATGTCTGCAAACAGCATTAGGAGCAAGTGAACTCTCATATGATGGCACTAATAGTATTAATAAGGGCTTCACCTTTATGACCTAGTCACCTTCTCAGGGTCTCACCTCCAAATATTCTCCTGGGATTAGATTTTAGAGGAACAGATTTGGAGCACAGCTATTACTTAATGTTAACCTCTCTGTATATAATCTCATTGGCTTCAGGGATCAATGAGATGTAAGGGCAAGTGCTAGTTAATGTCATACTGAGAAGTGAAAATGGAAATTCAGAGATGTTATATTGAGGGTTCTTCCAAGTAAAGCCAAATGAGGGAATGAATCTCAGATATTTTTATATTCTCTTTTAATGTCATTCTTCCTGGACACTCATTAATAAAGTTATATTACCATGTGATATTGAATTTGTACAAAATTTAATTATAGAGTAAAACATATTTCTAAATATGTCACACAATTCTTATTACCTCATAAAAAGAAAACTTTATGACATAAATAAAGATACAAGAAATAATGATAATTTTTTTTATTTTTCTGATTGTTCAATCCTTTGTTGACCCTTTGTTCTACTAGAATGTAAAATCAATTAAAGGAGGGATCAGCCTGCTCTAATAACTTGTTAACCACCAGGTAAAGAAGATCTACCATGGAGGCTTTCCAAAACATGTTGCTTGAGTGAATAATGAGTGAAGTGTGGCCTAAAACATTAATGCCAAACTTCTTGAATAAGCCTCATATTACAAAAGACCAGAGATTAAATATTTGTACAGAAACACACATTAAGTGTGCAATCATAAAATGTGGGCTTATGAAATGCCACAAACAGGTCATGCTATCAAGATTATATTTGGGTAGAGCAGAAAAATGAAACAATTGTCTGCATATCACCTTTGAGCAGTTTGTTTGAAGAATACAGAAGCATGAATTTTCATAGTTAAATTGATGTTGAGCTCCACACCTTAGTTTTGTTATTATTTATATTGGGATGTGTCTTTTTTTTTTTAAATCTACCTTATATTACTTCCCTGTTAGTTTCACTAACACTAAGAAGAGGAATGTCCATCTTGCATGTTTTTAAGGAGAGAACAATAGAAGATTCTGGTCTTGGCTGGGAGAATTAAATGACACAGAGATGGGAAGGAAATGATATGCAAATAGATCAAAGATAAGGGTTGGCAAGTGAGCAACAGTCAAGTGGTAGGGCAGAGATGGTAATTTGAAGAGGCAAGAAAACACTACTGAATACATTCTGTATGGATCTGCCATTAACCCCAAGGTGAAGACTGAATGAACATCATAGAGCATCTGGGTTTTTTTTTTTTTTTCTGATTCATTCATTTTACCTGTTTCTAAAAATATCTGGAAAGGGATTCCTTGCTCTATAATTGACATAGTGGCTATGAGACACTGATGCTACAGGCTCAAAAGATAGCTCAGCAGGATAAGACCTCAGCTTCACTAGCCTGGCAATCTGAGACAACCAGAGTCTGATCCCTGGATCCCAGGTGGAAGGAGAGAAAGGATTCCAGAAAGTTGTCCTTTGTTATCTATATACACACCTGCGTGTGTGTGGGTGCGCACACACCATAATCATCATACACACACATACTCACACTCTATCACACACACACACACACACACACACACACACACACATCATCATTATATACACACAACCACACAATAATAAATATAGCCAGGCGGTGGTGGCACACGCCTGTAATCCCAGCATTCGGGAGGCAGAGGCAGGTGGATCTCTGTGAGTTCGAAGCCAGCCTGGTCTACAGAGGTAGTGCAGGACAGGCTCCAAAGCTACAGAGAAACCCTGCTCATAAAACCAAAAATAAATAAATAAATAAATAAATAAATAAATAAATAAATAAATAAATAAATATAATTATGCTGAAAATGTTTTTAATTATATATTTAGAACAACCATTTTAGATGCCTAAAGTACTTCTTGCTCTGTTCATGAAAATTTAGCAAGCTTTCAGTTCACTTGTAATTATCACTTTAAAACTAAATATCATCTCCCTTCCTTTCCACTTCTGTTTCTATATGCTTTACATAAGTTTCTTTTTTCTAAATAATGCCATAATCCAGGAGGATGCTCTTTCAAGAAGATAACTGGACTGGCTGTGTTGTATATTCCTTTAACCTCAGCACTTGGAAGGGAGAGGCTGTGAGTTTCACGCCAATCTGGTCTTCATGGTGGATTCCAGCCCAGCTAAGGCTACAAAATGAGATCTTGTCTAAGTAGAAAGAAAAGAAAAATTTAAAAGATGTTTGAAATGATACATTAACATAAATCTAACAAGTCAGAAATCAAGGGAGGAGACAAGACAAAAGGAGGCAAAGGATCAGTCACAAATAGGAGGTTGGATGTTTAAAAAAACAACAACAACACATGAGGCTCATATTTCTCAAAAAATAACTGGACTTCCAGTCTTCATTGCATTTAAGACACAAATTGTAGATATTCTGGCTACTCCTCAACACAGATGCATTGCATTCTCTCTAGTGCCAGAACACAGCAAGCTCCGTGAGTCAGAGAGCTGACTCGAGAAGAGGTGTGTGGGATCTAGAGAGAGTGGAATGATGCTGAGAGCTGGGTGGTGCTAAGGAGCATCTGCAGAGAGAAGCTTAGAGGATGAAGTGATTGGTGGGAGAAATGAAGCAATTGCACCACTTCGGAAAGAGAAGAGTGATTTGGTGGAGGTTGGTTCATGGTCTGGCATTGTTGGAGTGGGTTGATTTGGTTGATGTGAATAAGTAGTGGGTCCCTCTCTCTGGGGGGACTCTGTGATGTCTTAGGTATTAGGAAGCTTTCTTCAAATCAGGATGGGTTTTCCTTCTGTCCCCTTCAATATGTTTCTCTTTCTCTTGACTTCCCATTGTTAATCTTCTTTCAAACTGAAGAATATGGGAAAATTCTATTTGATATTTTGGGCATCAGTGAGCCAAGGAAAGCCAGGAACAAGGCACTTGCTTGATCTCTGAAACCACCTCAGAACACAACTGATTTCTTACTTAAAATGTGTTGCTACAGGAAACCAGTAGTATAGGGAAATATATGTAAAAATGGAGAGAATTGTTTACAGAGCTTGGCAAGCTATGAGAGAATTTCATCTATCATAATTATCCTGTAGACATTTATACTGTATTTACAATGACCCAGATATTACTCTGGGTGCTATCCACATTAACTCAGACCTCCCATGGTAGATGGTATAATTTTCCCCATTTATCAAATGAAGACAATATTTATAATTGTCCATGAGATCCAGAAACCAGGAGACATTCCCTTCAGAAAGAAACATAATGTGTACATAGACATCACTGGAGGACAGAGCAATTCTCTACTCAAAAACAGGGGAGAAAACATGCAAAAACAGAAATGAACATTTGAAAGTCAAAAATAGGAGCATTTTATTTCAGATATGAGTTATCTAGTTACATTTAGAAAAGTAATTTTAGCTTAGCTCGTCGTTTTTCAATTTTGACATTTAATCAGACAGAATTTCTACGCATTGTACATCTTAAACTCCATCCTTCACTATTTTTCTGTTCCTGGGCATCCTTTTCATGTTAAAGTGCTAGCTAGACTTTGTTCAGTCGGAGTTAGAATGACAACATTGTCTGTGTCCCCTGGGAGCCGATCAACATGAGATTTGGTTTGGAGTCATATGGATATAAAACATTTTTACTTTTCTATTTTATATGTTCTCATTCAAAGCATACATTTTTTAGGAAATTTCTCAGTAAAAGCTCTGAAAGTCGGAGGTGATGGGGATATAATTAAGGATGTCGGTAGAACAGAACATTGTCCCTTGATAATGCTCAGAGTTCCTGTGGGGAGCACAAAGGGGCAACCGTGGAAGCAGGAGGTGTCCATTCACCGACAATGCCTTATAACAATTAATTTGCTTTTAGTATACAACCGATGAATGCAAGGGTAATTACGGTCCCTGCAGATTACGAGTCATTGTTCTCCTGGCTCCTTTCTTCTAGACTGGTACAAATCACAGTTGGCAGCTGCTCACTGCCACACTTTATATTTCCAGCTAAAGTTTATGTCTACTGTTCTGTGCACCACGCTTTTCCTTTTTTTCCTGGCATCTTCTCTCTTTCTCAGTTTGCCCCCATCCTCTTCTGCTTGGCCTCTTCTACTCTTCTACTGATTTTACATTTGCTTACCTACAATAGCTTAGAGGGGGTTTTCAAACCTGACTATAGACCACAGTCAAATGAGTATTTAAGCACTAATAATCCCCGTTCAGCCCCACACCCACAAGATTCTGATCCAGAAATATTCCACTACACCTATGGAAATCATCAGCCAACTATTGGCTTCTGATTGGATAATTGCTTGAAGACAGCTTTCATGACCCACAGTTTATACTATTTTAATTACCTCAGTCAGTTTTCAATTGAGTGTTCCAGAGAAGAAGAATCACCAGTGTGCAAAATTCTGTGCCATCCACTGTAGAGGCAATGAAGTATGAAGTCCTACCTGCTTCCTAAACCATCAGTAGCGCTTAAGTCTTGACACAATGCCTTGTTACAGGATTTTCAGCTTCCCTGTTATTTTAATGAATACATCATGAAAAAGCTTGTGGGTCTGCTGCACAGAGAGGCACTTGCAAGAAGCATGGCTATGATGACCACCTCTTTCAAACCCATTGGCAGAAGAAAGAAAAAAAAAAAAACCCTCTGGATGAAGGCACAGTCAGCAACTGTTTCAGAGACTCCAGCATCTAAGCTGAAACCCAACACAAGGAAGATGGCAGTATGCCTCAAAACTCCCCTTCCCATGCCTGTTCCAAAGTAGGAAATGGCCATCATGACTTCTATGTCTCTGATACCTCAGAATTAACAATGAGAATTATTTCAATGTATCATAAAAGTCTCCTGGGTTTCCAGGTTTTGAATTTCTATTATATTTCATCAAAATAAAGATGTTTGTGTCTTTTCATGATATAAAAGTAATGATTAGTTCTACCAAGTGAGCTCCAGGAAAGGCGCAAAGCTACACAGAGAAACCCTGTCTCGAAAAACAAAAACAAAACAAAACAAAAAAAAAAAAAAAAGTAATGATTAGTTATGTTCATTGCTTTTTAAAAATAGGGAATTAAAAATTAAGAAAATTAAACCCACAAAGTACTTATCCACTAAAAATTCCTATTTCTACTGTAATCATTATTTATGAGCAGCAATGATCAGAATGTCCAGTTCAATATAGTTACTTACAAATTGTTTTGTTGCAGGACTGTTTTTCTGCATCTCTAAATAGCTTATTCAATTTGAAAAGTAAAGTGATAAAATCTGATAATTACATTTATACTTTGTATATATCTTTTGTATATCCTTCTATATAATATGTATATGATACAGGCACATACACACACACACACACACACACACACACACACACACACACATACACACACACACACACACACAGAGGCTACAGAGTGAATCTCACCCATAAAGTGCTTCACCAACAAGCTTAGTAACCTAGGTTCAGTCCCTGGCACTGACTAAATGTGGGAAATCGAGGAAATCCTGAGTAAATGTATATTATTGACCAGGACCAATGCCTCAGACCCATGGGAACTGACAAAGCCTTCCTTGGGCTAGGCTCAGGAAATTGTCAAAGTCTTCTCTGATTCCTGTGCCAATGTTGGAAGTGTATATAAAACTAAGAGCCACAGCTTCCTCCTCCGAAATGTTTACTGCCTGAGACTGCTCCCCTACAGGTAGGTATACCCCACTGTGGCTTGTAGCAGGAATCTTAAAAGTTCTTATTAATAAAATCAAACCCAGTGCCAGTTATTGGGGTGAATATGGAAGATCAGAGAAGCAGAACAAGCCACAGCTAACCTCACCTCGCCAGTTCCTCAGCTGGTCTTGTTTCCTCAGACTGGAAGCCTCTGAGTCCTTATCTGGAATGAATCTCAGCTGAACTGCTGCTAAAAGCCTAAAAGCTTAACCAACTCTAGTTCCTGGTTTTCACGCCTTATATACCTTTCTGCTTTCGGCCATCACTTCCTGGGATTAAAGGTGTGAGTCACCATGCCTGGCTGTTTCCAATGTAGCTTTGAACTCACAGAGATGTATGTCTGCCTCCAGAAGGCTAAGATTAAAGGTGTGAGTGCCACCATTTTCTGGCCTCTAGTGTCTAGTTTCTAGCCATGTCTGTCTAGTGGCTGTTCTGTTCTCTGACCTCAGATAAATTTATTAGGATGCACAATATATTGTGCAACACAATATCACCACAGTGGCTAGCTAACCTCTCCTCTCCAGCTGGAGGTAAGATACACACTGAGATTCCAGGTTATCAGGCAGTTTTTTCTGCTCCTTCAGCATGAGCATGGCCACTCAATCCAAGCACTTCTGTATGTGTCTGTCCCTTCTTCATTTCCTGTTTCCCTAGTCAACATTCCAGGACCAAGGGGTATTGGAAATTCATTCATAATACAGAGCATTTATGACCTATTATGTAATATTTCTCCTACTCTTCAACACCTAAAGTATTTCTCATTTCCTACTGTTATAAACAGAATACTTATATTTTATTGCTGTGGGATATTCTGTATGCTGTGAATGTGTTGCTCAGATTGATTGATAAATAAAAAGCTAATTGGCCAGTAGCCAGGCAGGACATATAGACGGGACAAGCAGAGAGGAGAATTCTGGGAAGAGGAAGACTGAGTTAAGGTAGATACCAGTTGCTATCCAGGGAGCAGCATGTAAAAGCACATGAGTAAAGCCATGGAACATGTGGCAACATATAGATTAACAAAAATGGGCTGAGTTTAAATGTAAGAGCTAGTCAGTGCTAGGCCTGAGCTAATGGCCGAACAATTTTAATTAATGTAAGTTTCTGAGTGATTATTTTATACTCGGCTGCGGGGTCTGTGGGGCTGCGCATGACCAGAGAAAACTTCATCTACTTTTTATAATGCATTTTCTTTACCAAGTTGCTTACAACATAACCTACAAATATCAAACCAGTCAAAAGTCCAGCAAAAATATTTAGGGGCCCTTGAAGTCTCACTCCTACCAGAGGCACTGTTGACCCTTGATGGACACTTAGAAAGAGAGAGTCAGTTTTCATCATGGGGAAGACCCCCAAAAGATTTCTCATAGTCCGGTGGATGGTCCACACCCATTCAAATGCTAGCAGTGCTATGTAGTTATTTTTAAAAAAGAAAAAGAAAAAGAAGTTGATGAAGTTGGGAGGGGAGTCTAGGAGGGCCCTGAGAGGGGGAAGAAAGGATGGAATGATCAAAAGACATTGTTTACATGTATGGAATTTTCACAGAATAAGCATTTTTTAAAGATTTCCTCAATATAAATTTTAATAGGAAAATTCCTGCACCCTATTTAAATTTTATGGGCCTGCTTGCTCTGTGGACATTTCCACTGACCTTCTGAAATGTACTGTTCATTCCCTCAAGATATCTGAGCTGCATCAGGCTCCCTAGGATCTCCTGTTCAGCTCTTGGTCTTACAACTGAGCTGTGAAGAGTTCTTGGTGCATCCTGAGCAGTTAGTCCTCATTTGAGGCACCACTGCTTACCAAAGCTAGACCGTCGATCCCATGGCCCAAATCCTATTGACATAAGACACAATTCAGCAAAGACGGGACATTAGTAAAGGACTGTAGAATGGACAGAGTAGCAAAGAATTTAAGCCTAAAAACTGTCCGGTTCCTCTTTTTGCAACAGGAATCCCTTCCTCCCATTTTCCAGCAGATTCATCCCTGGACACAGCCATGTTATCTCCTGCATGAGAATGGGAGTCAGCAGAGGGGCCTTATGAAAATGTGATTATGTAGACCCCATTCTGACTAAGTAAATTGGAATCCTTGGGAAATAAATCCAAGAAATGAATATTTTTTAAAGTTCCTTTTCTTAATTCTATTGTGCAGTCAGGTAAGAAATAACTGTTTTTGATGCTTCATTAATTCTTTTATTTTCCATTTTATTTTTTGGCTTGTCAGTCAAAATTACACACTGCTTCTTGCTTTTAGAAGTCAAGAGGTTTCTTACTGTTTTTTTCTTCTTTTTTTCTACACACACACATACACACACACACACTTACACACTACCTTAAAACACAATCTTTTCATGCCTAAAAACTTGTTTTTCTAAATAATAAATGAAGTTTTCTCCTATCAGAAAGCCTATTATTTTGTAAAGTACATGGTCAAATCTCAGTCACCTTCAAGTGATGATTTTTTCACTTTTCCTACTTATCATTTTAGGATATTTAATAACGAAAAAATATATACTTCAAGAAGATCCCATGATGTTTGTTTGTGGTGTCAGTGGATGAGAAAAACAAAAGAACAGATGAGCTTGAAAAAAGTTCAAATGATCTTTAGGTCTCTATACCCAGCCATCAGACTGTGGGCTCTGACTACCCTAGAGGATTTTTACATGAATAACAAAGAACTGGGATATGTTCCATAAATGGATGCTTGCCCATCCTTATAGCGTATATTACGCCAGCTGTCCAAAGTCTGAAAGCTAACATGTATGCCCCACCAGTGCCTACTGCATACTCCACATGGTAGTTACACAGCTCCTACTTATTGTTAAATCTTCTCATGTTTATGGAACAATTGGATTTATTCCATCTCAATAAAGAAAAAAAAAAATCTTCATTATCAATGTTAATTATCAATGTTAATGATAGAACCCACGTCCTTGTACTTGATAAGCATCCTCTTACTTCGATGAGTCCCCGGCCTCAAAAGACACTTATAAATTAATTAAAATAAAAAGTTGTAAGTTTTAATGACAAATTACAACAGCATAGTGTAGCACAAATTGTTAGAAGGTCTTATTAATAAAAACAAACCTGGAGCCAGGTATTGGGGTGAATGCTGAAAGATCAGAGAAGCAGAACAAGCCACAGCTACCTCACCTTGCCAATTCCTCAGCTGATCCTGTTTCCTCAGACTGGATGCCTCTCAGCTGAACTGTGCTGCTCAAAAGCCTAAAAGCTTAACCAGGCAAAAGCTTCTAGTTTCTGGTCTTCGTGCCTTATATATCCTGCCATCACTTCCTGGGATTAAAGGCTCTTGTTACCATTCCCAGCTGTTGCCAGTGTGGCTTTGAACTCACAGAGATCCAAACGGATCTCTGCCTCTGGAATGCTAGGATTAAAGGTGTGTGCTACCACTGCCTAACCTCTATGTTCAATATTATGACTGTTCTGTTCTCTGACCCCCAGATAAGTTTATTGGGGTGTACAATATATCAACCATAGCATGGAGTCAAAGCAACGTGCTTTGGTTCATTCTAAACTTATAATAATACTCTATAATGCAAGGTCACAACAGGTGGTGCTTTACAAAATAACATGTATTTTGTGTCCTGAAACTTAAGCAGAAGCAGCCACTGGAAGGTAGCAGTAGTAAAAGGCTGTCAGTAGTTTTACAGTGATATCTACTTGCCTGAGAGACAACTGGCCCTAGCAGAAAAATCAAGAAAAAGTTCAAAACTGATTTATTTGAAGGGACTGGGAGAGCTTTCATACACCTATTTGCATAACACAAAATGTTGACTGTTCAGGGGTGACAATTCTTCCTAACTAATGGACCCATATGCTACCTTTGTTCTGGGTCTTTCCGCATATTTCTTTGCCCTGTCCATGCAGGAGAGACCCCTCAGTGAGAGTTTCTAGACTCTTTTCTTTCTTTCCATTTTTAGAGAAGGTCTTATAGGTCCTGGATGGTATCAAATTCCCAATGGATTGGAGAATGACTTTAAAATTCTGCACACACCACCATATGATTTTGATTTTTAATGCTGTGCTGGAAATCAACCCCAGATCTTTGTGCATCCTCTGTAAATATTCTACCAGTTGAACTGCATCCTCAGCCCCAGAATCACAGGCTCTAGAGACATCACCAGCACAGTAAATATCAGTTGCCATGCCTATCTGGAGAATGTAAGTGCTCTGTTTCACTCATATAAAGTAAATGCTTATATTTCCTAAGATCTCTGAAGCTGTCAGCCTCTTCCAGCCACTTCACACATTGTCTTCTGTTTATCTTACAGAAATCACCCCATCTTTCAGTCATTTCAAAACTATGCTTTGGGGTCTGTTATATTAAGGGTGCTTTGGAATCATTCTGTTATAGGACTGTAAATCAGCTGCCTCAAGTGGCCTCTTAAATGTTTGAAAAGAAGAAAAGTTAGAAAATTAACAGAAATTATCATTTGGAAATTTTGGCTCTAAGGTAATAAAATAATATAAAATAATGAAAATACAATGTATACACTTGTATCTATGATATATATATATATATATATATATATATATATGTACACAGTATATATCACCTAAACATAAAGTAATTCCTAAAATTTATTGATGACTATTTGAGTATACCAGAGGCTGCTAATATTGGAAGATGCATACATATTTGTGTATATATATAAATATGATATATATCACATAAACAAAAAGTAATTTCTAAAAGTTTATTGAAGGCTTTTTGAATACAAGAGATTGCTACCATGTGTGTTTTGAGTAGTTTCAATAAGACAAGGAGCCCTTCTTCATGTTTTTGCTTGCACATGGAAGCTGAAGGTTGCTTTTACAGAAGTGGAGAGAACTGCTTACCAGAGCCTGAGAATAATTCATGCAGGGAATGTAGATGAGATGATTAAAGATTTCAGAGACACATGCAGATAGGAGAAAAAAAATGCAATCTCTTATATCACAGAAGGAGAGTTGACATTGGCAGTAATTAATTGTATATTTCAAAATTATTAGTAGATATGGAGTTTGAATACTTAGATTTTTCCCCCAAAGAGGAAATAATAAATGTTGGAGATAATACTCCAATTACACCGATCTGATTATAACATCATGTATGCATGTGGTAATGTGTCACAGTGTACCACATAAGTATGTGTAATAATTATCCAGCAAAAAATTAACTTGTAATAAAAATATGATATTTCTTACATGTGGGGAAGAATACATTACTTTTAATCAACTGAATTTTTTGTTTAGATGCTTCTTATGTTAAGAGTATTCATTCTTTTGTATAATATTCTGAAGGTATCTGCATAAGAAACAACTTTTTTCTAAGCTTTCCTCTTCATTACTTCTTTCAAAATCTTGTATTCAAATCCACAGAATAGTAAAGGAAATCTGGTAGTAACAAAAATAGGTGAAAGATGTATAAATAGTGTTTTTCAAAAACATCAAATATTCAGATACTCATCCTTGGAAATTATCTCCAGATTCCTTTACCATTTCTTAACTTTTAATTCTTATAGGGTGACAGAGTTCATATAAGATGGTCTTTCAGAGATGCTATTCTATTGCACTCCCCAAATTGACTCCAAATTAACTAGTATGTGAAGTTTTCTAAACCCTAAAACATAGAAATAAACCAAAAGGATTTTTCCATTTTATATTCATTTCAACTCACAAATTTAAACAATCACCAGAAACTCTTTTGGCATATTATTCACTTGTCAGGTCTGTGACTTTATTCTCTTAGTTTTTTCTATCTATAACTTTTAGTCTTATGATCAAATTTTGAGATACTGTCTTCTTCTTCTTCTTTTTCTTCTTCTTCTTCTTCTTCTTCTTCTTCTTCTTCTTCTTCTTCTTCTTCGGAGATACAAAGAAAAGTATATACAGTTAAATTCTCTGAGCAAAGATGGTCACAATTTCTCTTTGTAATTAGTTAGTCTTAAAATACAAGACAACTGGCAATGAGAAACAAAATTAAAGCATCTTATTATCTTAAAATGAAATCCTCATAAAAAGACAGTGCTGAGGAGAAGGAGAGTGGCATCATGGGCCAGACAGAAGAAGGAGAAGATGAACATGACATGCTAAAAAAAAAAAAAAAAGGTACCGCCATGTGGTAGAGCACAGATGAAAAATATGGGTTTATTTAAGCTGTCAAAGCTAGTTAGAAACAAGCCTAAGCTACTGGCCCAGCATGTATAATTAATATAAGTCTCTGTGTGGTTACTTGGGAGCCAGTTGACAGGACAGAGGTGACTGGTGGTCCTAATAGAAAAACCTCGCCTGCAATTTGAGATAGTTCTATCATTGTTTTCTAGAGAGGATCTTTATCTGAAGCTCAGGTTGACTGTGAAGTTGTGTTCCTCCTTCTAGAGCTTCTAAAGCACTAAGATTGTAGATGCCCATCATCATGCCTGGCTGATAAGGCTACATTTTTTAACAATAATAATTCATTTGAAAATTATTCAAATGTGATAAAATTTTAAAAGATTTGAGATTAACTTTCTTCCTCTAGCACCTTCCCCATTTCTTCTTCTTCATCTGTCTTTTGTGCCAGTCTTATGCACCTTGTCTATGCAGTCCATGATTCAAATTCAAAGCTGTTTACTGTGGACTTCTGGGTAACAATTCACATCCACAGGCCATCCTATAGTTTTCCAAAGACAGAATGAATTCCATCTGTTGTTAGAGAGTGCCCTTTATTTTGGTCATGGTATGAATTTGCCTTTAACTTCTAAATCCACCATTATTTCTGTACATAAAGTCATGTGACTACCAAAGGAATTTCTAAGGTTCATTTCCCAAACTGGTGGAAATATAAATAGACAAAAGATAAAACATGACTGATAAGGAGAGCATCCCCAAAAGTTTCCTGTAGTCACACTGTTTAGCTTACCCTTTTAAGGATTTGCTCTCAGTTAGACAGGGAATTCAGCCAAGGCATGAGGCTCACAGCACAGTGTGCTGTTACCAGCTTTTCTGATGTTACCCTTGTGCCTTAACTCTGAAAATATTACAGTTCACATTTGCACCGTGTTCATTACTATAGCAGCACCAAACAATGAGTAAACCAGTGATCAGACAGACAGATCAGCAGTCTGGCAGACAAATGGATAGGTTTGGAAATATATACATACATACATACGTACATATGTACACACATATATATTTGGAGAAGGAAGCTTTTTGTTTTAGTATAAATTCCATTCTAAGGATATCTGAATTCCGACATTCATAAACAATGACAAAAAGAAAATCTCCTGCAGAATATCTTTAGGTTCTTTGCCTCTCTTTAATCTGGAAGCCAAGACAGAACTATGGGAAGTTGCTTGTTGAGACTGCTCTCTGAGCTACTCTAAAATCTATTTCTTTTATAAAATATTTTATGTTTTAAAGTTATTTGTATATTGTGTGTCTGTGTGTGGATATATGCCCATGAGTACATGTGCCTGGGCTGGAAGAAGGTGTTCAGGCCCTGGAGCTGGAATTACAGGCAATTGTGAACTGCCTAAAGTAGATGCTGGGAATTCAAGCCGGTCCTTTGCAGCAGCAGGAAGTATTCATACCAATTGATCATCTCTGCAGAACCTCAAAAACTCTTTTCAGTTAGCATTAGTATTCCTGTTCCCAAATTACAGAACATGCCCTTGGCCCAGTGCCTACCTCAAGGCAAATTGTCTCATTTTTCTGGATTCCCACATTGTGTTTGGACAGCAATGTAGAATTCCTAATTGAAGGAGGAAAAGGGAAATTGGGTTAAGAAAATCAACCAGATTTGAACTCACAACTATGGGAATTGATAGGGAATAGGGAATCAATAGTGATTCCAATGGTTGTTGTGTATAAGTAGTTACTGGGGAGCTTTGGAATACATGTATGTTTCTTTTTAAAAATGACTTCAGACACTATTGGTCCACTGAGAAAACTGAGTGACTGCAATAATCTACTTGAGCTGCATCAATATTCAATATTGTTAGTGCATGTGAAATTAAAGAAAGATTAAATAGTAACTCAGTTGCTCCTTAGATTTCTCCTCACCTCCCTCTATTGGCAGCATCACATATTCAGATACAAGAGACTTCGATGGGATCAATAGGTCCTCATAATATTGGCCATTCAGGACTTTCTTGGGTCAATCAAAATGGTTATCAAAGTCTCCTATTATTTCTTTATTTCTGCACTTAGCAGATTACAAAGCATTTTAGTATAAGTATATGATCACTTGAGGGGCAGAATAATACTTTGGATTAGGTGTGCACTCACATGCAGATACTGAGTATCTCTGAGACTGTACACTAATGTACCTGAGTTCTTGCTTTGAAAATGGATTCCATTATGCAAACTGGATTGCCTTAACTTTACAAAACAGATGCATAACATCTGCCTAAAAGGGGTGTCATAGGAACTATTTAAGTTTAACTCACTATGATAACAACTTTTAGTAAAAGTTATGAAATAGTTACCATTATTTTCTATATTAATAATTGTGCATATAACTTTTAGTACTCTGAACTAATCTTCTAAGGACCACTACCAATAAGAGTAACTATAAAACCCAGAGTAATTTGAATTTTACTATATTTATAGTCATTTGATATGTTGACTAGTCTCTCCTTGTATAGCACATACTTAAATCAAAGGTAAATAACTCTCAATTACATTTATTGTTTCTAATTTGAAACAATTAACACAAAAGCACATACATTTAGGGTAGTAATCATAAGATCATTTGTTGTATAGGCTGAGATTTAGAGATGATCTCACAGATCAATAGAGAATCAGAAAAACTAATCATTTTATTTATGCAGTAGAATAGTAGATGACTTTTAAAGGAGGATGAGAATATTCTATACAACTAGACATAGAAAAGCAAACTACAAAATATTTTGATCTCAGCTTCTGAAACTGAGTCAAAACCCAATATTGGACAACTGAATGTGTAAGTCAAGGAAAAATTAGCAAAAGTGAAAGTGTTTCTGAAAATTCAAACACATACTGAATCAGGTGTTTCTGGCTGTGCTCATCCATATAGCACTGTGTCAGAACAAGGCTTCTCTGCAGTCTCTGAACACACAGTGTGTTCTGTTTGCAATGCATGTTCCCACAATGTCACTCAGTGCTAACAAAGCTACCCTAAGTACTCAGATTCCATGCTACTAAATTTTATGGATTACAGTGTTGCATGATTTATACTACACTTTATGCTCTTACAGAAACATAAATGATTTCCTTACAGAAAACATATACTTTCAACATTTATTTTGTTACCACCCTTAGCATGTAAGTATATTTTTGAAATGTATTGTTGGAATGTTTGATGTTAAAAATCTCTGTCTGAGTCATAAAAAAAAATCATTAAATAAAATTTGGCTTATAATTAGGACAGAAATTCGAACAAAATCTCAAATTACCCTAAAGACATTTCTGTCATTTTGTGCATAAAAATATAGCATTGATGATTATGAGATCAAAATATCAACCAAATCTAAAAGCCATATCAAATATTCAGTCAATATTTGTTCCTTATTTAAAGTAAGGAAACAAATCTATATCATTAGTATGCAAATACCAAAGAATTATTTTTAAATTTATTTGTTTATAATTTCTTATCAATAAACATTTGATGAACACTTATTTTATATGCCAATATGCCCGAAGTCTTGTCAATTACCCACATTGAGTCCTCCTCCCTCCATCCCCTAAGCTCCATAGATTTAGAATAGCTATTCAAACTGTGTAAAGTTCATAGAGATATATAGAACTTGAGTCTGGTTAATTTTTCTGATTTTTTTATAATAAATTTTATGTAAATCTTAAAAGAGTCATCACTGTCAGCCATACATGAATATATTTATTGTTATCCAAACCATTACTTCACCAATGGGTACCATCATGCAGACAGAAAGAATGAGAATGCTGTGGAGCCATCATGAAGGCGTGGCTGGCAATCCAGAGCTTTATAAAGTTTAGGACTTTTTCTTTTGCCTCAGCATGTAGCCATCGGCAAGTTGCCCATGCTCCAGCTAATCACTCCGCACCCCCGAGATCATGCAAGCAACTCCAAGTAGACTCCATGTATCACAACATAATCAAATTAAACTAAAAAAAAAAGTATGACTGGTGAGATGGCTCAGGGGACAAGAGCCCATGCTGTACAAGCCTGTTGACCCGATTCAATCTCCAGGACCTTCTTAACAACTAAAAGACAGAAACAAAGTTTGCATCTGTCATCACAACACTCCTAAGGCCAGATCGGAGGCAGAGAGGAAAAGGCTGCCTTGACGGTCTCAGGACAACTAGCCTGGAACATACAGTATGACAGATACAGTGAGAAAAACCTTGTCTCAACAAGTTGGAAGAAGAGAATTAATACACAAAAGCTGTCTTGTGACCTCTACTTACATGCCATTGCATGCAGACAACCCACTCCCATCCCTGTATGTGGGCATGTACATGCAAACTCACACACACACACACACACACACACACACACACACACACACACACACACCTAAATAAATATCCATGAAATTAGAAGGGAGAGTTGTTGAGAAAGTGGTTTAGAGAGAATGGGAGGGGTAAGAGAGGGTAACAGATAGTGAATATGATCAAAATATATATATTTGTAAAATCATCAAAGAATAAATAAAGAAAGTTCATGGCTTCTTACATAATTTCAGTTTATATTATGTGACAGAGAAAACCTTGAGGCTAAATTCTAGAAATATAAGTTAAAGAAAGGAGTCTAGAAGCAGACTCTGGATAGGCCAGATTTTCTCAAGTTTTAATAGATCAAATGTTGAGGACTGTGGGCCAGTGTGAGCTCAGACTCATCAGCCTTGTGATTCAGCATTTCTAGCAAGATCTCTCAGTGGCCAAGCTGCTGGTCCTCAAAAATTCAAAATAAAGCCTCCCTTTAAGGAAATGTACATAAAGAGCCATTGGTCAATACTTAAAGACAACAGGATCAAAGGAACGAACACATTTAACTTGTATTTCTTGGCATGTTTCTAGCTAGATGGTGAGAGGCCAATAGATGAAGCAATAGAAATTATTATTCTAAAAAGAGATTACTAAGAGAAAAGAAGCAGCAAGAAGAATTCTGTAAAGAGATTCAAATGCATAAGGAAGGAAAGGATTGGTTAATAGAAAAGAACAAAGTATGTCAACTGGGAAGGAATTGTTGGTAGAGAGAGGGCTCATTTAGTGATTTTAGTATCTGCATTCAAACCTACGATTAGATTGTGGCTGCTCAAGAGAACTGGAATCAAGCAAGAATGCTAGAACCGGGGAAGGCTGTGGCAATTCCTTTCTCCCCTCCATAATTCAGACATCAAGTACATATGTTGCATTCATATTAGTTATTCAGATGAGTTTAATTTGAATATTTACTTAAAATACCCACTGAGTGCAGCATGAATCTTAAATGGTCTTATTAATAAAATCAACCTGGAGCCAGGTATTGGGGTGAATGCTGGAAGATCAGAGAAGCAGAACAAGCCACAGCTACCTCACCTCGCCAGTTCCTCAGTTGATCCTGTTTCCTCAACTGGATGCCTCTGTGTCCTCACCCGAATGGCTCTCAGCTGAACTGCTACTCAAAATCCTAAAAGCTTAACCTGCCCTAGTTCCTGGTCCTCACACCTTATATACCTTTCTGCTTTCTGCTATCACTTCCTGGATTAAAGGCATGTGTCACTATGCCTGGCTGTTTCTAGTGTGGCCTTGAACTCATAGAGATCCAGATGGATTTCTGCCTCTGGAATGCTAGGATTAAAGGTGTGAGTACCACCATTTTCTGGCCTCTATAACTGTCTAGTGTCTGTTCTCTTTTCTGACCCCAGATAAATTTATTAGGGTGCACAATATATTGGGGAACAAAATATCACCACAACTGAGTTTCAAAAGGAAACTCTCTACTACACCAGCATCTTATGAGTTATTAGAAAACAAATATTGTTAGGTACCACATCACATCTACTATTACCATAAAGTAAGGGAGAAGAAATATGACATGGAAATAATATACCAAAAAAACAGAGACTTGTGTGTTTTAAAGGGCAAATGTTTAGATGTGTGGATACTGTAACATATAAATACAACCAAATTTGTTATTTTTTTAACCATGGATAAAAATAATTTAGTACTAGAGAAAAGAGGTACATGTATAGAAAAATAGCAGGCTAGAATGTTCCATATAAAGTTAGATTAGAATATAACATTAAAGTTATTACTTGAGAAGCATCTAAGTATATCTATATGAAAAGATGTAGATTCCATTTATGTACATGAGTGTAGGTGTTTTCAAGTTCTGTGTTAGGTCTAGAGAGGATGGTGTTTCATCAGAGACCAGGATAGTAAACCTCAAGACTGATTTTAAAATACCATTCTCTCCTTAAAGGAAGTCAGGCCCATTGAGTTAATTAACCCCAATTTCTGCTCTGATACTTAATAATTATTGGGATTTGGAAGAAAAGTAATCAATTATCTCAACCATATTTGATAACGATGAGCCACAACAACAATGATAATTTTGTTGGCAAGATAATCTTAAAGGTGTTATAGAGGCACTGATAACTAGAGATGGGGCATGGTAACCAACATCTCTCTAATTGGACATAAAGCCTGATCAACAGGAAGGAAAATCATAGCTGGTTCAGAAAACCTAGCCGACCACACAGGACTGGTGAGGTCATGAATCTTAGAGTAGAACCTACTTCTGCCACTTTACTAGATCATCATAATCACTAACTGTATTCTAAATGCTTATGCCCACAGATAAGTTTAGCTTTCATCCCTCATTAAAAGGAGCTTTTCTTTGCAACAGATGGGGATCATTACAGAAAACCATAATTGGTATCTGTGTAGCATGTACTCACGCATAAGTAGATGCATACAAGTGTGTAAGTGTGTGCATACACCTGTCTGAAGAGAGAAGCAAGACATGACAAATAGAGTAAGTGTGGTTAAGTGTTACAAGGGAATTTACTCTCCTCACAGATATTCTGTAAAGTAGAAAACATTAGCAATTACAAGTGAAAAATAACTTGTAGAGGAGCTGAAATAGAAATACATCAAATATAAATAGTATTTTCTGCTTGTATTTGGGCTGTAGGTAACTTCTCCTTGCTTTTTTCAATTACTTTAATCATGTATTTTATTAAAAGTAGACTGATAAAAAAACCTACAAAAAATGATGAGCAAGAATCACTCACTTTCTAAGTTCTGTATCACTGTGCCTTTAGCTTAGGTCTTAAAAATATTTCACCACTGTAATTTTTCTCCTTTGTTTTGATTTATATCTTTGGATTGAAATATGTCAGAAATTCATTCTATAGCAGAAACTTCTGCTAACTTATATGAGGTATGGATGGATGCTTTCTTTTCTTCTAAGGTCTCCTTAAAATCCCTAACTAATTTTAGCAGTTACCAGCAAGAAGAAACAATGCCACACAGAGACATTAATCTCAAAGGCAATGGTACCTGAACTGGAGCGATGTGTATGTTGGTGTGAAATGATCCATTGCTCTATGCACCTTCTCACTAAAATAAAACAAAACTGTTTCTTGGGATGGGACATGTCCAAAGTAAATACACAGCTCAGTCCATTCAGTCCACCAAGAAAGTCAGAGTGTGTGTGCCTAGCTCCATGTCTCAATATTAAACATATGCTGATACTCTGTGTCTGTCTATTGGGATCTTCTCTGGATATGGTAGTGTATTAAATGAACCACACCATCATTAAATATCAACTTTCACAAGCTTTGTTTTGATCATTAACATATAAATGATTCTTAATTAGGATATGCTTAAAATGCCTCTGGCTGAATTTCTACCAGAACATATTCTGAAATTGGCAAATGTTGACCAAGCTTTGAGAGGCATTTAAGCTTGCCCACAAATGGGGGAAAACTAGATTTCTTGTAAGCATTTTTGACAAAGCAATTATTTCTTTGGTGATTGGGTAGCCTCAGCCTGAAAGCTTTTTGGACCAAAACTCAGGCAGGGCATTCAACATAAGAATAATTTGTCATTCAGAAATCTGTAATTGAATTTCCTTTGATCAAAGAAACAAAAAATAATACAAAATGGCCAAGTTTAATTTTATAATTAATTCCCTTGGACAAAAATGATTCTGGCTATAGGAAAGAGGGTTCTAAAGCAAAGACTGGCATTTCCTGTGAGTTGAGTAAAATAATTATTATTATTATTATTATTATTATTGGGTTTTGGGCCCTACCAATGAGGTGGCATCTTATTTTCCATTGTAACCTGGGCTTTGTGAGCAGAAATCTCTTCATGATGATGGCTGCTGCTGTTCTTGTTTGCAGGATAATTGGCATTAACTCTGTCTTATTCTCATTAATCTCAGAAACTATCAAGTGGGGAATCTCTACTGTTGTACTGGTTATTTGAATACAAACTTGAAGATGATGATGATGATGATGATGATGATGTGTGTGTGTGTTATGTAAGTATGTGCATGCCTGTGTGTGTGTGTGTGTGTGTGTGTGTGTGTGTGTGTGTGTGTAGACAAAAAAGACAACCCCATTCTTCGGATTGGGAATTTAGCAGCTGCGAGGTTAATGTCTCTTCTTTCTTTGATTTTCTTTTTTTAATCTATCTATCTATCTATCTATCTATCTATCTATCTATCTATCTATCTATCTATCTTACATCCTGACCACAGTTTTTTCTCCCTCCTCTTCTACCCATCCACTCCCTCTGTTCCCACACCCAATCCACTCCTCCTCCATTCCTGTTTAGGAAAGGGCAGGTATCCCATGAGTATCAACAAAACATGGCATATGAAGTTGCAGTAAGACTAAGCACCTCCCATGTATTAAGCCTAGGCAAGGTGAACCAGTATGAGGACTAGGGTCTCAAAAGCCAGTAAAAGAGTCAGAGACAGGCCCTGCTCCTGCTGTTAGGAGGACCAAGCTACACAACTGTCACATATACACAAAAGGTCTAGGTCAGTTCAATGCAAGCTCCCTCCCTGGTGGTTGGTTCAGTCTCTGTGAGCCCCGATGAGCCCATGTTAGTTGAATCTGTGGGTTTTCTTGTGATGTCCTTGACCCCTCTGGCTCCTACAATCATTTCTCCTCCTCTTCTGCAGACCCATGACCAAACATTTGGCAGAGTTTGGGGAATGCCTCTTCTCTCTAAGCTTGTCTCCCCATTGCCAAAGAAAACCGTGTTCTCAGTTCTCAATGGTCCAGTAGATACAGACAATGATGTGCACATCTGGAAGGAGACTGAGCTCTGTTGCACACAGCATGCTGGGGGAGGACATCTCAGAAAAGTGCTGTGGTTATTTTCACCAATTACTTTTTCTCTTCTTCTTCTTCTTCTTCTTCTTCTTCTTCTTCTTCTTCTTCTTCTTCTTCTTCTTCTTCTTTTTTGGTGTTGTATCAGCTTTTGTGAAGGCCTGTCATGGTGAGATGAAATCTATCTAAAAGGAACTAAAAGATTTTGGCTGCCCACACACAGAAAAGGTGAAAATGACGGTGGTTGGCAGCAAGTATACTTTAACAGCTTAATGAGGATAGGGTCACACGGTGTGGAGAAGGTCACATGACCATACTATCTTACAAGAGTAGCTGTCCTAAAGGAGTAATGATGTGTACATCTTAAACTTTTTTTTTTTTTGTTTCTAGGACTCAAGCTGAGAATCCTTTGCAAACACATTTGAAAGGTTATCGTTTAATATCTTATCTAGACATACCTATTTTATTAAACCCAATTTTTTTATTCATATGTACACATATGTGTTTGCTTGTCTCTATGTGCACCACATATGTACATGTGCTTATAGAATCCACAAAAGGGTATTTGATCCCCTGACACTGGAGTTACAGGTGACTGTGAGTCATCTAATGTGGATGCTCCAAACCAAAACTAGGGTACTCTTAACCACTGAACCCTCTCTCCAACTCCCACAAAGTACCTATCTTTAAGTAATAAAGTGATAAATGTTTATCTGACATTAATTTTGTGCCAATTCTGTGCTTACTGTGAGATATACATTATCTCACATGATCAAAATACTGGTCCCATAGGGGCTGAAAAGCTGACTCAGCAGTGAAAAGAGCCTACTGATATTGTTAGGAACCAGACTTTGACCCCAGAACCCCCATAGAGTATCTCACAACTGCCTGCAGCTCCCACTCCAGAAAAGTTAGTACCCTCCTCTGGCCTCCATAAGCACTCAACCATATGTATATACATTCACACATACACACAAATAAAAATAAATCTCTAAAAATAAAAATAAAATAGTATTCCTGCAAAGATATATGCGTTATAATCCCCAGAGCTTGAGTGTGTACTGCTCATCAAGCTGACAGTTAAAGATCAGCCTTTGCAAGAACATGGAGGGACATACCTTAGTTCAGATGATTGAAGCCTAGATGTTCCAATTCTGAGACCTCAGAAGTACAGCGTTTCCCCTTGTGTTCACTCATTCTGCCTTCTTTTTTCTGGCCAGAGAGATGAAAACTATCAGAGCAACTTTGCCTGCATTTGCTGGCTTGGAAAATGGAGAGGGCTGTGAGCCAAAGGATGCGGGGAATATTTAAATGCTGGAAAAGAGAAGAGATTAAAAAAATGTTCTTCCTATAGGAAATGCAGCTATCGCTTTAGCTCTGTGAGATTCTAGTCTGGATGCTGATGGAACCACAGATGATAATCAATCTGTTGTATTCAATCCACTGACTCTGCCAAGTAGTTACCACATCAGTGGGAAGCTAATGCAATCATGGTACTCTCACAGCGACTTCACTTTGAGTGTGTTGCACTTTAAATATTATACCAAAATAATATAAATGAAACAAATCAGTTGAAGGTCACATGGAAAAACCACGTGATTCAAAATTAGTGCCTAGGCTTTGATATTCTGTAATTCCTTCAGAATAATGGAGTTTTCGTGTGTGATTCATGAAGATGAGTGGCTGGATTTGAAAAACTATAGATTAAAACTATTTAATTTCATCCTTCAATAGTGTTATTTGAGCAAATTAATAAAACCAATAACCCAAAGTAAATATAACAAATTTTACTATTACAGATATAATTAAGAAGCACAGATTAATAGTAATCCATAATATTCAAACTTATAGTCATATTAGTTAGGTTTTCTAGGTATACAGAAATATATTTCAGGTAGATAGGCACTCTTCAAACACTTCAAAAACCTACAGAATATGGCATTTAAAATGTTTTAAGAACTTAGACTTTCCTCAACAGTGAGACACTGAATTACTTTCAATGATGATACTGGGCATCAAAGAAACTCCTTACACAGTTTGCTTTCAATGTGGAAAGAGAATCCATTTGGGCAAGAAGCTGCTCTTGCCTGGACTGTTTGACAGTATGCTGTATAAACTTGACATGAAGGACCCAAAGGAAATTAACTGCTAAACTTTGCCAAAATAAGGTGGGATGGTACTTCAGATGCCTGCTTCACAGAAAAAGCTGCCAGACATTCTGCAGGACACAGAGAAAAGCAACTGACAAATTTGCCAGTATAGGAAGGACAGTCCTTCAAATTTCCTGCTTCACTAAAGAGTCTGCGAGATACTCTAGACCTATAGGCTGAAGATGGAAACTTTGGGTGACTGTTCAGGCAGCCAGATGACTCTATCATTTCTAGAGTTTTGGAAGTTTCTTATAATGCATTTCCTTTTAACCTGGGTAATATTATATTTTTCGGGGTCTTTGATGGAATTGAAGACTAGATAGTTATAATCATAGTTTTCCTTAGTTTTGATAATAGATAAATTAGAGATGAAACTTTAGACTCACAAAGATAGGCTAGATTGTCATGGATTATTATTTTAAGGTGTGTTATTTTGTTTATGATGCATTTGTTTAACTCTGTGAAGCTGTGTTACTGTGCATTGTCTAGAACACCTGATGGTCTAATAAAGGGCTGAATGGCCAATAGTGAGGCAGGGGAGAGACAATATATAAAGGGAGAAATATGGGAGAAGAGAGATATAGGAGCTAGAGAAGGAGGAGGACTCCAGTGGCCAGCCACCCAACTACACATCAAGACACAGAGTAAGAGTAAGATTTACATAACGTAAGAAAACAGGAAGAGTCCAAAGACAAATGGTAGAAGGGACAAGTTAAGAAAAGCTGGCTATAAACTAAGCCAAGGTAAGGCCAGGCAACCATAAGTAAGAATAAGCCTCCATATGTGATTTTTTTGGGAGCTGGGTGGCAGGCCACCCAACAAATAGAAAAAGACCAAACAATAACAATAGGTGATAGAGTATTTTCTTTAATTGTGTCAAATACAAATGTACAAGATATTGTAACTGTAATTCTTGCTTGATAACTGTTTTGTTACATGTAATTTTACTGTTTTAAAGTGAAAACCTTTTCTTTTTGACTAGACAGAAAGGGGGAAGTGCTGTGTGATGTCTTTCTGTATGCTGTAAATGCTGTGAATACACAGTACCTCAAGAGTCAAGAGAAGAAGAAAGGTGTGAAAGAACTGGTAAGCCGCAGGCCATGTGGTGATACATAGATTAATAAAAATGGGTTAATTTAAATGTAAGAGCAAGCTAATAATAAGCCTGAGCCAATGCCCAAGCATTTATAATTAATATAAGCCTCTGAGTGTTATTTGAATGGCTGCAAGATGGGATGGGAAAGAGAAAAGCCTCCAATTACAGCTAAGAGTCAATGTGTTCACTTGGTGATCCTAAGGCCTGAAGTTCAAGCTATAGAACAGAGAGAGGAACAGGGAGAGGGAGAGGGAGAGGGAGAGGGAGAGGGAGAGGGAGAGGGAGAGGGAGAGGGAGAGGGAGAGAGAGAGAGAGAGAGAGAGAGAGAGAGAGAGAGAGAGAGAGAGAGAATGAAAGAAAGCAGAAGGAAGGGGAGGGAAGTGATATGTACCATATCACCCAAGACTTCCATTCTAAATATATGTCAAAGAAAATTAAAAGCATACATCTAGATGGATGCTCATTTTAACATTATTCATATTAGCCAAAAAGTGTGGGAAAACACTCAATGGTCATCAGTTGAAGAATGGATAAACAATATGGTCTACTCATTCAATGGTACTCAGACATTTAAATAATATACATACTTACATATATATATGTATGTATATATGTATATTACTGATTCCTACTGCAATAAAAGTGAGTTTTGAGTTTTATGCTAATTTGAAAAAGAATTAGGGCACATTCTCCCAATTCTACTTAATAGAAGTGCCCAAAATAAACAAACATACATAAAGGGGTTTTTGTTGTTGTTGTTTTTTAATAGTTGGTTGCCTAGGATTAGTGGGGGAGCAGAGGTAATGGAGAGTTCTTCCTAATGTAGACAGAATTTCTAATTGGGATGGTAAAATCTTTTGGAATTACTTCATCATAATCACATAATATTGTGAACATACTAAATATCATAAGAAAAACATGAACATTATGGAATGTAATTGATTATATCTCAATTACAAGAAATGAGTTTTTTTAAGAAGGTCCTTTTTTAAAAACTGACAAATAGGAGCTCAGAGTTTTACAAGACATATTCATATGACTGATACAGGAAGCTGTGGAAAGGACACACAGGCCACCCTGTCTCTCTTTGTCATCATGTCACTTAGGATGCAATAAAGGCTATTCTGAATTAAATTTAGATCACGGCAGTGTCAAATATAAGGTCTTAAAACTATATTTATGGTTGCCTGCTCTCAGGGTATAATTAAAGGGTCTGGACAGGAATTGATTCTAGCAAGATTTATAAGTGTGAGCATGCACACACTTAAGGTTAATACCCTGTCATTGTCTGAATGCCCATTGTCTGACTGGAACCCACCGTTGATTTACTGGCTCAGGGCTTACTAGCACACTATTTGAAGGTTTTCTATTCTGAAGCATTGGTCCTTACCCTAGAAAACCCACATGCTCTATATCACATGAAAATTTAACTGAGACATGTGTTTTATCATAAAAGATGCAACCTGGCATTAGACCTACTGAGATTTGTTCTGTTTGCTTGCATAACAATATCACTATTGACTATATTCATTCATTGTTAATTAGCTTTTACCAATGGGTGCTGGCAGAGTTCCCAAAATATTCTTAGCACATAAAATAATGGACAATAAAAAAAATGTAGGAGAGTGTCTACCATATTCCCAGAACTATTATTCTAGTATTTAAGTATAAAATCAGTCTATTTTGAGGTTGAGGTCCTCCTCTTATAAATAATGTACTGTGTCCCCATGCTGCTTGCTCAGGTATCACCAGAGAGGTTACCAGGAGGGAAACCAACAGGAAACAACAACATAAATCAGGCCAGTACCTGTGAGCAAGGTTTGTATATACATCTGAAGAAAAATCCCTTTTCTTCCATAGAGTACTTAGAAATTACATTAGGGACATTGTCAATCATTTCCTCTTGTCTCTAACATGACAAGGTCACCTGCATGTTCAGAGATTTTCTCTCAGGGAGGGAGAGTTGGTCATTGCTTGGTTTTGTTGTTATTTTCTTATAACTGGCTAGTAATATCGCCCACACTGTTCTTGTTTTACAGCTTCAAAATGTGATTTCCAGAATTTCCCCTTTGTCCTTAATTTTTAGGTGCTGTGTGGTGATATTGTGTTCCCCAACATAATGTGTGCCCCAATAAACTTATCTGGGGTCATAGAACAGAATAGCCACTAGCTTTAGAGGCCAGAAAATGGTGGCACACACACCTTTAATCCTAGCATTCCTGAGGCAGAGATCCATTTGGATCTCTGTGAGTTCAAAGCCACACTGGAAATAGAGGCCTTTTTAAACTTTTAGCTTTTAGCAGCAGTTCAGCTGAGATCCATTTTGGATGAGAACTCAGAGGCTTCCAGTCTGAGGAAACAGGATCCAATGAGGAATTGTCGAGGTGAGGTTAGCTGTGGCTTGTTCTGCTTCTCTGATCGTTCAGCGTTCACCCCAACACCTGGCTCCAGGTTTGTTTTTACTAATAAGACCTTTTAAGATCCATATTACAGTGCTGTAATAGATGATTCTGCTCCAGATGTGGAGGATATCTTTTTTTTTTTTCTCAGTAACTTCTGCAGAGCAGGAGCTCTTTCCATAAAAAAGACAACATTTTAAAATATGTTAGTGGGTCTTCTCAGAGTGAAACACAGCTGGTATTGCAGCAGTCAGGTGGCAGAGGCTGGGAAATTGAAAGTTCAGGGCTAGCCTAAGATATATAGTGAGACCTGGTCATAAAAACCCACAAACCTTCCAAGAACAAAATGTGAATTTCAATTGTAGTAAAATCTGACTAAATGAAAAATAATCTCTTCACCATCTGGTTCCACCTCTAACATAAACATTACTAAATATTTGATGTGTATCTTTCTGTTCCTTTGTTTTCTTATGGTTTTGGTGTGTGTGTGTTTCACTTTGTGAGTTTTTGTATGTCCACCTGTGTTTGCAAACACATGAATGGCAGTATTTGTGAATTACTTTGATGTTTAGTAATTCATACTGAGCAATCCTTTCAAAACTAAAAAAAAAGTTATTATCATTTTCATGCCTCCCAGGGTAGCTTATATAGAGATGTTGCTATATTTTTATAAGTCTACTGTCCTTGGAAATGTATTTAGGGTCTTTTAAAATGTTCTTACTACAAAAATTTGTTCTAATATATTGTGTGGATATATGTATGTATAATATGTAAATATTAAAAGCACCTCTGTTATATAAATGAATGTGATATTTCTGGAAATTAGCAAGAGGCACGATTTTAATAGTAACAGTCAGAGCCACAGTGCTTACAGAAGCCCTGATTCTTGGATACATGAGAGTAATCTATTGCTGCATCTGAACAACACCAGCCAACACCACTCCTTCATTTTCACTAATTCAATTGGAGACACATAAGCTCGATACTCCCTTATGCATCACTTTGGTCACTAATGAATTTTAGCCGCTTTTCTTGTCATTTGAACTTCAGCAAATTTTCTAATTTTGTTGTTTGTATACTTTCTTATTGAATGATTTATTTTCTTATGGATTTGAAAGTCTCCATCAATGCAATAATATTCCCAAGTGTTCATCTTCTCATTTTGTTCGTGATATGGGGATTTCCATGACACAGAAGCTTTAGAACTGCACACTACAAGCACTCAAATCCCTAGAGCCTCTTAACTTTTGACATCCAAGGTTTTTTTTTATGTGTTTGATAGCCATTCTCTATTTTTAACATTTCTGTATTAGTCAGCTCAAGCTGTTGTAATAAAATACCTTAAACTGGGTGACAAATAGCCGAAAAAAAATGCATATCTCACAATTCCAGAGTCTGAATCTCCAAGATGCAGGTTCCAGTGTCTCTGTTTCTGGTGAGAATTTTCTTCAGAGCTGAAGACTTTTCCGTCTGACTATGTGCTCACATGGCTCTACCTTAGCTCTCTTCTCTTCTCATTTCCTTCCATCCCTCTCCTCCCATTTCTATCTTTTGCTGCCCTTTCTTCTAACACTCAACTCGATTCACCCCACTACAAAGACCCTACTCAATAGACTCCATCCTCTTATGATCTCATTTAACCCATTCCACTTCCCAAAGCACAATATCCAAATACAATTAAACTGTGTGTTGATACTTTACCAGACAGTATCTTGACGGACACAGTTCAACCCAAAGGCAGTATAAAGAGATGGGTGTTCTAAAATATTAAGATGTTTAATGAATCTGAAACATTATTTTCTTATCTATACAAAATTGGTTTTCTGAAATAAAATCCAACTCTTCATGTTTCCACATTGATAATATTTTATCCAGTATTATTTGGTGACTAACCCATTCTTTATTACTAACAGGAACTGCCAATAGTATTTGTTATCTGAAATAACTGTACAGATGATAGAATTCCAGGGCATTCTTTTTTCTGCTAATTAATTTATCCTGGCACTATACCCATCCTATATTAATTCTAGAAGCATCACTGTATGTACAACTTTTACTAATCTTCATCTTGGCATTTCTCCACTGCTTTTTGTGCAAAATCTTTTGAAAATCAACTTTAGAACTCCCTCACAAGCTCCATTAAAGAAATAAAACAGAGTTGAACATTTAAAGCTTTTGTACATCTTTTAGTGTGTTGGGGGTTTCCTTCTGTGAGTCTTAACCAGCTCCATCAGGACTAGAACGAAACACTGTGGATGGATAAGTTACTCTCCCTCCTTCCTCAGCCTCAGTTTCCATCTGAAGGGATTCTTTCTCAGCCAAGATGGTGATAAGTATTGCAACCCTACTGCAGACCAGGAGCGCTTCTGAAAAAAGCACAGCTCTCTGCCCCAAGTGACCCAGGCCATTTACAATGTCCTTGGCACTTGAGTGACACGCCCAACCAGGACTCATTTCAGTCACTATCCAGTAGGTCTGCCTTATCCATACTTAAATCACTGACACTAGAATTGAGAAAGATTGTTCTGAAAGTCAAACCCAGAGGACAAGGTTAGAATCAAAATTTGATGTAGACAGTCAAAAATAGTGCACGTCTATTGTACTAGGACAGTTTTTGGTTTGTTTTTCTATTTGCTACTTCCCTTTTCCTTTTTGTATTAAACACTGTAACACGTTTTTTTTTTTTTTGGCATTTTCATTATAATTCTAGTAGCTAGCTCTCTCTATATATATCCTTGTGTATGTGTGAGTATGTGTGTGTTATGTGTGGTGTCCATTCATTTACATACATGTGTTCATGTGCAGTTGTGTGCATGCTTGTGGAGGCCAATGGTCAACAGCAAGTATTTCCTTCTATCAGTCACTCCCTGCTTGCTTTTTAGCAGTAATCTTCAGAACCGGAAGCTCACAAATCGAGCTGGACTAGCTAGTCAATGAGTTCTAGGGGTCTGCCTAACCTCTCCTTCCCCCTTTATCCCTCATTCCCTCCTCCTCTTGCACTCAGGTCATCATACTTGCACTGTAAACACTTTACAAGGTGAGCCATCCACTCAGCCTCTCGAAAGCCGTTTACAACAGTAATCTACTAACACCAGATGACTGCCTACAACCTCCAACATCACCAAACAAATACAAGCCATGAGTTCTGTGAGCTCTCTCTACTCCATGACCACAGGGAGCAGGCAAACTTTCAGAGTAAATAAATAAATAAATTTGACTGGGACATTGAATAACAAACAGGCAATAAACCAATGAAGAGTGTCGCTCTGTGTAATGGCATCAGAGTCAGAGACATCCTCCAGTTACCATGGGTAGGGTGAGCATGGGAATGGAATGCTAAGTAGATGAGTTCTCTGTTACAGTCTTGTGTTTCCGACTAGAGAGCTTCCCTTGATTTTTGCCTGTGTTCTGAATTCTGTTCTCCAGCCTCCCTTTCAATGTACTTGATAGCTTTTGAACGACTCTATTTTGACTAATGTAGTCATAATCAATTTATGAGGCTTCACGCAAGGACTGCAACTGACAAAACTTTAATTTTTAATGTATTATACATATTTATATGAGTGCAGAATCACTGGTTATAAATATAATTCACTTAGTAGGAATGCCATGTATACTGTCTGAAGAGATAGGTGTCTCAAAGTACTTGTTCATTTACATCAGTAAAGAAAAGCAGAGAATAAATTGCTGCCGTCTCTAAATTTACAAGAACTATATTATACAAAAAGAAAAACATGCATAATGTAGTGACTTTATGAAACTAACACAATTCTAAAATCGTCAGTGACATCAGCATAGACTATAAGAAATACAGACACAAAGAGCAGACATTGATAATGTGAGAATAACAATTATAAATATATATAAACTTCAAAATTATTATAAAAACTAATCAACTAAGAAATACAGCCATATATCATAAGAAGAAATTTAAAAATAGAATAATCTCATAACTAATACTATGAAATTTAATCACTAATTAAAACCTTGGCTCAGTGATAACTTTAGAGAAATTTGGCTTCACTATTATTTTCTTTTGGACATTATACTTCTCTGCTTTATAGCTTATATAAGTTGTTCCAGAAAAAACACTCCATAACTCATTTTATGTACTTAAAACTATTTCGATGCCAAATACATGAACATAAATACAAAGATTCTTAACAAAGTAAAAAGGTCAACCAGATTCTAATGAGAAAATAACAAAATTAACAATACATCAGGGTGAGGTGAAGTCTGTAACCAGGTTGGAAGGTAGCTTAACAACCAATGTACTTGAACCCTGAAAAGTAAAACTGAGAGGAGGCTCATAAACATCTGGACAAAGTCAGGAAAGGGGGTGATCAAGCTGAACCTCTGTGCATGCCGGGGAGGGACACAGAAGACTGTCCCAGTCTGACAAAGAACCAGCAACACCACAGACAAGTTTTCTGGAGCAGCTGTCGCAAACTGTCACACCAAGCATGACTTACACAGTAGGTATTTGTTTCACACACCTTAGAATTTGGGAAATTCAAAATCCAGAAGCCAGAAGATCCATTGCGGGAGAAAGACTTTGTCCTCATTTAAAGATGGTGTCCTTCTCACTCTAAGCACATAGCACAGGGGGAAACTGTTAACATTCAGGATGTTAGAATGAACAGGATATTTTGGAAAGGACCTCATGAAAACACAGGGAAAAAGGGAAACAGGCAAATGTGATTCTGTGTAACAAAAAAACGTCTGTGCAGTGAAAGGAATAATCAATCATCAGAGAGAAGAGCCATCATAGAAAGTAAGATAAAATGTTGTCAACACTCAGTCTCACAAAGTGATCAGAATTAATTTTTTTTATCATTAAATTTTTAAATTTTATTTTACATACCAACCACAGTTTTCCCTCCTTCCTCTCCTCCTCTCCCATGCCCCCTCCTGTGGTGGTATTGTGTTCCCCAAAATATTGTGTACTCTAATAAATTTATCTGGGGTCAGAGAACAGACAGCCACTAAATACAAAGGCTAGAAAATGGTGGCACTCACACCTTTAATCCTAGCATTCCAGAGATAGAAATCCCTCTGGATCTCTGTGAGTTCAAGGCCACATTGGAAATAGCCAAGCATGGTGACACACACCTTTAATCCCAGAAAGCCAGCCTTTAATCCCAGGGAGTGGTGGTAGAAAGCAGAAAGATATATAAGGCGTGAGGACCAGAAACTAGAAGTTTTTGACTGGTTAAGCATTTGGCCTGGTTAATCTTCAGGCTTTTGAGCAGTAATTCAGCTGAGACCCATTCCGGATGAGGACTCAGAGGCCTCCAGTCTGAGGAGACAAGACCAGCTGAGGATCCAGCGAGGTGAGATAGCTGTGGCTTGTTCTGTCTCTCTGATCTACCAGCATGGACCCCAATAACTCGCCTCGGGTTTGATTTTATTAATAAGAACTTTGAAGATTCATGCTACACCCTCCTCCTTTCTACTGCCCCCACGACTCCTCAGAAAGGGTAAGGCCTCCCATGGAAGTCAACAACCAAAAATGCATGGCATATTAAGTTGAGGCAGGATTCAGCTCCTCCCTGCTATCTTGAGGCTGAATGAGTCCTCCCACCAGAGGGAACAGGTTCCAAAAGGCCAGTTCATATGCCAGGGACAGATCTTGGTCCCATTGCTAGGGGCCCCACAAACAAACCAAGCTACACAACTGTTACCTACATGCATAGGGCCAAGGTCAGTCCCATGCAGGCTCCCTAGCTGTTGGTCTAGAGTCTGTGAGCTTCCATGAGCCAGGTTCAGCTGTCTCTGTGAGTTTCCCAGTCATGATCTTAGGCCCCCTGGCTCTTACAAATTCCTCCTCCCTCTCTTCAAAAGGGTTCCAGAGCTTGCCCAATGCTTGGCTGTGGATCTCTGCATCTCTTTCCATCAGTGACTGGATGAAGGTTCTATGATGACAATTAGGGTAGTCACCAATCTGATTAGAGAAGGCTAGTTCAGGCACCCACTTTTGCAGGCAAATGGATGGAACTAGAAAAAAAAAAATCATCCTGAATGAGGTAACCGAGACACAGAAAGACAAATGTGGTATGTACTTACTCGTAAGTGGATAGTAGATGTAAAACAAAGGATAACCAGACTACAATCCACAACCCTAGAGAACCTAGGTAACAAAGAGACCCTAAGAAAGACACTTGGATCCCCCTGGGAAGGGGAAATAGATGAGATCTCCTGGACAAACTGAGGGCAGGGTGGGGGTTAGAGGGTAGGGGATAGGGAATGGGAACATGAGAGATCAGGATGGCTGAGTTGGGGGAGGGATGGAGAGGGAAAGCAATGAGTTTTCTTGCTAGAGGGTGCCATTATGAGATTAGGGAGAAATCTGGAGCCAGGGAAACTCCCAGGAATCTACCAGGATGACCCTGACAATACATCAGCATTTACAAGGAACTTGGAAAATACAATAGGAAAAACTTTGAATGAATAATTTAATTTAAAACACAATATAAGTAAATAGACAAGGGGTGTATGAAAAAAATGGCTAACACCATTTTCATTCCATCTTGCCAGTGCTAAGTGAAAGGAATATAAACTATGGTGAAATGTCACCTCCCCCCAACAAGAACAGTTTTTATCAAAATCACAGAAGATAACTAGTGCTAGTAGAGACGCAGGGAAAAAAAGACAACTGTTGCACATTCTTAGGACGAAAATCCACACCGCCACTATCACAGGGTGTCACAGTGCTCTGAAATTTTAAAAGAGAACAATCACATGACCCAGAAAACACAATCTCCTTGACACATAGTAAAATGAAATGGTGCATCAAAGAAACATGTTAGCTTCCATGATTACCAGAGCATTGCTCACAGTATCCAACTGATGCAAACAATTCAAGAGCATAGTCAAGGGAACATGTAATGCACTGAAATTATTTACAGTATCATTCTGATGTCTGAAGTACCCACTGAGTGTGTTTAGCTTCATAATAAGTGATATGGATTATTCTCATTGTTTGCTCATGATCATTAATATTTTTCTGTAGTTTTTAACTATATATGTCAAACCTTTCCGATGTTAATGATAAGATATTTCTAGGGCTGTAATGTAACTTAAATTACATGTTTTTCTTTGTGATACTTAAAAACAAAATAATGTTTGTATCTTTTTTGTTTAAAACTTATTTTCTTCTTTAAGTAGATAAATATGTCAACCATAAAGCATAAAAAATTACTCCAGTTAGAGTTAAATCTTTATGCTATACTTAGGAAAGGTTTTGTGCTTACAATATCATCATGTTGCTGAAATATGTGAATCTTGAATTAAACTTTATTGGAGATGAACACTGTACCAGATGTTCATTTGAAAATTGTCTTAATTTGTTTTATAGAAGTCATCATATACTTCACTTAGCAATTAGATTCTTTATATAAACATACTGTGTACACATCAATTGGGAGCATAAAAGACTTTAATTATGATGGAATTAGAAAAGAAATGACATTCCTCTATAATTTTTTTCTTTTTAAATTGTCTTTCATAGCACTATTTCTTATGAGACAGATTCAGTTTTTTACACTGCAATTTTGTAAGAATATCTTTTCAAGTTCTAAGACTGTAGTTTACCTTAGAAGCTTTTTTTCTTATATTCTCAATGTTAATAATTTATCAATATTCCTCTCAATAAGAGTAGATGTGATCTTAAGAACCTGAAATCTTTAAATCATTTAAAATTAAACTGAAGTGACTTTGTCATCACAAATGAGCATTGATTTCATAAAAAATTGGCATACTATACTAAAGTGATCTAAAGGTATACAAAAAACTATATCAAAAATTTCTAGATAAGAAGCACAAATATCTGAAATTATATATCACTCAAAAATACAATTACTGGGTAAAAGCTATTTGATTAAATTTGAGTTTAATGAATAGATTTCATTGAAACTATGTCACATACAATATTTGAAACATATACAAAATTAGAAAATAATTTCTGCTTAAATTAAAATTTAATATTAACAGAGAAGGAGAGAGAGAGAGAGAGAGAGAGAGAGAGAGAGAGAGAGAGAGAGAAACAGACAGACAGAAAGACAGTTTTAGGAAAAACCCACTATATTTCACTACTAGTAATATATTTTATAATATGTCTCATTTTTGTTAAAATGTCTTTTACTAGAAATGCACATGGCTGTCCATAAAAGAAGAAATAGTAAGTGATCCTTATAGTGACACTGTTCATATTTTGCTTTAACATCAAAGATTTCAAGATTTAATTGAGTACTTAATTTAAAATGTCACATCATTTGTGTGTTTGAAAATTTTATATTATGAATGAAATATTAAACTAGCTTATTTCAATCACAGTTGCAAATTGTAAACACTACTTTGTCTAGTAATGAAGAAAGACAAAATTGTGAGCAAAACCATTTACTTTGAGACATCTCTTCAAGGAATTCGATCACCAAGTGTTCCTATCTGCTACCAACAGTAGCCTGCACTGTTTTCTGTTAACAGGTACATACATGAAGAAATATAACTTTCATAACTTATACACTTTTTCAGGAACAGAAATTGTACCTAAAATCTATGTAGGAAGAAGTTCTTCTTTAGGAAAAGACAAGGGGGCTTTATCTATAATTTTCATCATATTTCCTAATTGATACTTTAAAGTTATACTTAGCATATTTCCATGTCCTAAGAGCACTGGATTTACCTTTCATCATGGCTCCTAATGAATTTTACATAGAAACATTTCACTTGGCAAATGGAAAAAATAACTCAATTTCTATTTTATTGAATCAAAAGCATTGATTCTTCTGAAAGCACTAACTTAGCCACTATAAAACACTCAATGATTTCTTTGTGTGTTTTATTTGTTTCCTCCTCATTATTGGAATTTCTTTTTATCCATGTCTCTCTATTTCCTCCAAGCACCTTGAACTTATGACTGGATTTTAGAAGTTCCGAATAAGTTGTGACTCTAAACAATCAGTTAAAACACCACGGAAGGGAATGAAAATGATAATGATGAAGACATGGAGGACCCTTTCCTTAGCTGCTTGCTTGGACCTCAGAATCCACCAGATGCATACAGTTACCATCATCATCTTACACAGTGGAGACTGGGACACAAGAGAGCTTAAATACCTATCCAGGTTCTCAGACATTGTCCAAAATGGACCAGGATATTCCATTCAAGAGCCTGCTATTGATTTTATATGCATACCAAGACCATCCTGAGAGTAAAAGGATGTTCTGGAATAAAAAGTATTCAATTGCTGCTACATATTATGTTGATAGACATAAAAGGACGCATTCGGAGACCCTTTTCAATTATATAACTCCTCCTAAAATGAAAATAATATGTAGTAAAAATACATTATTAGTGTGAAGATATATCTTACTGTAATAGAAAATGAGATCAACTAACTTGTTTATTGCTGCTACTTTTAAATGAATTTTTACCACGTCACCATCTCAAACTGTAACATGGAGGATTTTGCTGAAGAATTTAGTTGTCAATATTTCTTTATTTTGAACTTTCTATAAAATATTTTTGTTTGCGTTGCGCACCTTTATAGCATGAAGAGCGATTTGTAGTTGAGCACTGCTAAATATAAAAGCAAATAACAAGAAATTCAAAAAAAAAAAAAAAAATATTTTTGTTTAATTTATAGTTGAAGAATTGAAATTGTCTATTTGTAACTAAAAATTGGCTGCTCTCCATAAAACATAACAATTTTTGGTATAATTATTTTCCCTGTAGTTGTTCAGATAAGTAATAAGAAATGCAGAGCAAACTGTCCTAAAGGAAAGATACCCTGCATTCAAATTTGAACTAAAAGTTTAAATATTTTAGCTCAAATATTTTCCCAAGTACTACACACACACATATACATACACACACACACACACACACACACACACACACACACACACATCACACATCCTCCACTCAGAGTGCAGGAATTTTTACATTAAAATGTCTATTATTAAAAGCTTGGAAAATGATTCGCTTGGAAGTTTCTTCAAATGTGCCACTAAATCAAAGACTCTATGTCTCAGAGACACATTTATAGGTGTCCCACATCAAGATGCAATAACCCAGAACTGTAAATGGTTAACATTCAATCTATACACCATTTGCTCTCTGTAAGCAGTTTTTCCCATATTCTTTGTTTTTGTAGATGCTTATTTCAATATCTTTGTATTTTTAAGCAGTGAAATGCACTGAACCTTGAGAACGTACCATTATTGACTTTCTTTTTTTTTTTTTTTTTTTTTCGAACAGGTTTCTTTGTAGCTTTGCCTTTCTGAACTCACTTGTAGCAGCTGCCTCGAACTCACAGAGATCCGCCTGGCTCTGCCTCCCGAGTGCTGGATTAAAGGCGTGCGCCACCACCGCCCGGCTTCCATTATTGACTTTCTATTAACTGAATCCTATTTAGAGAACTCCAACTAACTTCAAAACAAACAAAACATGAATTTAGAAGCTTAATTTTCAGAAATTAGCACTATTCTCTCTACCATAGAGCCTACAGTAATTGGTAAATATTTTATTTCTTCATTCTAAGAATTCTAAAAGTGTGGTTTGGATTCCATCTATTCCATGGATCTATTGGAACTGATTCATGTCTTGTTTGGAGTCAAAGGTCAAACAGCATGTGTACAATACTAATGTTACTTCATTGTCACATTTTCTTGTTAGTGGAGCCAATAGCCAATGCTTTCCACACGTGGATAGGAAGAAAAGTGTAATCCCAAAGTGTTTAGTGAGAATCTTTTGCTCGAAGTGATAAGGAATGCACTCCTTGCAGTCCAGCGTTCATTGTTTTGCTCATGGCCATATAATATGATTATTAGCTTGAGGTAGAAGGAAGCCTTTCTACAGCGGATTCAAGCCGTCTCTGGAGACATCACCACAGTCCATTCACTGTTCATTATTAAACTTCTCTAGAATGGTACATGTGGCATTTGTTTTCATTGTATGTGAATGCTCATTTTAGTTCATTTCTGCCTGACAGGAATCTTCATGAAAAACCAGGTAAAAAGATTTGCCTTGCAAAACCACTACAATGGAAGATACCAGAAAGTTCTTTTTGAGCCATGTGGCAGAATTCCACACATTTCACTTACAAGTGATCTGAAATATTCTACACATATTTCTTACTATACATATTTCACTTACAAGTAATCTAAAATATTCCATATTTTCTACAGACTATTAGCCTGTTGCCTAAGGGCTGTCCTAAAGCCAGAAGAAAAAAGACAAAACACAGAGTCCCCAGCAAAAGTAGCAGCATGGAGCACATTTCTTCAGTGTCATTTAAAACTAGAAAGTACTCCCCAAACCCCGGTGGTTTTTCCTGTCACTAGGTACTTTGTTTTATCAGCAAGTACCTGAAGACTCACACTGAAAAATGTTGGTTTCATTTTGAATGGGGCTGAGGTAGGAAAGGTGGTCATCAGTGACCTTCTTTAAGATGTAATGACCTGTTTTGGTAAATTGTCTGCTCAATTGTGCATGCATTTCTAGAGCATAGTTAAACCAGAGAATGGTGCGTAGTAAAAGAATAAATCCATTCTTACTTATTTTAATGGAACTGTTGCTAGTAGTTCATTTAGTGCTCTGAATGTGGTCAACGCTAATTCCAAGTAGGACAGTAGAAAGCTTTGAACAAGAACTTCTTTTTTTTTTTTTTTCTTAATTTTTATTGTATGCATGATGTGGGGGATGGGACACAGGTACCATAGCAAACATGGGAAGGAGATAACAACTTTGTGGATTGTGTTCTCCCTTCCAGCTTTGCTTAGACTCTAGAAATCAATTTATTTTACCAGGATGCAAAACAAGTGCCTTTAACCAGTCAAGACATCTTGCTGGTCCTTGAGCTATGGCTTTCACAAAAAAAAAAAAAAAAAAAAAAAAAAAACAAGATGTTTGTGATCATCTTTTCTACTGGTAGCCAGGATGCTACATCATTTGTGAAGCAAAGCATAAATGAATAATTATTAATCAATGCTTCTGTTATCCTCTCAGGACAACTAATACCATAACCCTAATTATCTCAGAGATGTTGTGTGGACTCTGTTGTCTCCTATGGAAACAAAATATCTGTTTTCATAGGCACACACACACTACATATTCTTTGAAGTGAGATGCTATGATATTGATATATCTTAGATATTTCAAAAATAAAACACTATGTATTCAGTTTAAAGGCTTGTGTTATTGACATTACAGCTTTTAACTTTGAAATCCAATTTTAGTGATATTTTATTCTTTAAAGTAAAAATCCCCTAACCAGGATATTGCCTTGCACACCGTGTCCATTCCAACTTCATATCCTCTTTTTATTTATTTGTGTTTGTTTTTTTTATTTAACTTCCTGAATCCAATTAATGCTTCCCTTATGATTTTGGGTGTGTGGCCATCCATGGGGTCACTGACCACATACTAGTAACCACATGCCCAATACAGAGTGGATTCTCTAACCCATTCTACATTTTTTTGAATAGCACACATATTTCAAAAATATTTTATGAATGGAATCAAATAACATCCTTCCATAGTTTTTAAATGTAAATTAATATAAATGAATGGTCTACCTTATTACATAAAAATTGGGTGATATTGACAATTCATTTTAACTATAGTAACCAAAATAGCTTCACTTCAAAAAGCTAGAAAACAAATCTCACTTGATTCTCTACTATTATGTAATCATAAACTACCAAATTTATCTTGACTTTATTTGATTTTTACTTTTGTGTATTTGTGTATGTACGTGTGTGCCAGTGCTCAAGGAGTCCAGAAGAGGGTGTTGGCTCTCTTAGAGTTGGAGATACAGGCCTTACCTGATAAGGCTGAGGGAAACTAAACTCGGGATGTTCACAAGAGCAGCAAGGACTCTGATCCATCTGCCCTGCTCAATCCTTTCCTGATGTTAGTAATTAGAGACACTTATTGAATACTTAAAATACTTAACATGCTCGTGACCCTGTGTAAAATACTCTATATACGTGAATGCTCTGAGTTTCCATAAAATGTTTTATTGTGCCAGCTTTACAAATAAAAAATCCAAGCCTAAAGATAGTAAATGACTAATCCAAAGGTACCCATAAAATCATAAAATAAATTCCTATGGCCACAAAGGTACAAACCTTTGAACCTTCAACCTTGGAGAGGTAAATTACAGTATGTCTATTAGTTGCTTTTGTGTAACTTTTAGCAAAATGTCTGAAGGGGGAAAAAGGCAACTTAGAGTGAGGAAAGATTTGAGTTTGCTATCCTTGATGCCATTGGTTGATTCTCATGAGGAGCATCTTGGTCTAAGAAACAGGAGGCTGCAGGAGGCAGAGAGGATGGAGAAGGGGCTGTAAGCACAGACGTTCTCTTCCCAGGCATGTCCCCCAGTGACCTACTTCCTCCTGCTAGGGCTCACCTCTTAAAACTTGCAAACCTTCTAAAAATAACGCCACCAACTGGGGAACAAGAGTCTGACAGGTGAGCCGGAGGGGGGTACTTCATATTTAAATCGTTAACAATGTGAGTCCCACTAGGTTCAGAACATCTGAAGAGAAAAAAACATCCTGCCACATCCAGATAGATGTATTTTCATCACCTGGGCTCAACACAAACACCACTGGGTCATTCCTTTGTAAGGAGGATGAAAAGACTAGAGAAGAATCCCAAAATACATTTTCTAGCAGAGAGAATATCAGGTCAGAATACAAACAGGCAGCCCGATATAAAGGAAGAAGGCCTCATTCCCTTACAACCAGCAGACAAAGCTTCCAAGACAGCTCCTTGCTTTCTTGAACTGAAAATTTTTACCTTCCTTCCTCCTCCGTGCTTTGTTTTGGCCTGTACCTCTGATGCCTGGAATTTTTTTAATAGTTTCTTCACCGAGCTGTCTTTTCTTCCAATTCTAAAGCCATATGAAATATGTTGCCAGACTAATGTGCCTAAAAAATGTTTCCTATGAGCCAATGTTTATATATAGGACACACTGCCTCTGTGTTATGTAATGTAACGGTCAATTAAAGAGATTTCGCTGGTCTTGATCAAGCAATAAAAGGTTCAGCACTATTTATAAAAAAAAAGTCCATAATAAAGTTCAAAGTCCACTTGCCTCCCAATCATGTTCTATGACCCCTTCTCTCTAACACTCCACTGACACTCAGTTTCTCTTCTATATATTTATTTACATTTCCTCTTCCTCAGATACCAACTCAACAGCATTTCTACTCATGTCTCCATTCCTACAACCCTGTTCATACAATGGTTACACTACTCTTTCAGATTAAAATGTTCATCATCCTATCTATCTAAAACTTACTCCAGAGATGAGTCTCTAAGGTACCACTTTCCCGAGTACTTCACCCAGACTTCAAACTTGTCCACTCTGTTCTTAAAGGCTGGAATGTTTGTTGTTAGGATTGGCTATTTTGTGTCGTATTCCATGTGGATAGAATTTCTCCTGTCAAGTAAACTATGGCTTCAGGCCTTGCTCTTTGCTACTTCTTTGATATGACACAAGAGACAGGGTTGGGTCTTTAAGTACCCAAAGCTTTGTGAATATTTATTCCATTAATACAATGCATTATTAATTTGCTAACTTTCTAATGTAAGCTGTAGTGACAGGAAAAATGCACATTTGGTCTTGGTGGTTAAACAAATGTTGGCCTGACACAAACAGCGTCTAACTAGAGTAAACACTAATAACATATGTGTAAAACACTAACCCAGATGGGCAATAATGGTGCACACCTTTAATCCCAGCCCTCAGGAGGCAGAGGCAGGCAGATCTCTGTGAGTTCGAGGCCAGCCTGGACAACCAAGTGAGTCCCAGGAAAGGCGCAAAGCTACACAGAGAAACCCTGTCTCGAAAAACCAAAAAAAAAAAAAAAAAAAAAAAGAAAGAAAGAAAAAAAAGAAAAAGAAAAAACACTAAACCAGAAAAAAAAAACTTGTTTGAGAATTAGTTCTGATTCATTCTCTCTTGGCTTTTAAATGATTGCCATTGGCTCTTCTTCCATTCGGCTTATTTTTCCATGTTCAAATTGAAAATGGAATAAGTCTGTTTCTAGACAGGATAATTAGATCAGCTAGAAACATCTGAAACTAAAATCTGTCCTTCTAAAAAACACTAAATATCAGTTCTAGTACCTTAATATTTTTCAAATAAGACATGAGGTACCAATACTGAACTTTGTTCTAAATAATTGTAAAGGTTGAGAAATGGTAACCATTGGGCTTTGCCACAGTTTTACTCTTCAAGGACTCATTATGAAGGGTCAGTGATCTCCTTGCTGGATCAGCACTCAGAATGGCATGATGGGAATCTCTGGGAGAACTCACAAGAAGTGAATGAAAATTGTCACAGGCAAGAACCATGACCCCTTTACAACGGTAAAGGGAAAAAGGAAGTATCTATGTCAAGGAGGCAATTCACTTATTTTATGTATACATTAACTATTATATTATATTAGTGGTGGGTTGAAGGAAAATAACCCCCTAGAGGGGGAGTGGCACTCTTAAGAGGTGTGGCCATGTTGGAGTAGATGTGGCCTGGTTAACAAGAAGTATGTCACTGCAGGGATGGGTTTTGAGGTCTCTTATGCTCAAGCTACACCCAGGGAGACAGACCACTCCCTGTTACCTATGGGTCAATATGTAAGGACTCTCAGCTCCAGCACCATGTCTGCCTGCATGCTGCCTTGCTTCCTGCCATGATGATAATGGACTAAACCTCTGAAAATGTAAGCCACACAAATGTTTTTTTTTTTTTCTTTATAAGAGTTGCCATGGTCATGGTGTCTCTTCACAGTAATAGAAACCCTAACTAAGACATAAATTATATATATATGTATATATATATATGTTTGTGTGTGTGTGTGTGTATGATTTCAGTTATATAGTATATATGTATATTTATAGAGTAATCGTTATTTAAAGGAATTTTATTGTCACAACACAGAATATAAAGTTTGAAGTTTTTTGTGTCTTTAGAAAAAATTTCAGATATGCTATATTATCTAGTTCAGACATTAGGAACAAATTGTTGGTTTAATGCCAAATTCTAATGATACTCTGCTATACTCATACATGCGTACCTTGTTCAGCTATTATCAGAGAAGCTTCCTCCTGCAGCAGATGTGAATAAGTACAGAGACTCACAATTGTGAATAAGTACAGAGACTCACAACTAGACAATGTACAGAAAGGGAGGGACCTGGGAATACTCAGTGGTAAATGGGATATCTCCATCATTCCCTTCCCTCAGGGCTCAGGGAAACCTACAGAAGAAAAGGCATAAAGACTGTAAGAGCCAAAGTGGATGGAGAACACCAAGAAAATAAGGCCCTCTAAACCAACAAGAAAAAGCACCTAAGAACTCACAGACTGGGGCAGCATGAACAGGGCCTATATCAGTCTGGGTCAGATGGGGTCCCAGCATTGAGAGAAGTGAACACAGTCCCCCATTCCTAACCCAGAAGCTATCTCCAATTGATAACCACTCACCAAGGAAAATTTACAAAATGAACTCAATGGCATTTTGGGAAGGTTTTGTCTCATAATGCTTTGCCATGGATTTTTGGGTTGTTTATTTGTTTGTATTTTTGCTTTACAGGTCCTTTGAAGATATATTATGGTTTCTGATATTTTTATAAGATTTCTGTGTGTGTGCACATGTGTGTCTTTGGGTCTGTAAGGATTTCTCGAGCTTTTTTGTTGGCTCTTTGTCTTTTGATGCTTGTTTCTTCAGTCCTATTTTGGTTTTCCTGATTTTATTTCATCTTATGTCATTGCTTTATTTCCATAGGTATTTGCATTCTAATGAGAAAGGGTGTAGAGATAGGTGGGTGGGGAAGAAGAGAGGATCTAGAAGACCCAGAGGGAGAGAAAACTGTAATCGAAATGCATCGTATGAAAAACCTACTTCCTTTTTTTTTTTTGTTGTTGTTGTTGTTGTTGTTGTTGGTTTTTCGAGACAGGGTTTATCTGTGTAGCTTTGTGCCTTTCCTGGAACTCACTTTGTAGACCAGGCTGGCCTCGAACTCACAGAGATCCGCCTGGCTCCGCCTCCCAAGTGCTGGGATTAAAGGCATGTACCACCACCACCCGACAAAAAGTCTACTTTCAATGAAAGAGAGAGTAACAACAATTTTAAAAAGAGGCAAGGAATGTGAAAGAAAATTGGGAGCGGTGGGGAGGTCCGTGGAAGTATTGAGAGGGAGGGAAGAAAAGGGGAGGATGATATCAATGTAATCTCCAAACATAAAAATGGAAAAACTAAAAACAAAACAAAAAAAAACACAAAAAGACATGGAACCTTGTTTGTTCTGGCCAGTGACTCCTGAGCATAAGGCCTGCCCTAGAGGGTGGTTGATATACCCATTGAAGAAAAACAATCTTCCCTCTCCAAGCAGTTATAAATTGCAAAGACCTTCGTGGTGAGGGGTGAAACTTTATGCTCACTTCCCATTCTCCACTCTTGGGTTCTTTTTCTGGTTCGAACCCTTGCAGGACCTTGCCTGTGGTCAGAGTAGCTGTAAGTTCATATACGCATCAGCCTTGCACCTGGAAAACTGTTTCCTTGGAGTCCTCCACCACCGTGGCTTTTACAGTCTTTCCATGTCCTCTTCCATACAGAGCCCTGAGCTTTGAGAGGAGGGGTGTGATAAAAAAAAAAATATGTCTCATTTAGGACCGAGAGCTCCAGAGTCTCTCACTTGCGGCACATTATAGGTCTCTGTGTTAACTGCCAGCTACTGCAAGTGAAAAAAGCTAGCTGGAACACTTTCCACTTCAGTTTGAAAAACAATATTAATTGGATGTTAAATAATTCAAAAGCAGTTGAATTTTTAAAAGCTAACACAAGCCATTATTGCATAACGCTAATGAGTCAGGGAGAAAAATTAACTTTTATTTAATGTAGTGCAAGTTTCTCCTTTTTAACATAAGCTAATTGGTAATGAACACGAGTAAATGAATGGGGCTGAGGTAAAGATCAGGAGCTAGAATGATGCCTTTGTGGTTTCCAGTGCTTACCACTCCAGCAGGAGGCAGGAGCCCAGATCCCAACACCACAGCAGGTGACTCACAAATGCCTGTAATTCCAGCTCCTTCTGGCCTACATGAGCACACATATGTGTATACATACATACACACACACACACACAGAGAGAGAGAGAGAGAGAGAGAGAGAGAGAGAGAGAGAGAGAGAGAGGAGAGAGAGAGAGAGAGAGAGAGAGAGAGAGAGAGAGAGAGAGAAATAAAATGATAAAGAACAAATTTTGAAACATTAAACTACCACCGATCTCATGATTAAAAGTTTGAACAAACCATCACTTATGCCACGGTAGTGATCGGCCAGCTCAGGGAGGACACCCAAATTCTGTCAGCCACATTGTCTGTACAGTACAGACCTACAGTAAGAGGGTGGGAGCACACACAGCACTTGATCTCTCTAGGAGTGAGAATGCTGAATGCATAGAACCTGCAGAACGGCAGAGAGGAAGTCCGGACAACTAAAACTGATATCGCACTTCCAGCACATCCTATAGATTATTTCATATTCCCAACAGTTTAACTATTTGCCGTAAAGCATTCCAGAAGTGTCTATCAGGCTTCTCTTATTCCCCCGACTGCAAAGGAGCAAGACACACTACCTGTTTCTTTTGAGGAAAAGGAAGAATTGATATTAACATCTGGTCTCCCACTGGTCTGTATTGTTAAATGGTAAATTAGTTATAGAGACAATAGAGCTCAGAATGCATTCATCGGGAGTGTGCTTTTCGGAGCAGAAGTAAAATCTTTAAAGCAATTTCATTAAAAAAGAAGATAATAAAAGGTAGCATCAGATAATGACAGAAACAGAGCTTTCTAAGCAGAAAGGCATAAAATTAGCAAGTTATGGTTACTTTAGAAAAAGCCAAGGTGAATATTTATTATAGTTTATTCCAGTTCCAGTGTGAAACAAGAATGGACAGGAGACTTTTTTAATTTAGTAAAGGGATAAAATAGCAAAACGGCTTAAAGAATTAAATAGAGGCAAATACATATCTACCAGCACAATCTGCAGAGAAATGTAAAGTGGATAAATGCTCTTCACATTATAATACACAGATCCAAATTCAATTTTCCCTGTTTTAGCTCCTTATCCAGGTCTCTCTCTTCATGCTTCCCCAATGGTAAGCATATATAGATTAGAGAACATGTAAGAGTTCTCCAAACTGCACCACTTTATTAGTTTTCACCAATTTCCATGCCACATTAAAAGCAATTTCCATTTCCTTGTGCATATTTCAGGGACCAAATATCATTAGATTTCTGCCTTTTAAAAAAATTCATCTAGACTTACAGCAGCCACTCAGTTTTTTCTTTTTTTTTTCACATTTTCCACTTTGGGACCAAGGGTTCCTTTTTCAAATCCTAAATGTGCAGCTGCAGACAGGATCGATTTTTCAGAGGACACCCACCAAGCAGTTCTAGGACCATAATTTGGCGTAAGCGCTAAGCTGCTATTTGTGGAAATACAATACTCTTTCCAAGAAATGCAGTCAATATTTTTCTGTGCACTTATTTAAAGCTTCCTGAGATGGGCATACTTTTGTTTATAATGTCCATAGAGAAAAGCTGTGAGAGGTGGAAGTGAAAACCTGATTTACGGTCTTCTAGTTTCCACCCACACTCATACTATGATTTGCTAAATTCTCCGCTGCTTCACTGGAATGATCATTCCCTGTACTCGGGGGTCTTACTGTGGAATCAGATGTTCAGAGCCCAAAGCTCCATTCAAAACATTCTGCCAGCAATTTCCAATTGTTCCTGTTTCTTCTTCTATTTGACTCCTACTCTGGTGTCAAAAGTGACATCATCTGCTACAGCTTTCTTGATTTCTCTTCTTTAGTGTGGTTTATGATAGAGTTCAGACAAACGTCAAAGTATTGTCATCTGTCTGCTATGTTACTCGTTGTATTTACCACAGTGTCCTTTTTATTCCCAGGGATCAACTCAGAGAGCCACTGGTGAAACAAACAGGCCTTTTTCATTACTGGAACCCTCTGGAAAGATATCTTCTTCCTTTACCCAGAAATAGTAACAAATAATGGGATCTATTTTTCATTACTCATTTGTAAGACATGTGTTAGAGTTTTCAAGTTATGGCCAAATCACATCTTTATTTGACAAGCACCTGAACAAGTTGATTTAAGTTTAGTCCCTGGGCTTGAAAACAGCACACATGTAAATTGTGCTCACATAATTAAATATTACTTAAAGGCACGTCTCTAGCAAAAAAATTAAATATATATGTAAGAAAAAAATCATAGAAATATGGCAACAATTCTCCAGGTACATAATAAAATATGTTCGAGTTTCTTTTTCTAAACACAGGCAGGCATGCACGAGATAGACGACAGAGACATTCTGAAAACCACAGAAGGATGTGTAAGAGTGTCATATACAAGGCCTTGGTAGGGCTTTTGAGGTCTGCCTATTCTAAGCATCAAGAACCTCACTGCAATGCTCAGAAGGTTTCCACTGAGCATTACTGGTTCTCTGAACAACCCTTGCAGGTTCTCTGCTCGGGATATCATGAAGGAGACACAAGCTGAAGAATGATACCAGACTCCAAAGTATAAAATAAAATAAGATTTTGTAACACACACACACACACACACACACACACACACACACACACACACACACACACACTGATACTCAAGAGACTGTAGTGTCTTCTAGACAGGACAGCAATGCTACATTTATAAATCTCAACAATTAAGGCTGCCTAAACAAGACCTCTGTAATAATAATATCAGCCTGCATGGTAATGAAGACAGAGGAAATATATCAAGGCTCTACCCCTAGAGGAAGAGCTATAGGCCAATCTTCTCCATAGATGTGTCCCCTGTTAGGAAAATCCGGTCCCCAGTGACCAGCCCTAAGCACATGGGTGTAAGAGCAACACAAAATGAAAGGTGATTCTAATGCTGAAATTTCTGCCTTACACTTTCATGATTGCTAGGTGGTCATTATGTGCCAGGCCCTCTCATGACTCTTGAGTAAGAACAGACTATTCATTTCAGTGGCTACTGGGGAAACAGGCAGTCCACAATACCACACAATGTTATTCCAGTGGTCACAAGAAATATTAACAAAGTGCTGGAGAAACAAAGGGCCCTTACCTCTGTGAGGCCTGTGAGTAGGTTTTACTGTGGAACAGCATTAGGAAGAGAATCTCCCAGGAGTTTTATAGACTCTCTGGATGTGGGCGAACAGCTTGCAGCACGTTTTCCTGCTCTCTTACATCTCATTAGCCCTCTTTCTTAATTACGTCTTCCTTTGACCACAGACAGCCCCATCTCTCTTTTGAGTGACGGTCTTCCTGGGGAGATGTGAACAACATCTACTCACCGCAGACAGGAAATCAACGAGAGGTCAAGGTAAGGATACCATCAAAATCACTTTGATGAAGCAATGCGTTTATTGGGGTTACTACAGGGGAGTGGGAGAGGGATTAATGATAGGATGAGAAATGACCCAAAGATAGCTGCACCACCAAAACCCATCCCAGAATGGGTGATGACTTATGAAAGCTGGAAACCTGTTGCTAACTGCACAACTTCCATGTTAGGGCCACAGAGGGCCTTGAACTCACAAAGAAGCAATAAGAGAACCAGGAATATTATCTCCTCAATGGAGGGGCTAAAATCAAATAATTACATTTCATCCAGAAAACTGGGAGTGGAGGTTGTTATCGACCTGGTGACTTTTCTGCTACCTGAGGAGACAGACCTCACTCTAATTCCCCAGAATGACTATTCCAGACTCTTCCCCCGCTAAATCATTACCCATCCCTATAGGAGATGTCACAAGTACTTTATGGCCTGCTGACCTCTATGCTATCCGTCAAAGACCACGTTAGATTCTAGGCCTTTTAGGTATAGAACCCACCCTCATGGTCACATGCACTTTGTAAAAGAGTCTCTATGTAGTCACACCTTGAAGCTTTGTTGTTCACCTGGAATTGGACTGATAGCTGCCTGGAAACCTTTTACCAAATTGTACTGTGTTTTAAATATGCTGACAATGAACAGCCTTGCATTAGATTTCCCAAAGTCTGATCCAGGTTGACAAGATCAATCTGCACCGGGTTTTCATTCTCATATCTTCTAAGGATTTATTTCCCTGTACAGTATTTATAGGGACCCCCACACATCCAGGCAGCTTAACAGGCTGGAAAGTGTCCCTTCCAGGTAGTTCCATTGGTCTGAGCAATCCCAGGCAGCGTAACTGGTCTCTGTCTCTTCCAGGCAGCTCAACTTATCTGAAAGTATTTTTCTAGCAGTCCTCATTACTTATATAAACTTGGAGGAGTGGCCTAGTGAATTTGGTTATTTTCAGGGACTTCCTAAAGTTTCTGTATTGTTTACTTCCTGAGTTCTAAGATGCTCTCTTCAGAGTCTTAAAGAGTAAAGTCCAGCAGGATGGACTTTTCATCTCAGGAAGATTGTGACACAATGTTCTCTCAATGTCACTGAACCGAATTGGATCTCAGATCTCATCATCAAATTTGGCAGACTTCTTTTCTCCTCCTCCTTCACCCTCTCCTTCTCATCCTCTTATTTCCCTCCATTAGGAAAATAGAAGTGAATTAAATCAAGAGATTAAGCTGTTTACTCTAAAAAGAAAAGAAACAAGGGCTGGAGCCATAGCTTAGGAGATAAAGTTATTGCCTTGTAGACATGAGAAGATGATTTTGATTCTTAGAGACTACATTATAAAAAAAAAAAAAAAAAAAAAGGCCAGGCATAAAATCTTGGTTTGTAATCACATTACCAGGGAAGCAGAAACAGGTGGATCCTTGTGCACTACTGGCCAGACAGCTCAACTTACTTGGGCAATTTTCAGGACAAAGAGACCTAAGGAACTTTACCAGAGGTTGTCTTCTAACTTAGGCACACGATCCACACCTCTCATACAAACAAGAAAGTAAGGATTGAGGAAGAAAGGAGCTGGGCGGTGGTGGCGCACGCCTTTAATTCCAGTACTCAGGAGGCAGAGCCAGGCCGATCTCTGTGAGTTCAAGGCCAGCCTGGTCTACATAGCAAGATCCAGGACAGGCACCAAAACTACACAGAGAAACACTGTCTTGAAAAAAAAAAGGAGGGGGGGACATAAAGAATAGAATGTTCATAAATGAGTAATTTACATTTAGAACTCATTAAAATTTTGAAGAAAATATTTTCTTACATTTCACAGCTATATGTCCATCTACATATACAAATTTTCATGCAGCCATTACAAACAGGGGTGAAAAATCAATCCATCTATAGTAGTTGTCTATCTCACCTATTTATTGGACAAACATACAGATGCCAAAGAAAATTTTATAGTATGTCAAAAGTTCAAAATCTTTATTTATAATAGTACTGCATGAAACTGTGTTTTACTGTGTGTACACTCCAGTGTTGTGGGATAATCTTTTTGTACACTTTGAAGATTTGTTTCTGCCAAGGCACCTTTTGATTTGTTTAATAAAGAGCTGAATAGCCAATAGCTATGCAGGAGAGGATAGTGAGACTTCTGAGCAGCAATAGGAACTCTGGGAAGAAGAGAAAAGGGGTTCATCAGCAAGATACAGATAAAGTCAGACATACAGAATGGAGGAAAGGTAATGAGCCACATGGCAGAATATAGATTAATATGAACAGGTTAATATAAGTTTTAAGAGCTATTTGAGAACAAACCTAAGCTAAGGCCAAGCTTTCATAATTAATAAGAAGTCTCCTTGTCATTATTTTGGATCTGGAAAATCCGACTATATTCCAGATTAGAGTTCTGGGGCCAAGGGACCAATGGATTCTGCTGGGAGCTATTCTATCTAGAAAGATTTCTCAGGTGCTCTCCTAACAGGGTATGCTTGGTAGGTGCAGCTGGCTCCTGAGGAGGAGTCCAGTGTCAGCAGCTCTGGGCAGCAGTGATAACTGCCAGCTTTATATAGCTTCATCTGAAAGAGCAAACAACATCTTAGAAGGTGCATAAAGAGGTGGGAGCAACATGGTCACTCCCTGGGAGAGGTTAGCAAACTGATTGGAATTGTGCTAAATCTGCCACAGGAGTTGAAAGTCACCTGAAAAAAATGTTAAAGATATTTTTAATGTCCAGGAAAAGGATATTAAAAGAGCAAAAAGAAAAATCTTTCTATTGCAAATATCTATCCTGGTAAAAATAGAAGTTAAATCCTTCATAAGGTTCTCTGTACAGGCCCCTTTAAACAACATTCTCCCTCTATCTAGAATCCTTTATGAATGGTTTTTATTTTCTGTTATTGTCATGGATGAGGAGATATTTAAATGCCATCTCAAATAGAATAGACTCTTTCACGCTATTACCATCATAAAAAGGAATAGTATATGATAAACCTTGGTATTTAACCTTGAATTATGTTTACTGTGCATAATGAGATATAAAAGGTGGAAAGTAACCTATAGACAAAAGCTCAAAAACAAGAAATGACCTAAATCTTGACTTTGTTACTAGGAGACATATGGAGTTCTCTCTCTCTCTCTCTCTCTCTCTCTCTCTCTCTCTCTCTCTCTCTCTCTGTTGTTGGGGCTTTGTTTTGTTTTGTATATGTGTTGTGTGTAGCCCACAGCTCATCCAGGTATGTGACCAATTATGTAAACTCCAATGCAAATATTTTTAATGGATTGAAAATTCCCAAGGAAAGGGCAATACCTGGGAAGGTGAAAGGGACTGCTGTGAATTATTACCTCATTGTTATTTTTTTTTTCTTCATTGAAAGTTATGCTGACACCTGGAACAAGAATATTAGATTGACAACATGGGGAAACTGCTGTCTTTTCACTCAATGGAATATACCAAGGGAAGTAATGCTAGCTTACTATGTGTACTAACACAGACAGACAGGACTAGTGGGTACAGAGTGATAAAGACTTACCAATGACCTTTTGTTCAGATAGCAATTTATACTGTATTTATTTGTCTGTGGTCTCCATTTTGGATATAATGATGTTTGGCAAACTCTTACAAGCAGAGCACCAAAGCCTGCTCCTTATCCCCTAAAGCTCATTACAGGCATAAAGGACAAGAGCATATATGCTCACAGTGCCAGAAACATAAACTTCGGCATCTCTGTAGGCATGGGTTAGTGCTGCTAGACATGGCATCACTTTGTTTCATCTTTCCATAAATTATCAATAGCCTGTCATCGAGAAAGTGTTGAACAGTTGAGTGAAACTTGGAGACCTCTCATTGTTAGTCACAGTGGGCACGAGCTCATCCTCTTCTGTATGAGCAATCACTGACAGGTGCTGAGCACTTAATGAGAGTCGTACACTGTGAGTCATCAAGCATCTATGTGTGGTCAAGAGGCAGCCATCTAGGAAGAGGGTCTCATTTCATAAAGATAAATAGTCTCCATGGATACCAGAGAAAAGTACTCCTGAAAATAAAAATTTTAAAAGGGCAACAAGAAAAAAAGAACACAAACCCAGCACTTAGCGGCTACACCTAAGAGCCAGGGTGAACCTCTTTCAAGCAGAAGTCTCTTTCCTCAGGGAAACTGGCTTAGCAGAGCTTGTGGACAAATCCAGGACAGAGAGGATGCTAGCTCATCTGCAGGCTTTGCCTGTGTATGAAGATCCCCATCTGCCTAGCAATACAGAGGACAACATCTGTGAGCACAAAGCACTCTGTGCCATGGCCACTGTCTTTTTCCATGGTTCCTTTGGCCAATCTGTCTAAAGCAAGCTGCCATGCTGTGTGACCAAGGCCTTAAGTAACTGTTTCCCTCAGCCCAAGGGTTTAAAGGATTAAGTAAGAATTTAACTTCAATTTGCTTTAGATAAGGCTCATTACAAGGATATCCATTCCAGGGTCCTGGGCTCTGGGTGGATGGGCTGTCCTTCCTGGTACACATTCAGTTAGGGCTTATCTCCTAACTCATGTACTTGTCACCAATTCAACGGCTTGAGGTCAGACTTATTTGAAAAGGATTTTGGCTTACGCCTTCATAATGATGCCTATTAAATTTCTTTGTGAGAAGAGAAACAATGTGTTGGCCTTATCAGTGAAAAACTTGGCCCTCTTTAGCATCAGATTTTCAGTTCCCATTAGGATCATACTAAGCTATGCTAAAGGAAGGGAAAAAACTCTCTCTAAAGGTCATCCTTCTTAATTAAATGAAAACCCAGGCAGTGGCATTAAAAAATGAAGTGAGTGGAGCCTGAGCTCTTCCTGAGGAGCCCCTACTGAGCATCAGGCTCCTGCTGCCTGAGGCAGGCCTGACTAAGTTATTCCTGTTGGGTAAGAGGCCGCAGGGTTGCCATGCCTGTTCTTCCCTTGCAAAGACATGGGACTGGCCGTGTGTGAGTGGGGCTTTAATGGAGGTGTGAAGGCTTGGAATTGTGCTGAGTTCCCAGACCAGTTCAGTTTCATCCTCTTCATGACTTGCCATCACCTAGTACTTTCTACTTCCCTAAGCACTGACTGTTTTCCAGCTATGGCTAATATGGATGGGCAGAGATCAGCGTATCTAATCTGGTAAAGCATCTCACTAGGTGGGATATGTTTTCAATGTCTGCTCTCTTTCCGTAAATGTAGACATACACTGCACATGTTCAGTTCCTACTGCGGTCGTTCACAGATCTCATGGCATGGGGAGGCACTAGGGACCATGCCATTCTTTCCTAGGTCGAAGCCGACTCCATGAGACTTTTAAGACGAGTTCTGTACTGTCCCTCTTCTTATTTCATCTTTGTATTTTTTCTGTGAGGCCCTTGCCTGTTCTAGTTGTCCTGGAGCTCTCTGTAGGATTGTCCTGAGTTAACTGACGGAGGCTTTCTGAAGCAATAAGAAAATGGAGAGCAAAATGACATTGGCAGTTCACTCCATCGCCCCTCGGCACACAGCTGTCTTCTTCCCCCACTCCCAACAGCACAGTCCTGAAGAATGTCACCAGGATACTGCATGTGTTTTTCAGACTTGAAGCATTTGCTATGTGTGACTCCTTTGATTTATTGCATGTATAAGTAATCAAGTAAATATGATTATATTTTATTTTTGACGAGTGTAAAAAATTATGTGATAAAAATCTATAACATAATTCTAAAAGAGGAAAAATTTACAGGATGTGATTTTTTTCAACAACTATTCTGTTAATTAAATTTCTTAAAACTCATATTTGAGAGTTTTGTTAAGCATTTGTGTTTAAAGCACAGCGGCTGCAGCATGCTATCTGAATTGAACTGCAGGGGGTGCCATTGAGATTGTGTGGTGTGGCCAGTATGTTCCCAAATAGAAATTAATGAACCCATAAGGTTTAAAGCATGGGTTTGCCTCTATGCTTGAAGTTAGAATTGTCACAGGATCTTTGAGGACACTGAGTTACCATAGAGGGAGATTTAAACCAAACATCTCCGAGGATAGATCTAAGCACCAATAATTTTTAAAAGCCACAAGTTTAGAGCAAGGAATATGGAGTCATGGAAGCTGAATATGATACCTATGCCATTCTCTTTATTTGCAATAAAATGGTATTATGAATTGGTTTTGCTTTAAGGGATTATGAATACCACCTTTGTCCTTGTGCTTCCCTTCTGGTAAACATCTTTCTGTGATTAGCAATTGCTGTTGTTATAAAGAAATCTATTGTTGCTCTAACACTGGGATGTCTGTAACAATAAAGGACAATGCACTACCAATTAAGCCCATTCATTTCCTAGGGGGTGCAAAGTGTGATTAACAGGATGAGTCATAAAATAATTCATTCAGTCAAACCCATAGCAATGCTACAGCCCTCTGAATGGGAAAAGCCTCCTAAAGCTAAGGCCTGGCTAGGGCTGGCAATGGGAAGGCTGCCATGGGAGTTTCACCTTTGTGTGGCTTATCTTTGTATTATTATCTTGAAGGCCCACACTTCAACTCTTAAACATCAGACATGGATTTCTAGCGAACTACTAGTTAGTTATGTTTGGTGACATGAGGCTAGCCTTCAGAGTTGACCTTCTAAGCAACTTCTGCTACAACGAGCAGCAAGTTTTGCCTGTTACATTTCACAAAAATGTTGAGAATATTGTCCACTTGTTCTGTCTTCTCTTAACTTGGGCAATCACTTGCTAGACCACTTTACCTGCAACTGTCTCTTTAAATTATTCCATACATTACTGGGAAGAAGTAATCCAAGTTACATTCTATTTTAAAATCCTTCACTGCCCTCTTGCCCACAGATCAAGTCAAAATTCCTTAGAGCACAAAATCTTTCCAAATCTTACTTTCAGTAAGTTGTTCAGAAACTCCCCTCCCATGACCTTTTCTATCTATTAAAATGTCTTGGCTAGGTTCATTCATATTTGTAAAGATTGTCTATCCAACAGGAGCCACAGTATTTAAACTGACCAACTTATTGCTGCCGATAGCTACTTTGGTGGCCAATTGAGAAAGCAAAAGCTTTAATTAAAGCAGTGCAGTTTTGTGTAACTTGCAATCCATAATTATATCAATTTAGATTGACACAGAAAAAAAGATTAATAACTTAGCTAAGCACTCCAAACTCCACCACATTCTCTGAACATGCCAGGATCCTGGCATACACTACTCTCTTCATATATTTTCCATTCCTATATTCTTTGCCTAAGTTACTGTTCTTTACCTTCCATGTTTGAGATTGTAAGTCATCTCTGTGATGTACTTTTGTGACTCTGCTGAGCAGTGTGTTTCCTTCGATCTTCTGGGCTATCTATTCTATAATTTACTATGCCTATACAATTGATCCAGAGCACCCATTTCACCCAGCTGTCTGAAGGATCCTTGAGAATGAGCTCTATGGCTAACTTAGTGTTCTTCGCTTATATCCAACAGTAATTAATTTTTCATTAGAAATTAGGCTTGCTTGACCATGCTCAGAATATCAAGCTCTAGTTCCAAAGAGAACTCAGACCACATACAGGTAAATGAAATGTTAAATCCTTGGCTGTTGAGTTTAAGCTGGTTTAACTTTCTAAAATTTTCAAACTTTCTGAATTGATAAAACAAGAGAAAAAAATAGGGCTAAGGAGGTAACCCAGTTGCTCCATAAGCCACAGGTCTGATGAGAAAGGGGAAGGGGTTGAATAGCGGATAGTTTAAAAAAACCAAGACTGTGAAAAATCCTCATGGAAATCTACTAGTTGTTGAGCTAATACATTTATTAAGCCTAATTAGTTTTATACCAGTTATTAAGCTAATTAGTTCCAAACACAACTTTTAAAAAGAGTTTGAATGGCATTACCCTGCATAGGTAGACAATGTCACTTCCAGAATGCATGGATTGCTAAATAAAAATTACACTGCAAGGTATGGGACACATTCCTACAAATTATTGGTAGGGAGGCCTCAGCAGTCTCCAAAACAATGCAAGATATTGTTATTAGCCTTGGTTATCCATCACAAGTACATGGAAAAACCCTATGGCTGTAGACACCACACACTTTAATCACAGACATAGAGAAATCAGTTTCAAAACCAACTGGGAAACTAAATCCTTGCTGGCTGGGAATGCCAGTAGATGTTATGTGGCCTGTAAGAAGGAAAAGGACAGCAATGGTCTTACCCTGTGTGCTACAACACTAACCTGCTGGGCAAGATGTACCAACTGACTCAATAGTGGCATGATTGTCATGGGTAACTAAGCCTCTGATAAGATTTGCAACTTGCTCCACAAGAAGGAATTCCTGGTACTGTAATTCTTGTCAAAACCCAAAGCTGGGGAGCTCATAAGCCTCAGGAACAAACCAGCTATTTTTATTTGGTGAAATGATCGTCTTGTCTAATTGCCTTAAAATGTTTGTGTTTTTACCCATAGACTTGGGTTGCTCTCAACTTTGATCAGAGAAGGTTCTTTTTACACTGAGCATCAGTTGCTATAGAGGTAAATAATTTGTCCAAGTGCCTAGAACAAAAGACTGAGTTCTCAGCATCAGTCAGATATCTGTATCAGTCTCCCAAGCTCCAAGGCTCGGAAAACATCAGAAAGAATGGAAGAGCCAGCTGGAAGATGGAGAGGGGTGCTGTGAACTGATTTCTTTTGAACAGTACCATGGCTATCACATTTATGAATTCATGCTAGCTGTGGTTACCTGCAGAAGACCTGTACAAGATAAAGTCACATAGATGGGGTAAATTATCTCCAGGGCCCACTCCTCACTAAGGAGCTATTGATAGTTGGTAGGTACTAGAGGAGGAAGAATTAAAAAAAGAAACAGATATGAAATTGAAAGAGAGACATGTTGAGAGTGAATTTGAAGAGGAACTAGGGGTAAATGGGAGCATATGTGATCACATCTAATCGTCTTATCATATGGAATTCTCGAGAATAAAGAAAAAAGCCAGAGAGTGACAGAAGGAAATTATCAGTGACATATCAGACTGACAGACACAGACACACATATGAATGTGTACGCAGATACAACACACACAAAAGAGGAAAATAACAAAGGAAGGAAGACTGAGAAGCACACAGGATGAGAAAAAATGGACAATGTGAAAATAGAATGTAATGTATATAGACTACCGAGTGCTCAGACCTAAATGTGACATCTATTTCACACCCCTCCACCCAACGATAAGGAATCATTGTGGAAGAAAATGCAGAAAGGTTGTAAGAGCCAGAGGTGGTGGGTGACTACAAGAAAAACAGTTTCATTTTATTGTGTTGTGTTGTTTTTCTGAACAAAATGGAGCAATTTCACATATGAACTCACAGGGGGTCACAAGATCTGTGCCAGCTCAAATCAGACAAAATCCCAGCATAGAGGTATTAGATAATCACGAAGTCCTGCTCCTAACTAAGGTGCTATTGGTAATTGATAACTGTTGGGAGAGAGCTTTCTTTAAGGATGTGACTGGGGCAAGAAGAATCAAAGACTACATATGAAGTTAGAAGGGAGACATGTTGAGAGTGGATATGAGGAGGAGTTGGGGGAAATGCAGCCATATCTAGTTGTATCCCTGTATGATTCTCAAGAATAAATAGAAAGATAGTGGGTCTTGGCTAAAGAAAACAGCCAGTGACACATCTGACCTACACATAAACACACATGAACATCGACACAGACATACACACACACACACACACACACACACACACACATATACACACACACACACACACACACACACACACACACACACACACACTGAAAAGAATAAAGGAAGGCAGACTGAGAACCACACAGGATGAGATAAAATGGGTAATGTGAAAAGGGAAGGTAGGCAAAGAAAGCAGAATAGACACAGTACCTGGGAAATAAGGACAAGTGTGGACACTGGTTTCTTCCCTACACTGTGTGAGCCGGACCCTGGGCCAGCTCTTGAATCATCTTTCATTCTGTTCACTTATCATATGCTGCATGACATCACAGAGTTATGTGCCTATGGTTATGAATGGAGCCACCATCTAAAGGAACAGGGGATACAACCCATGGGCCACTGTCAGTGACCTAGAAATAGATACACATAAACCATGGTCATCAAATGATGCTTTCATGTTTTGACTACCCAAAACACTTAATGTTACCAGTGAACATTTCAGCTAGCTGGTCACACACTAAAATCACCCTGATAATGTTAATAAAAACCTTAGGACCTCGGTCCAGAGACTCAGATTTACAAGGTCTGGAATGGGGGTTCAAAAGTCCAAAATGTACTTTTTACTAATTCCTAAATGGTTGGAATGTGATCTGGTGTTATAGCTACCATAACAAGAGAATCTCACCCATTTCAGCAACAACATTCTAGTCCGTTTAAGTCAGTGTGACTTTGATGCCCAAGTTCCTACCTGCTGCATGCATTTCTCAGAGGACATCCTAGAAACTTCACCCCCACCACAAACATGGAGATGTTTGTATTGAATGAAATCAGTCAGAAATGAGCCGTGGCTATCCACTCTTTTTCCCTGTGTTTGTGAACGAAAACTTACTCATTCTGTGAACACAACTACAAGCTTCCCTGTTCCCCCCATGCTGCTGTGAGAAATCCCTGGCAATGCTGTGCACACTGGTTTTGAGACATGAAAGACGTTTCTAAGTCCTCTGCCCTATTTGATACATGGCCCTATCCTTAGCTGCCACCGTATCAAAACTTCCAGCTCTCTCCTGCTTTTGTAATCAAGGCACCCTATGAAGTTCTTAAGTGAGTGACAGAAATCCCCGAAGACATGTTCAGGCACTACTGATAATAGTCCCAGAATAGAGATGTTGGGAATGAAGTAGTGGAAAGAATCCTGGAGCTTCATTTAGAAGCTCCAAGTTTGGAATATCTCCAAATGGCCTGACCTCGAGAAGGTCACTTAATTCTCATGAGTCCCGGCATCTCGACCAAGGTGGAGTTTTCTACCCTAGCCACACATGGAAGGGATATAGTGAAAACAAGTAGCCACCTTCACGCATTTTACGCTTTTACAAAGTTCAAGACAAATGGATAATTCTGTTCCTCTTCCTACTGTCACTTTCTAAGATTCCTCTCCCTGAGTACCTGATTTTTCAAGAACCAGCCACACAGGCCCAGCTCTCTGGGAGCAGAGGAATTCAAGTGGACACTCAAGGAACCCAGAATAAACAGGCTGATGAGAACTTACAGCAGGAGATAAAGGGACTGGAGCAGACGATGAGAGAGGTGAGGCAACAGGCATAAGAGAGCTGAGTAAGCAGATAAGCATCCCCGTTATACTTCCCAGAATACATGTGCAGATTGTTAGTGGGTTTTTGTTTGTTTGTTTGTTTGTTTGTTTTTTATAAAGATAGGAGCTTGACTGGCACTCTCAATTTTTCTCCATAGGTTGGTTAATAGATTCGGAGGGGAAAAAAAAAAAAAGAAGTCTATCAAAAAAACTGACATAACTTACAACCTTTCTGCATTTTCTTCCACAATGATCCCTTATCTTTGGGTGGAAGGGTGTCACATTTAGGTCTGAGCACTCGGGTCATTTTTTTCTTATCCTGTGTACTTCTCAGTCTCTTTGTTATCTGGTGGTATCTGCGAAACATATGTGTGTCTGTCAGTCTGATATGTCATGATAATTTCGTTCTGTCACTCTCTGCTTTTTTCTTTATTCTGAGTTCATATGTAAATGATTAGATGTGTCTTATATCTCCATTTACTAGTTCTCTTCAAATTCACTCTCACATGTCTCTCTTTCAATTTTTTTTTTTTTTTTTTTTTTCTCTACCTACCAACTATCATAGCTCTTATGAGGTGGCCTGAGATAATTTACCCCATCTATGGCAAGCTTTATCTGTACATACATATCTATCACATACAATTCGCTCTGATTACATCTTACACATCATATCACATATCTGTGCCTGCACACACACACACACACACACACACACACACACACACATACACACACTTGAATGCACACCCCCACACATGCACGGGCATGCCCAACACACAAAAACAAGCGAGAATACTTTTAAAAAGCAAATTATATTGGGGTTTTCATTTTTTTTATAGTTTTATCATTTTATATGTTTTATTGTTTTTATACCAATACTTGATAACTAGATACTGAAAGTGTATTATGACTAAAATGTGAAGCCTTCAACAGAAGCAACGAACAGCATTCAGAAGCTTGATTTGCTCGCTGACATTTGTCTGATTAGCTACAGAAAAAAGAGCACAAGGTATAACAGCACAATGATGCTGTTAGCATGTGACCCTAGCATGGGATCCATGCTGTGGCTGCAGGGAGGCTTCTTAGGTGCAGCTCTGTTCTGTTACTAAATTTGTCCTCATAAGTGACTACTACCCACTACCTAGTAACTATGGGACATGAGGTGAACCATAGCTCTTCCAAGTAGATTTCACTATATTTCTCAAAGTGATAACTCCTCTCTGCCATCACCCACATAAGATTGGGAAGTAAGCTCAACCAGGCAGAGAGCAGAAGTATTGGTCTAATGAATTGTGTGCATGTATGTGGCTTACTACCCCTTCTTAGTTTGGGGTTCAAACATTGGTCTTGGGCTAGTGATTAAACATAGAAGGATGCACTTTTAAAATAGCAATTGTATCACAATTGTATGTGATAGCAAAATGGATCATATTTATATCTCCATATACAAACATAATCATACAGATGATAGATGACAGATATGGTATAGATGTGATAGTTATTTGGTTTATAGTAAATTGAGTTGAAGAAGTTTTATCACTTTTTATGACTCAAACTTTTGAGTTTACATTGATTTACATTTTTTCAGTTTTAGTTTGTTTTTTTTTTATTGTTTTTTGCTTTTTCAAAGACTCTGGTTGGTCTCAAATTCACCATGTAGTTTAGGCTGGGTTTTAACTTCTTTTTCTATCCTCCTGCTTCTTCTGTCTACTAAAAATTGGAATTGCTAATGGCCACCACAAGGCCAGACTATTACTCAAACTTTTCATTGTAGGTAGGTAAGAATTGTAAAACAAATACATAAACATGTGGACACTTAATCAAATAAATAAACTCCAATGGACAGAAACAAATGTCTGATAAATGATAGCTCTAGATATAGTGATTAATAGTGAAATGTTCATTCATTAGGAGAAATAAAGACAGGATGTCTCATCAATCCCATGTTAATGAGAATCTGTGCATCACAGAATTATTTTTGAATGTGTGATTACTTAGAGAAAGTATGATGCCTTTAGTAAGAATATTTTTATTTGGAAATATGTATAAATATAAAAATGCAAAAGAGCTGCTTATATAACTTCTAATGCTAAAATGACACTGAATTATATCATTAGTGGCATTTACAGCCTTGATTAAGAAGTCACTTAAAGGTAAAGTTAACAAATCTAGCATATTTTTCTGTCAGATTGATAATACTTATGACACAAGTATCCTTGATGCTCCCTCTTCCAGTGGAAGAAGAGTGGGATCTGTGATGGAACAGCTGATTCCTGAGGTAAAATGAAGGTCAAGGACTTTGCAAAACATGTTACAATCTATAGCAGATGTTTCCAGATTAAATCATATTTCTATTAAAAAAAAAACTACAGAGAGCCTTAGTTGATAGAACTGAGAATCACAGAATTGTAGAACCACGAGGGATATTTAGGGACAAGTCATCCCTGACATTTTAAGGATAAGGAACCTGGCAAGTTGATAAGGCTAAGTGTTAGAATAGGATCCAGATTTTGTTATCAGTGTGTCTGGACCAGACTTGAGTTATCCCAACTATCCCAGAATGTCTTGCACTTTTAATAAAAAAAAAAAAAGGACAATTGAATGTTTTTATAAAAGCATATTTTACTCTACGGTAGTACTAGATACAGGTTTAGTAAGATGAGCCACTTTCTTATTTAGTTTCTCTTCCTGGATATTATACAGTGTTGCATTTCATATTTAAGTCCACAATCCAGAAGTACTGCTATGAACCTGGCATTAAACAAAGGTCAAACTAATACTAAAACTGAAACACCCTTTAAAGAAAATCAGAAATACCATTAAAGATCAGCAAACATCAGCACCATGTGGACAGTGCTTTTTCAAACTTGGTTAAGTGACAAACGTTTTCTCAATTGCTCTTATACAAGATTTATCAGTAATACAATACTAAATTGTGAAGGATCACACAAAAACGACAGCAAATTGGTAAGTAGTACCCAGGAAGACACTTAGATACTATATGCAATTTTTTTGTTTTCTTTCAAATGTAATTCAACTTGACAATGAAACAACAAATAGCCCACTTTGAAGGCAGACAGACAGATAGATATAGTCTAAAATGTCCTATCATCTGTTGCTTTTATTATTTTTAAGACTTTAAAATAGACAAGTGGGAATCATTAAAAACCCAAGACAGGCCGGTGTGCACACGCTTTAATCCAGCACTTGGAGCAGAGCAGGTGATCTCTGTGATTCGAGCAGCTGGTCTACCAATGAGTTCAGAAAGCGTAAACTAACAAAGAAACCCTGTCTCGAAAAACCAAAAAAAAAAAAAACCCAAGACAGGTTAAAATCTGTCCTATTTCATATAGTGAAGGGTTCTGGCTTGAACTTTTCCATAAGCAAGTAGGATCAATTTCAGTGAGTCAAGATACCAGCAAGTGACTAGTCCCAATATTAAAGTTTCACAGTTTGTTTTCCCTCCCCATCTCAACCAATGGTGTGGACTCATTCCTGGATGCAATAGATTGAATGTTCTTATGGATTTCTCATAACTATAGACTTACTAATTTTTCATCAATGCAGATTCCTCTGATGTGTGATTATTCAGCCAAATCATGGCCACACCTCCCTGCCTTTCCCTACATCTTGGTTCTTGAAATAACACAGGTATCAGAATGCCTCAAGAACTTGATTAGGCCAAAGGTTCGGGCTCAATCCTACTTTGGAAAACTTTAATTCTTTTTAAATTCACTGTATGACCAGAATATTGTGATAGGAACAAATAAGCGAGAGCCAAATTTAAGCAGACAGAGAACAGTACAGCTGCTGTGTTTGTGTCTGCCCTTCATATTAATTTATACGGAAAATGTTAATTTCTTCTTATGAAGAAATTAGAAAGAAGAAAATGTTCATGGCTTCTTTCAGCACCAAACACTCCATCTCTTCATTTTTATTTTTAAAATAATGTTATCTTTTAAATGAAAATATGATAATATAATTTCCTCTCCCCCTTTTCTCCCTATAACTCTTCCTTTGTAATCCCCCATTGCTCTCAAATCCATGACCTCTATTTCTTTAACTGTTGGTACATATATTTCTCAATATATAAATACAACTCCTCAGTCTATATAATGTTTCTTGCATGTATAAACCCATTCTTTATTCAGGCAAAAAAAAATCAGATAAAATCAGACTTTAACAAGAATAAAAATAATTTCTGCTTACCAAACTCAAATGTTCACATTTATCACTGTGCACCTAAGGCCATTTCAAGATTTTCCCTGTGCTGTACCCTCCAAACTTTGTTTTTAAGCACTCTAAATTAGTTGCATATTCCTCTAGAATATAACACATTTTTCATAGTCCTTTTTCAATAAAGTTATCTATTCAGAAATATTTATTGAGTTCTAACCATTTGTATAGCATGTGGCCCACACTGGGGCCAAAGTGAAAGGACAGGGAAATCATATGAGCTCTCCAGGACTGAAAAGTGGATATGTAATGTACATTTAACACAAATTGAGAGAAGCACTATAAAGCACAACTGTAGCATGTCTTAGAACATGTGACAGGTTAGGTTGTAGAACAAGTGAAGACTGGGACTTCTCAGTGTCCCCTCAAGCAAGTGGTTTTTGAGCTTGTGATGACTAGCCTTGGTTGTCAACCTGACTACATCTTGATTGACCTAAATTCAAGCAGCTAGGGATGTCTGCGAAGGATTTTTCTTGAATTGAGCATCTGAGGTGGGAAGACTCACCCTAAATCTGGGTCACACTTTCTGGTGGCAGTCCACATAAAAGGAGACTGAAGAAGAAAGCTTTTGTTTTTGCCTGCGTGCTTTTACTCTCTGGTAAGCTCATCTAACCAGTTGCTGAGTTACTCCTTCACCTGTATTAGATGCTACTTCTTTTGGATTCTCGCATTGACTGAAGACTAGCTGAGACATCTAGCATCAATGAATGAACAGCTACTGGATCTTGTCTTAAAGGTGGACATTATTGGACTAGCTGGACCACAGCCTGTAAGCCACTCTAACAAATCCCCTTTTAATATAGATATAGATATAGATATAGATATAGATATAGATATATGGATGTGAATGTAGATAGATAGATAGATAGATAGATAGATAGATAGATAGATAGATAGAGACAATGATCCAAATTCTGAAGTATGGATAAGAATTAGAAACTCAGGATCATGGACACTTTAAATGAAGATAACAGAATGTAGGAAGGTATTGTCTTCTGAGGAAAAGAACAATTTTATAGAATTAAAAGTAGGACCTATCATGTAACATAGAAAGTTATAAAAGCTGAGTAGCTAGAGAGAAAGCTAAAAAAGGTAGCAGACAATATAAGGATATTTTACCCACATTAATTTTTTGACCTAAGGGAAAGAGGAAGTTCAAAATAGCTTTAAGCTAAAAGTGGTCTGTAGTGGGTAGCCATTCCAGCTTGGATCTGGAAGTTCCAACCCCCATTGAGACTCTGGCAACTGTCACGCCTACGAGGCGGGGTGAGGGGAGGCGCCTGGAGACCCGAGAGCTCTCAATGGGGGTTGGAACTTCCAGATCCAAGCTGGAATGGCTACCCACTACAGTGGTCTGAGTTGCATTTAAAAGACTGACCCCAGTATAGTCACAGAGAAGGTAATTGAGAGGTTATTGCCAACTGACTTAAAGAAAGCAGATGGTGACTGGTCTGGGCTCTTCCTCCTCCAGAGAACCAAGAAAAATGGTAAAGCAAAGACATATGCCACAGCCTGTTTATTCTTTGGCAGGAACTACTTCAATGAACTGACCATGAACTGGCCAAAACTATAATGTAATTCTCTGTGGATTTCAATTCCATCATTTAGTAAGTTATGTGATTCACTTGCCCATTTTGACTACTTGGCACCAAATCCTGGAAAGTAAAAATATTTCTCCCTTGGCACTGAGGAAATACTAAATCTGAGTCAGACAGATCTCTGTAGAAAAGGTTTAGCTACTAAAGATTTCTTACCTGCCCCCTGCAGAAGAGTCATCACCGACCTGGTGAAGATAGTTTAAATGGTAGAGCAGATAGATTTCCAGACTAGAGAGGGGATCAAATGATTTGGCCTTGGGAGAAACTACACAAACAATCAGCATTTCCTTTTATTGTCTCCTAAGTAAGCCTGAAAGTGAGTGGCACTGTCAAGGTGAGGTGCCTGGATCAGAGCTGAGACTGGCATGATTTGGGAACCACTAATGCAAAACCAGAAATGCCCACAGCTTTCGGCTTTCTTTCTTTCCTTCCTTCCTTCCTTCCTTCCTTCCTTCCTTCCTTCCTTCCTTCCTTCCTTCCTTCCTTCTTCCTTCCTTCCTTCCTTCCTTTCTTTCTTTCTTTCTTTCTTTCTTGTTTGTTGTTGGTTTTTTTTTGTTGTTGTTTTGTTTGTTTGTTTTTCGACACAGGGTTTCTCCATGTAGTTTTGATACCTATCCTGGATTTCACGCTCTAGACTAGGCTGGCCTCGAACTCACAAAGATCCTCCTGGCTCTGCCTCCCGAGTGCTGGTATTAATGGCATGCGCCACTGCCGCCCAGCACCGACAGTTTTCTATGCACACACACTTTTTTTTGACTAAGAAAAAGAGGACACAGAAGATGAACTCAGATCATGGAACAGTAGGAGGGCCAGCAAAATGTGCTATAACTGACAGAGTGATAGTACATTAAGGGAAATATAGTAATACTGTCTAAACAGTGTGTGATGACAAAACATTGGGTTATTTTTAATTATTGCTCCGATGAGGAAACCCTAAGAATTATAATATTTTTCTTTTCACTCTAACATAGCAAACAGGGTTGTGTGTAGGCATGGGATGCCAACCCTAATCTTAGTAAAGTATAAAAAAATTACACTAGGTCTTGGGATGGCTTATGGGAATAAAGGTAAGCTAAAGAGGAGCCTGGGAGACATGAAGCATTTAGCTCTAGGAATCTAGAGAGGGCAAAAACCAAAGTGTCCTCTCGGGGGACCATGAGAAAGATGGGTTCCTTAGGAAGCCTAGTGACTGTGGTGGTAATCTAATTGTACTGAAATGTGATTTTGATTGTATGTTAATAAATAAAGTTGCCCGGGGGTCAGAGCTATAGAGCCATAGCAAGAGTGTGGCGGTGGTGGTACACGCCTTTAATCCCATAGATATCTGTGTGTTCAGGGATATAGCCAGCATTGGAGACATATGCCTTTAAGACCTAGGGGGCTGTACATTCAGACAGTGACGAGGCAGTCATGTGTTTGGGTTTGCAACCAATGAGAAGGCAGAACAAAATACTTTAAATAGACGAACCGACAGGAAATAGAGTCTCCTTCGGGAAGCTGGGACACCGCAGGCGGAAGGGTGAGATTTTAGCTCTGAGCTCTGACCTCTCGGCTTTCTCTTTTGCATTATTTCTGTGTTTCTTATTTAATAAGACGGTTGGTTACATCTGTTGGTGACAGCTTTTATAACTGAACAGTCATAGAGCCATGCATGCGTGAAAAACAGGGGTGTATAAGGAAGAGAAAACATGGACTCCAGAGCTCCTGATACAGTCAACAAGCATGCACCATAGTTAGTGGTGATCTCTTGATGAATTATACTCATTTGAAACTGGTAACAGGCCAGTGAATATTTTAAATGGAGAAAGTCTTTAAAGGGGGGGGGTTGCATGAAGAGTAATGATAATAATTGTTTACAATCTGGGTTGTTACATTGATTAATAAATATATTAAGATTTAGTCTCGGTGGTCATATGGAAATACCATGACTGGGAAGAGGAGAAAGGATAATATACCTTCTAAGTAGAAATTGGAAATTTAGTTTCGGTTAAATTTATAATGATCTAAAAATTAGCTCAGGAGTATTTCAGATTTTTTTTAACGTATATGATGAGTGTTTTGGCCACATGTATATATGTGTATCATGTGCAGGCAGTGCCCACACAGGCGAGAAGAGAGTGTCAAAACCTGTCGAACTAGGAACCAAACACCCGTTTCCTACAAGAGTAATAAGTACTCTTAACTTCTGAGCCATCTGTCCAGGCCTTCGGCTCAGTTTTACTAATTAAAATACCCATTATAGGACCACAGTGATACCCAATGACTTTTACCTAACTGCTGTTTGAGTCAACTGACTACTGAAAATCTGGATACAGTTAAGAGTGTTATCACAGAACTAAATCCCAGGGTCCTAATACAGTGGTATGTTAAAATTCATTGCTTGAGGAGTATGCTGTGGTCCTCATACCACAGTGAAGAAGAAAGAGGGTTTATTTTTTGTTTTTCAGACACCACGCACTGTAGTATCATGTTGTAGAACAGAATTCTTGTTTAACTATGTAAAGGTGTGTGCCTTTTGTTTATGCTGCATTTGTTTAGAGATGTAAAGATGTGTTGCTCTTTCACCTTGCCTGCCTCAAGTGCCTGATTGGTCTAATAAAAAGCTGAAAGGCCAATAGCTAGGCAGAGGAGGGATAGGCAGAGCTAGTGGGCAGAGAGAAATTTTTGCCAAGGCACCTTCTGATTGATTTAATAAAGAGTTGAAGGGCCAATTGCTTGGCAGGAGGAGGTTATGGGGGAGCTTCAGGGCAGAGAGCAAAGAAGAGGAGTGTAGCTGAAGTTTTCCTGGTTCTGCCTGGCTCCCATAGCCCTGCAGCTGCTTATAAAACAATCACTCAGAACATATATTAATTAAAACTGCTTGGCCTAATGGCTCAGGCTTTTTGTTATCTAGTTCTTATATTTTAAATTAACCCATTTCTATAAACTTATACCTTGCCACGTGGCTCATGGCTTACCGGTATCATTACATCTTGTTCCTCATCGCGACAGCGGCAGTGGTGACTCAGCCTTCCTGTTCCCAGAATTCTCCTCTCTGCTTGTCCTGCCTATACTATACTTCCTGCCTGGCTACTGGCCAATCAGCATTTTATTTATCAACCAATTCAAAGCAACACATTCACAACATACAGAGCAATATCCTCAGCAGAGGAGATAAATCTAGGAGGTGGGAGACATAAGAGGAGACAGAGAAGAAGCAGGAACATACAGAAGGAGAGGTAAAAGCCACAAGCCATGTGGCAGCACACAGATTAATAGAAATGGGTCATTTTAAGTTGCAAGAGCTAGTTAGAAACAAGCCTAAGCTAAGGCTGAACTTTCATAATTCATAATAAGTTTCTGTGTCATTTTTTGGGGAGCTGACTGGAGGGACAGAAAAAAGACTTATTACAAGATATCCTGGTTCTCTGGCTATAATCTTTCTTCTCCCTCTTTCATAATATTCCCTGAGCCTTAGGTGCATAGTTTTTGTTGTAGATGCCTTAATGGGGCTGAGCACCTCATCATCAGTGGTATTCTCTGCATTTTGACCACTTGTAGATTTCTATACTAGTCTATATCTGCTGTACAAATAAGCTTATTTGATAAAGGTAAGAGCAAAACTCAGTTATGGGTATAAGTGTAAGTATTTAGACCTTGCTTGTATTCAAACTTACACTGGTTTAGGAAAGTGGAGTTAGTACATTCTCCTTTAAGGCTCATGACCTCATCAGCCATGGATCAGTTGGCTGGATTTACAATATCAGGCATGAATATTGAGCAGTCCTTGAGTCTCATTAGAGTCTTGGTGATGAAAACCATTACCAAAAGCAACTGGAGGAGGAAAGGGTATATTTCAGCTTATAGGAGCCAGTACAGGAACTCAAGCTAAGAGCCTGGAAGCAGGAACTGAAGCAAAAGCCTTGGAGGAACACCGCTTACTGGCTTCTGCCCATGGCTTGCTGAGGGTAGCACCAACCATAGTGGGCTGGGCCCTACCACACCAATCACTAAGAAAATGTCCCCCAAACTTACCTACAGACCTATCTTTAGGAGGCATTTTTCTCAATTTAGGTTCCTCTTTTCAGATGATACTAGTTTGTGTCAAGTTAACAACAACAACACAAAGGACACTTAGACAGCTGTCGGTTACTGCCAAAATATGTGTCACTATTACATCTTTAGAGTTGTGTGCTTTTCATGCTACAGCTGGGTTGGGGTTGTTGTGTGCTTTTCTCTCCTGGCAGCTTTCATAGCTTTCGTAGTGCCTTCAGATATGATGAGAGGTGGTCCCTGGGGAAGAGGACTTTGGGTCAATATCAGCTTGAGTCCTCCAAGCCTTGTGTCTGACATGTGGTGCCTTCATCAAGAGAGTCTTACCTTCGGGTTCTGGGAGGCAACCAAGGGCTAGAGCAATATCCTAAATTGTTTTAAAAGTCTGTCGACCTCCTGACCGACAACTTAAAGAGAGGTTTTCCATGTCTAGCACTGCGGTTTTTGTTAGTCTATCATTCTTAGAGGAGGTGGCATTATAACCACAAGTAGAGTAACTTCACTTACATAGATAAACTTGTTTTATATTTTTAATGTAAATATAAGATAATGCCTGTGGGTATTTTATTGTTGTGCAGAGTAGCCAATCATGTACATATTATTTGTGTACCTTTGAGAAAACATGGTAGCATTTTTCAATCTTATTTTCCTCATACAAAAGGAGAGATTACTAAAATTATTGATGATAATGTTATTTTTCATTTTGTGTAACATCCTGTAAATCTTAGAGCTGATCTTAGAGAGTTTGTGTCAATATGTAATTTAATATTAGACTTTAAAAAAAAAGGAAACACCTTGGCCAGAAAATATATAACTGGAAATAATTTAGGGTCATCACAGCTATTCAGAACAATGTATCCACAAAGCAAATAGCTTTTTGAAGAGCTCACTTCAGTGTGCTAAATTTGTATCATAGCCCTTATAAACACATAATTTTTATCTATAATGCATACATGAATTTCCATAAACCATTTAAAGAATCAAATGAAACACTACTAAAATAAGCCATGCTTATAACAAAACTTACACGACAGACCATGAGTATAATTAATATCATACACAAAATACAATCTCAGTGTATTGTGTAGCTGACTTGATACCTCATTGTTCTAAAAATGAGAGGGTGTATTTCCTTAAAGGCTAAATCACTGAGAATTTTTTAATTGCCCTTTAGTAGAATGCATACTGTATTTTTAGTCTAAGAAAACAGTCTATGGAAAGCTCTTTCTCCCCCCAACCTCTTGGTATTGGGAACTAGCGTTTTAGACAAGGACTATTTACTGATCCCCATGGCAACAGTGTGCTTTATCTGGCATAGGTCCTAGTGTCAGAAGGGCACTTTTTAGTATGCTTTCTGAACCCTAAAATAATGTTTTTGGTGTAAAATATAGATTCTTGAAATGGAACTTTAAAAATAAAAAACCCTTTATTCAATGTTAGAGAGGTTGGCAGAAACTCTGTAGTAGACTTTTCACTGTGGAGCAAGCATGGCAATGGCTGAGTTAAAATTATGGAGTTTCCAAAGGTGTGATGCAGATGTAGTTATTTATGTGGAACTCAGATGAGGCTTAAGCAGAAGGTAGAGATGATGAGAGTGGACTTTGAGTGGTGTCCCATCTGCATGTAATAGTCTTCCAGAGAAACTCTACCCAAGGGTGTGGTGCACCTAGGTGGAGTGATCATTACCTCTTGTTTTATAGGCTGGCAATAACACAGTGAAGTTAATCCAGCTGTAAGACTTCACTTGGAGTGAGATCTGGTTCTTTTCCAGGTTTCAAAATTAAAGTACAGTGACCAAAATTCTAAACTAAACCTCTCCCCTCAGCAAGGTTAAGTTAAACATATAAGATGTTATGGAATCCCAAAAAAAAAAAAAAACATGTTCCATCAATAACAAGGACTTGGGGTACTGAAATGTTCATGTCATGGATCAGACCTGGTTTTTTTCAAGTCTATGGCTATATATGCATGTCAGTAAAATCAGTGTTCTACACATGATTTCAGGCAATCACACTATAATCCTTTTTAATGAGTGTGGGTGGGAGTAAAACCATCCTATTTCTTTTGATGACTTCCCCTCCAGGGTTTCAGATACAGTAACACTCAAAGGGATAAAGAAGTACATTTGTGCTTCAGAATACTTTCCTTGTGAAATTGCAAGTGACTGTTGAGTCAGAGAGTAGTGAGTTGCAGGAACACGTGTCACTGATTTTCTCAGTGGAGGTCTAACACTTCTGTACCGTTAACACCTTCTTCCGAAAAACGCAAACACCCAGAGCCAACTTTTCAGCTGTTTCATCTTGAAGGTCTATTGTCTTTTCTCATATTTCAAGTGTACCAAGGGCTTACCTCCTCTGAGGAGAGGAAGGGGAGTGGAGTGGGGGAAAGGTGGGGCAGTGGGCAGGAAGAGGGAGGAAGAGGGAACTGTGGTTGACATGTAAAATGAAAAACAAAACTTTTAAATAAAAACAAAAAGAAAAGAAAGGAATTTGACATGGTCAAGAAGATCTTTCAATGCTCTTGATCCACTGACTCTGACTGGAATAATACGTAATAAAGGGAAGTGTTGTGCCTCTAGGCACAGATGGAACAGATCCAACCAGATTTAGCCACACCAGCTTCACCTGGGGTAAGAGATAAGGTCCTATATAACAAATGGAAAAGAATTACAGACATTGTCTACTAAGAAGGCTGCTTGATGAGGATTGCGTGAAGAAGGGAAATAAATTTTAAATTGCCCAAAGTCAAAAACTCAGGTTTTATTCGTTTTCCATGTAATGACAATGTCTTCAGCATTGTCATAGCCTTGAGAGACCAAAAAGGACAAAGGAAAAACAGTTTCCTGAACATCATGTAGCAACATTGTAACATAAACCATAGGAAAGATCATCCAAAAGACAAACACTGATGAGTGGAGTCCTCACCCCTCATCAAAGAAATTTCTCTTTTTGACAGACAGAGACCAATACAGAAAACCACAACTATTTAAAATGTGGAGTTGTGGAGCCCAGTTCCAATAGATACATCAACAATTTCCTGTTTCTGTTAAAGTGAGATTTCTGGAAACAAGACAGGCTAAAGTGCCCTTCAAACCACAATGGCATCCAAATAGAAATGGTGCAATTATAACACACCCCACAACAAATATTCATTAATTAGTTCCTAAGCCCTCTATTAATAAAGTAATTGCACAGATATAGTTCAAGAGAAATGAAATTATTTTTTCATACAACTGCAGTGTGGTGGTATAAAATAGAATGTTCCAAATAGGCTCTTAAATTTCAGTAATTGATCTTCAGTAGATAGCACTCTTTGTAGAGATTCAGGAGATGTGGCCTTATTGGAGGAAGTCTGGTACTATGGGCAAGCTTTGAGGTTTAAAAGCCTCTCATCATCCCCAGTTTGCTTTCTGAGTCCTACAGGTGGTTTAGGATATTTGCACTCAGGCCAGCCTCTGCCTCAAGCTTCCCTGCTGTTCTAGTGATGAACTCTTATCCCTCAGGAATCAAAAGCCCAAATAAGCCCTTCCTTCTCTAAGTTCCTTCTATAATGGAATTTTATCACAGCAATAGAGAGGTAACTAAAGACAACAGAAAAGAGAAAGCATTGAGCATAGAAATAGAGAATTGAGAAAGAAGTAGGCTGAGAAGGCCTTTCACCAATCATCTCAAAGAAACACCATTTGAACAGCTGATCATGCACAACTCTCCCTTCAGAAACACTAGGGAAGCCAAGTGAGAGAGGACAGTATTTGAATTTAGTGCAATAATAGGGATACAATGTAGAAGGGAGGAAGGAGTTGGCTGCATTGTCTTTCACCAATCCAAGCTACAAGGAGAAAGACATCTGCTACTTTTAGAGTTGGGAACAAGGAGCTAAATCTAAGCCTTAAGTATGGGACCCAGTACTAGTTCCTCCATGGTATAACCCAGTGCTAATCAAAGCCTTCTAAGTGCTGTCCTGAGGACAGTACCTGTGGACTGAGGCACTAGGACTCTAGTAGCTAGCCAGGCATTTTATTCCTTCCACCACAGTTCCCTCAGCCTCCACCAGCCATGTGAGGAGTAAGACTCTCCCCGTTGGAGAAGGAGATGCAAAAGCTAGCACTAGAGACCATTTGAATTCAGTGTCAGAAGCAAAGGCCCTCTCATTAATTCCAGAGTCTTTGATGTCATTTCTGAACTTCCTCATCATAGGGCAAAGACATGCACCTTGGCAGAACAAACACATGTTTTAACTCACAACATGGTCAATGTTGAAGTGACCCTGGGTTTCCCTTTCCATGACTTCAGGCCACCTTTGTCTGTGAGTCTCAGACATGTCCCAGCTTGATATCAGCTTTGATGGCCAATGTGCTACACCCAACCTCAGACAGCAGAGCTATCTCCCAGGAAAAACTTATGTTTCAACCTTCAACCTTCATCACAAGTATCTCCAGAATGGGCCTGACTGTACCTCTAAGACTGAATTATTTTTGTAGCTGAGGCATGGCTCCTTTAAGTGATGGTTTCCAGACTCAGTGCTAGCATCAAAAACAGGCAGCTCTTCTAAGAGGTCCTCCTATCAAACACTTACATGGGATTTACGAACAGTGTGTGGCATGGTACCCAGTGGTGATGTCAACCCAGAAAGTTCACAGAGTTGGGGTGGCAAACATGGCTTTCAGAGCTGGTGATAAATGTTCCTCCCAATGAGACTAGAATTTCATGGAAACCAGGGGAAGGAACCAGCACCAGCATGCCATCATCTAAATTACACACAGTATTTTTGTTCATGTGGACAGAAAGGGTGCAGATACACAGTAAGGACAGATACAGACTAAAAGAGCCTTTAAGTGGGTTCCAGTGTGTTTACAAAATATGTGTAGGCTTAGGAGAGAGAAGAAAATTATATATATATTTAAAATATAGTTTTAAAATAATAAAGTCCTTAAAAAGGAAGTGAGCAAGAAAAAATAAGCAGATAAAGATGGAAAATACACAGAGAACCTGGAGCCTGTATGTTATTGTGCTATCTTTGAAATTTCTCACTGCTAAGAGACATTGAATTTTGGCAACTGCTGGATTAAACCAACTTCTATATTTTAACATCATTGCTTGAAAATTTAGGTTAAAACATACGTGACTTGGGAGGAGAAGCTATGGTTTTGTTTCCACCAAAAATGAGAGACTGTGGATTCATTCAGGGTTAAGAAAAATAAGGTTTGACTGAAGAAACTCCCTGAAAATCCTACAAATGGCTACAAACATAAAACAAATAAACCTCAAAGAATTATAAGATACATGGTGATATATATATATATTTACATGCTTAAACACATAACCAAAAATTCATTTGAACACACTTGTGCATAATGCACAATCGGTATTTGTAGTAATACAGATATGTATGTTACCTTTAAAAGTCTATATATTTTCAGATCAAGAGGATGAGACACCAATGAAAACAACGCTTCAGGTGATCCAGTATCCAGAATAGCTTCCAGGCTGCTGACTGAGATGATCCACCCTCACAGAATACTACAGCCAAGATTTAACAATTATCCCAACTTTCTCAAGGTTCTCTCAAATATTATCAGTGCCCCTGAATCAAGAGGAAATACTCTAAACTATGGCCACATTACCTCAAAAGTGTTATATATATATATATAAACATTTAAGGGTGGTTGGTTACAAGTTGTTATTGGTAATGGTCAAGAAAAAAAGCTAAACAAGGAGATTAGATTCAGGAATCTCTTTCTAAAAAGAAATGAGGATAAAGTAAAAATGATACAATAAAATGGTACATTATTGAATCCATTTCAATCTAAAAAACAACTATTAATCTTAAGTCTTTTACAGTGGTATGGATTTTAGTTTATTGATACAAATGTAAAGTTAATTTTGTAAAACTGTATGTATATTTCTACTCTTAAGTTATTGTGTTTTTGCAGCTCATTTAGAAATGTAATATATAATTAAGAAATACAGATTAATAGTCATCTATAGTAATCAAACTTATAGTCATATTAAGTATATTTTCAAGATAATACATAGTTATATTTATATAATTAAATGGTCTTCAAACACTTCAGAGATCAACAGAATATGGCATTTAATATGTTTAATAGCCTAAGACTTTTCATGACAATGAGAAACATCTGCTCCTGGCAGCACCAATCTACTCATCTCAGAGAAGATGATGGCTATCAAAGAAACTCCATATGGAGTTTGTTTGCTTTATGACAAAAGCTAGCCATGGGAGCAAAGAAATTGTCCTTGCCTTGACTGCTGACAATATACTGTCCAAACTGGACCAGCAGGACACAAAAGAAAGTGACTCTCAAACTTTGCCAAGACAAGGTGGGACACTCCTTCAAAAATCCTGCTTAATAGAAAAGTCAGTCAAATATTCTAGAAGATAGGCTAAAGATGGATGCCCCAATGTTACAGAGGAACCTTGAGTGATTGTCCAGGCAGCCAGCTGTTTCTGTCATTTATTGGTTTTGGAAGTTGTTTGCACTACTTCCTGTTTATTCAGGTAATATTATATCCTTCTCCAGTCTCTAATAGAGTTGAAGACTAGATAAGATGTAATTCTTGCCTGTATATATTTGTATATAGTTATTGTTCTTATTGTATAGGGGTTTTCTATGTTAGTTAAAACCTTTGCTTTTTCATTTAGACAAAAAGGGGCAAACGTGTAAAATTTTTATTGTGTTCTGACAAATAATGTTTGGTTGGAGTTGAAGGGCAGAGATAGCCACTAGCTGACCTAAATTAACCATAGAGGTTTGGAGGATTGTAGACAGAGAATAGATGTGAATTAGCAAGGTAGGGCAGAGAGAGGATCTTGGCCCTTTTGGATGGAGGAATGATAGAAATAGGAGGTGACTAGTGGCTGCTCCCTACTTCTCTGTCCTTTCAGGATCTTACCCAGATATCTGCCTCCAGACTTTCTATTGATAATGATTAATTAGATTATAAATACAGGTACCAAAGCACACACCTTTACCCTAGAAAGAACTCCTGTTTCAACCTTCAAGCTTCCTCACAGCCATCACCAGTATGTGCCTGACTGCACCTCCAAGACTTATTAATTTTGTAACTGTGAATCACCGGTGCCATCTCAGCACCAGCCTTTGTGGATACAGAGCTACCTTTACCAGAACTAGCTCAATTTGGAAATGTTGGGTGGAGTAGAACCTCTTTGACTGGTGAGAGGACAAGATATTAACCATAGATCATTTCATTGAAACTTACTGCTCGACTGGTAAGAGCTAACACTAGGAAGAACCTGGAAATCTCCAGGCTTGGGCTCACAGATGAGGCCACTGAAACAACCTGGTGTCTATTGGTAGCAGTATACAAAGTGTCTAAGACATGGAGAAGTTTGGGGATACCAATTAACCTTTTCAGATTCACCTAAAGACCCAGCAGTGATTCAACTCTACTTGGGACCAACCTGACTCAGGTAGCTCTCTAATGCCGAAAACACAGTAAGACACCAACAACAAGCTTGCAATAAACCATCTAATTGGAGACATCCAGTGGCACAGTCCTAGGAGTGAGAAGCTATGAGAAAGCAACCAGCTCATACTTTTATGAAAAGGCAGATGTGAAACAAAGTCAAATTATAAAGACTGGAATAAAGTCCTGGTCCTCACATACCTAGGTATTATCAGACCCTGACAGTCTCTGAGAACTTTCACAAACAGCTATGACTTCATCTAACACTTGAAGTGCCAGAAACAAGTTTGGTTGACAGAGAAACAAGTTTGGATAAAATCTCAGATGGAAAACTTAAAATTGGTGATTTAAGAAAACATAAGAGCTGGGCAGTGGTGGTGCACGCCTTTCATCCCAGCACTTGGGAGGCAGAGCCAGGCAGATCTCTGTGAGTTCCAGGCCAGCCTGGGCTGCAGAATGAGTTCCAGGAAAGGTACAAAGCTACACAAAGAAACCCTGTCTTGAAAAACCAAAATAAAAAAAAAAGAAAGCATAAGAAAATTCAAAAGAAGATAAAGTGTTCTACATTCTGAATTAGTAAATTAACAAGTTAGAAGCAAATTTTAAAAGTCATCAGAAATCTTTGAACTGAGAATATACTAAGTAAAATTAAAAACATAATAGAAGCCCTCAATACTAGACCATAAAGAAGGAACAGATGAGTGAGTAGAAAGCCTGCTCTTTTTATTACTCAGATGAAAAACTGTAGAGATGGTTTTGTGGTTAAAGGTGCTTTCTTCTCTTCCAGAGGGCCCCAGATTATTTCTGAGCACTCAGATTGGGTAGTTCACATCTCCCTGTAATTCCAGTTCTGTGACAACTGATGCCCTCTTCAGGATGACGTGAGTACCTGTCATACATATGCCATGAATTCACACAGACACAAGCACATACACATACAATTTTGAAGATATACGTCTTTAAGTGAAAATATAATAAAGCACTCAAAAGAAAAGAAGAGTCAGGGTGAGTTAAAGGAAGTTTGGAACTTAAAAAAATGTTATTGGGTTTTAAGAGAAACTTAATAATAAAGAAGGAGTAGAAAGATTAGTCAAAAAGGTTATAACAGAAAATGCCCCAATCCTAGAAAAACACACAAATGTCTACATACAGGAAAGTTGCAAATATACAAGTGCAAGAATACCAAAGTCCTCAGTCAGTTCTAAATCAAATTCACCAAAGTGAAATCAGCATCAAGCTCTCCCAGATAAAGGAAAAAGCAATCTTCTCACAGCAGGAAGAGAACAGAAACAAGTAACTAACTCATAGGCCATTTCCAAGTCACCTGATTTCTCGGCAGTATCCTTATAGGCTGGGAGAATGGCATGAGATGTGTCCAGTACTACATGATAAAACAACACCAGTCAAGAATACCATGCCAGTAAATAAAGCTGGGACAAAGGCATTCTCATACAAACAAAATTCAAAAGAATACTTCTCCAGTGTATAACTAACATAAACTTTTCTGAAGGAGATTTTGTTAAATGAAAAGAAATATTAATGATTAGTGAGAGAATACTGAAAAGTACAAAACTCTCTGGTAGGACTAATTCTAGAGGTAAATGTTGAAGGCACTATTACCATAAAAATGGTACTTAACTCATGTTTTGGTATAAGAAAACATTAAATAATAACTATAGTAGGCTTTGAAAAGATGGGCAATACAGAAGAAAGCACTATGAGATAGTAAAAACTTCAAGCTGGGGAGCCATGAAGTTATTTAGTTATTTAATGTTTCATTTTCATTTATTCTCTTTAAGACATGTTATTGTGCTGTAACACCAAAAGAACTTTCTATAACCAAAGGCACCCTGTGTAACTTCACAACTAAAACCCAAAAGTCCACAAGAGACAAACCAAAATTAGAAAGGAAGGAACCAAAGCATTCTACTCAAGTAAGTCTCTTAATGGCAAGAAAGAATGAATGATATTGAGAGAGATGTGTCAATAAAACTAGAAAACAAGGAATGAGACCTTATCATGAACTACCTTGATTGTAAATAGATTAAAGCCTCCAATTAAAAATATGTAGAGTGACAAAGTGAATCAGCTATGTGTCTCTTAAATTCATTTCACTCCAAAAGACAGATATTAAGTTGATATGCCATCAAATTGCCATCTAACACCTATGATTATACTATAGATAAAAGGGGGCTTTGGGGGAAAAGGAGTCATTGTCTTCATCTGTGTGCCCACTGGTGAATCTGCCTTACCCAAAGTCACACAAACAGCTCTGGTTAAACATGGGGGAGTCACACTATAAAATACAATGACATAAACATGAGAAAGAAGAAGGAAGCAAGTGGACATGAGTGGGAAGGAGATAAAAAAAGAGTAGGGAGTAAGAGTTATTGGGATGTGTTATATACATGTATTAGAAGATAACAAGTTTAGTTATATAAGAAAAGAAAGAGAGAATAGAATAAAGTAGTCCATGCAAAAATAATCCAAATCAAACTTATCTATGACAAGATGGACTCTAAACTTTAAACAGTAGATAGAGATGAGGAAAGATATTATGTGGCAAAGAACTCAATTCAATGATGCATTTAATGTGTCTAAATATTTATGTAAATCAATCTTAGGGCATAAAAATTTGTAAACAATATCAATAGAACTTAAGTTGAAATGAGCATACAGTAACAGCAGGGCTTTAGCGCTTTAGCACTCTACAATAATAAATGAATGGACCATGCAGGCTAAAATAAACTAATATAAAATATTAATTGCAATGTCAACCATATATATATATATATACATATATATATATATATAGACATTGTATGAATGTCAATAATATGAATAATGTGAATAATAATTCATACAGCATTCCATCCCTGATTACCAAACACACATTTTTTTTTTAACAGTACATGGATCATTAAGCAGGGCAGATCAGCTGGGCAGTGGTGGCTCATGCCTTTATTCCCAGAACTCGGGAGGCTGAGTCAGGCAGATATCTATGAGTTTGAGGTCAGCTTGTGCTACAAAGTGAGTTCCAAGAAAGACGCAAAGCTGCACAGAGAAACTCTCTCGAAAAACCAAAAAAAAAGTAAAGAAAAGAAAGAAAGAAAGAAAAAAGAGAGAAAGAAAGAAAGAGAGAGAAAGAGAGAAGAAAGAAAGAGAGAAAGAAAGAAAGGAGGGCAGATCAGCTGCTATACAACAACAAAAAAAAAAAAAAAAAAAAAAAAAAAAAAAAACAAGCCTATCCAAACTTTTTAAAGATGGAAAATATACGAACCATCTTTTCTGACCATAATGCAATAAAACTGGAATTCAATAACAAGAAAAACTTTGTAAACTGTAAAAATGCATAGAAACTCACCAACCTACTTTTCAGCAAACTATTTATCAAGTAACAATAACCAAGAAAGAAATGAAAGATTTCTTGAAGCAAATGAAAGATTGCTATTTTGGAAGATGAGTTACAGACATGGCACATTTGTTTATGCTGTAGAATATTTGATTAATGATGCAAAGATGTGTTGCATTCTTCATGTTGCATTTGTTTAACTCTGTGAAGCTTTGTTTTTTTGCCTGTCTAAAGCACATGATTGGTCTAATAAAGTGATGAACAGCCAATGGCTGGAAGGAGAAGGAAACTTGTGGGACTGGCATGCAGAGAGAATAAATAGAAGAATAAGTGAGGGGAGGGAGGAGTGAGAAAAGGAGAAGGAGAGGAGGACACCAGGGGTCAAGCAATCAGCAACACAACCAGCTGAGGAATATGAAGTAAAGAAAGGTATAACCAGAGACAGAGCTTTCTGTCCCATGTGCCAGATTATAACTGGCAGCTGCTCCCAAATTAACAATCAGAGCCTTATATTAATTATAAATGATTAGCCAATGGCTCAGGCTTATTACTGATTAGCTCTTATATTTACATTAACTCATTTCTGTTCATCTATATATCACCACATGGCCCATGGCTCACGAGTTCCTTCACATCTTACTTCATGGGTAGCTCACATCATCTGCCCCAACTTTACCATTCTTTATCAATGTTTTTAGTTTGACTATACCACCTAACATTATTGTGCCTCAAAATCAGCCAAACAGATTAATTATCAACCAATGAAAGCAAAACATATTCACCACATACAGAAAGACATCCCACAGCATTTCCAATCTCTGTCTAGTCAAAAGGGAAGGTTTTTAATTTAACATAGTAAACTAACATATAAGAAAACAGTAATCAAGAAAGTATTAGTTATAATGTTTAGGATCTTTATGTTTGACAAAATTAGAGAAAATAATAATCCTTAAATGGAATGTAGAAATGAGGAGAGTGGACTTTGAATGATATCCCATCTGCATGTAATGGTCTTCCAGAGAAATCCTAACCAGGAGTGTGATGCACCTAGGTTGAGTGATCATTAGCGCTTGTTTTTCTATGCTTGCAATAACAGAGTAACATAAAACCAATTATAAAGACTTCAATTAGAATAAGATCTGGTTGTTTCTCCAGCTTCTAAGCTAGTTAAAGTACATGATTAAAATTCTAAACTAAACTTCTCCCCACAGAAGGTTAAGTTAAACATATAAGATGTTTTGGAATCTTCAAAAAGAAGCATGTTCCATCAATAACAAGGACTTTGGGTACTGAGAATGTTCATGTCATGGATCAGATCTGGTCATTTTCAAGACTACGGCTTTATATGCATGTCAGTAAAATCAGTGTTCTACACAAGATTTTAGGCAATCACACTATATTATTTTTTAATGAGTGTGGGTGGGAATATAAGCATCCTTTACTACAGTGTTTCAGATGCAGTAACACTCAAAGAGATATGGAAGTACATTTTGTGCTTCAGAATATTTTCCTTGGAAAATTGCAAGTGACTGTGAAGTCAGAGAGGAGTGAGTGGCAGCAACACGTGTCACTGATTTTTCTCAGTGGAGGTCTAACACTTCTGTACAGTTAATACCTTCTTCTGAAAAGTGCAAACACTTAGAGCCAACTTTCTCCTTGTTCAATCTTGAATGTCTATTGTTCTGTCTCATTTTTAAAGTGTAACAAGGACCCCATTTGAGAAGAAGTTAGAGTGTAGATTGGGAAAAGGTGGGGCAGTGAGGGAAGAGAAAGGGAGGGGGAACTGTGGTTGGTAAGTAAAATGAAAAAAAAAACTTTTAAATAAAAAAATGAAAAGAAAGGAACCTGATATTGCCATGAAGAGGTTTCAGTGCTCTTTATCCACTGACTCTGACTGGAATAATATGTAATAAAGAGATTTTTTGAGCATCTAAGCACAGATGAACAATTCGAACAGAAATCAGAGCCACACTGGCTTCACTGAGGGTATAAGATAAGGTCTAATTAAAAAAAAAAGAAAGAATTATAGACATTTTCTATTGAAGAAAATGGTTGGTAAGGATTGAGTGAAGAAAGGAAAAAACTTTAATTTCCCCAAAGTCAAGAACTCAGGTTTTATTCGTTTTCCATGTAATGACTATCTTCAGCATTGCCAAGAACTTTGAGAGACGAAAAGGACAAAGGAAAACAAATTTCCTGAACATCATGTGGCCTCTTTGTAACATAAATAGTAGGAAAGATCTTCCAAAAGACTAACACTGAAGAGTGGAGTCCTCATACCTCATCAAATAAATTTCTCTTTGCAACAGACAGAGATCATTACAAAAAAACACAACTAATTAAAATGTGGAGTTGTGGAGCCTATGTTCCAATGGATACTCAACAATTTCCTATTTCTGTTAAAGTGAGATTTCTGGAAACAAGACAGGCTAAAGTGCCCTTCAAATGATGGTGGCATCCAAATAGAAATGGTACAATTATTACATATCCCACAACAAATATAACTAGCTCCTAAGGCCTCTGTTAATAAAGTAATTATATAGCTATAGTTCAAGAGAAATGAAATTATTTTTTTCATACAACTACAGTGTGGTGGTATATAATAGAATGTTCTCAATAGGCTCTGAAATTTCAGTTATTAGTCTTCAGTAGGTAGCCATGTTAGTGGAGACTCAGGAGACATGGCCTTGTTGGAGGAAGTCTGGTACTATGGGCAGGTTTTGAGCTTTAAAAGTCTCACCATCCCCAGTTTGCTCTCTGTGTCCTGCATGTGGTTTAGGATGTCAGGATCATGTCTGCCTCATGCTTCCCTGCTGTTCTAGTGATGAACTCTTATCACTCAGGAATCAAAAACCCAAATAAGCCCTTCTTTCTTTAAGTTCCTTCCATAATGGTATTTTATCACAAAAATGGAGAAGTTGCTAAGACATACAGAAAAGAAAATGCAATGAGCATGAAAACCAAGGATTGAGCAACACATAGACAGAAAAGGCCTTTCACCAATCATCTCAAAGAAACATACTTTATGTTACTTTTGGGGTAAGGTTATGCTTTTGTTTCCACCAGAAATGAGAGGGTACGGATTCATTCAGGGTTAAGGAAAATCAAGTTTGACTGAGGAAGATTCCCTGAAAATACTGGCTACAAACACACACACACAAAAAAAATAAATAAATAAAAATAAAAGAACTACAAGACATGTGATATATATTTCACCTGCCCAAACATATAACAAAAAAATCTTTAACTCACATATGTATAATGTACAATCTCTATTTGTACTAATACACATACATATGCTACCTTTAAAAGTCTATATACTTTCAGAACAAGGGGACCAGACACCAATGAAAATGATTGTCCAAGTGATCCTGTATCCAGCACAGCTTCCAGGTTGCTGTGAGATGATCCACCCTCACAGAATTCTACAGCCAAGATTTAACAATTATCCTGACTTTCTCAAAGTTACCCCAAAGATCACCAGTGTCCCCAATCAAGAAAATGTGGTCTAGAATACTGTGCCTACATTCCTTAAAAATGGGGCATGGATATTGATTTCATTTAAGGGGATGTGGTTACAAGTTGTTATTGGTAATGGTTAGGGAAAAAAAGCTAAACAAAGAAGATCAGATTCAGAGATCTCATTCTAAAGAGAAATTGGGGGATATAGAAATGATAGGATAAAAGGGTAGATTATTAAATCTTTGTTAATCCAAAAATCAACTATTAATCTTACATATTTTACATTGGTAAGAATTTTAGTTTATTGATTCAAATTTGAAGTTAATTTTGTTATACTGTATGTATATTTACATTCTTGTTTGAGGTATTGTGTTTACACAGCTTATTAAAAATGTAGTTTTTAATTAAGAAATACAGATTAATAGTTATCTATAATAGTCAAACATATAGTCATGTTAAGTATGTTTTCAAAGTCATGTACAGATATATTTAGATAGATAGATAGATAGATAGATAGATAGATAGATAGATAGATAGATAGTCAGTCTTCAGACACTTCAATGACCTATGGTATATGGCATTTAATATGCTTAATAACCTAAGGTTTTTCATGACAATGAGACACTTCTGTTCCTGGCAGCACCACCAATCTACTTCAAAGAAGATGATAGGCATTAAAGAAACTCTGTATGGTATTTGTTTTCTTTATGGCAAAAGCTAACCATGTCGGCAATGAAACTGTGCTTGCCTCAATTGCTGACAATATACCGTCCAAACTGGACCAGCAGGACACAAATGAAAGTGACTGCTGAAATTTGCCAAGACAAGCTGGGACAGTCCTTCAAAAATCCTGCTTCGCAGAAAAATTCTTCAGATATTCTAGGCATGTGGGCCAAAGATGGATGCCTCCTTTATGTTACAGAGGAACCTTGAGTGGCTGTCCAGGCATCCAGCTGTTTCTATCATTTCTTAGTTTTGGAAGTTGTTTTCTCTACTTCCTATGTACTCAGGTAATATTATATCCTCATTAGGTCTCTGTTGGAGTTGGAAACTAGATATTTATAGTTATAGTTTTCCTTGTTACCAAATTCAGGAAAGAAACTTGTAAAGTAAGTGCAAAGCGTATCAGGGTGAGAGACATAAGAGGACAGTTTTGGGTTGGTAGTGCAAGTTTAGATAGAAAGTGAATTAGGTACAAAACTTTGGACTCACAAAGACAGGATAGATAATGAAGTATTTTCTCTGAATTTGTCAAATGCAAATGGATTAGACATTGTTAATGTAATTCTTGCCTATATATATTTGTATATAGTAATTGTTCTTATTGTATATGGTTTTTCTATGTTAGTTAAAACCTCTTTTTATTTAAAGAAAAAGGCAGAAATGTTGTGTGATGCTTTGATTGTGTTCTGACAAATAAAGCTTGCTTGGAGTCAGAGGGCAGAACTAGTCACTAGCTGACCTAAATTAACCATAGAGGTTTGGAGGACTGTAGACAGAGAGTAGACAGGAAGTAGTAATGTGGGGCAGAGAGAGGATTTTGGCCCTTTTGGATGGAGGAATGATAGAGGTAGGAGGTTACTGATGTCTGCTCTCTGCTTCTCTGATATTTTAGGTTCTTACCACAATATCTGACTTCTGATATTTTATTGATAAAGATTAATTCAATTTTCACTACAGGTAGCAAGCACATGCCTTTGCTATAGAAAGAACTCATGTTTCATCCTTCAACCTTTATCACAAACATCTTCAGGATGTGCCTATCTTTACCTGCAAGACTTTTGTAGCTGTGAATCACATGTGCAACCCACCTTAACATGAGCCTTTGTAGATATGGAACTACTTTCACCAGCACTAGCCCAATTTGGAAACATTGGTGGAGTAGAACCCCTTTAACTGGAGAGAGAACAAGATAATAACCACAGATCATTTTATTAATATTTAGTGCCAGACTGGTAAGACCTAACACTAGAAAGTTCCTGGAAATGCCCAGGACTGTGCTTACAAATGAAGCCTCTGGAACAACCTGTCACCTCCTGATGGCAGTATGCACATTGTCTAGGACTTCTTCGGCTCCATGAAGAAGTTTTGGGGTGCAAACAAACACTTCAGATTTGCCTCAAGAACCTACACTCCTTCAACTGTATGTATGGAACCACACTGAGGTAGCTCTCTAGTGTGAAAATACACTGAGACGCCAACAACAAGCTTGCAATAAACCATCTAATTGGAGACATCCAGTGGCACAGTCCTGGGAGTGAGAAGCTATGAGAAAGCAACCAGCTCATAGTTTTATGAAAAGGCAGATGTGAAACAAAGTCAAAGTATAAACACTGGAATAAAGTCCTGGTCCTCAAATACCGAGGTAATATCAGACCCCAACAGTCTCTGAGAACTTTCACAAATAACTATGACCTCATCTAACTATCAAAGTACCAGAAACATAGTTTGATGGATACAGAAACAATTATGGTTGAATTTTCAGATGGAAAACTTAAAATTTGTGTTGTAAGAAAACATAAGGAAATTCAAAAGAAGATAAAGTGTTCAACATTCTGAATTAGAAATTAACAAGCTAGAAGAAATTTTTAGAAGTCAACAGAAATTGAGAATATACTAAGTAAAATTAAAAACTAAGTAAAATTTAAAAAAGTAAAATTAAAATTATGATAGAAGCTATCAATACTAGACCATAAAGAAGAAACAGATGAGTGAGTTGAAAGCCTGCTGTTTTCAGTATTCAGATGAGAAGCTGTGGAGATGGTTTTGTAGTTAAAGGTGCTTTCTTCTCTTCCAGAGGGCCCAGCACTCAGATTGGGTAGTTCACATCTCTCTGTAATTCAAGTTTTGTGGCAACTGATGCCCTCTTCAGGATAACATAACTGAGTAAGTGTCATACATGTACCATAATTCAAACATAAGCATAGAATTTTGAAAATATATATCTTTAAGTGAAAATATAATACAGCACTTAAAAAGCAAAGAAGAAATAAGAATCAAGGTGAGTTAAAGGAGGTTTGGAACTTTAAAAAATGTCCAAGTTATTGGGTTTTAAGAGAAACTTAATAAAAAAAAAGAAGGAGTAGAAAGACTATTCAAACAGGTTATAACAGAAAATGCCCTAAACCCAGAAAAAGAAACAAATGTCTACATACAGAAAAACTGCAAATATACAGGTGCAAGAACACCAAAGTTCATCAGTCAGTTCTCAATCAAATCTACCCAAAGTTAAATCAGCATCAGGCTTTCCAAGATAGAGGATAAAGAAACATACTCACAGCAGGAAGAGAAGAGAAACACGTAACTAACTCATAGGGGATTTCCAAGTCACCTGACAGGCTTGCAGAATGGCATGAGATGCTTCCAGTACTATAAAACAACACCAGTCAAGAATACCATAGCAGGAAAATAAAGCCGATACAAAGGCATTCTCTTACAAACAAAATTCAAAAGACTATTTCTCCAGTATATAACTAACAAGCTTTTCTGAAGGAGGTTTTTCAAATGAAAAATATTGAGTAATGAGGCATTACAAAGTATAAAATTCTCTAGTAGGACTAATTCTAGAGGTAAATGACAAGGCACGATTACTGTGGAGGAGTCATTCTATAAAATACAATGACATGAACACGAGAGATGCACCTGTATGAAGGAAGAAGCAAGTAGACAGAGTGGGGAAAAGATTTTTTTTTAAAAAAAGTAGGGAGTAAGAGTTGTCAGGATATTTTATGTACATGTATTAGACGATAACAAATTTAGTTGTATGAGAAAAAAAGGAGAATAGAAAAAGGTATTCTATGCAAAAGAAATGCAAATCAAACCTATTTGTGACAATATGGACTCTAAACATTAAACAGTAAAAGGAGATGAGGAAAGATGTTGTATGGCAAAAAAAAAAATCAATTCAATGAGGCATTCAATGTGTCTAAACATTTATGTAATCCAATCTCAGGGCATACAAATTCGTAAACAATATCAATAGACCTTGAAGATGAAGTGAGCACACAGTAATGGTACACCCTGCAGTAATCAATGAATGAACCATGCAGGCTAAAATAAACTAATAGAAAACATTAATTGCAATGACAAACCAATATGTACACCAAACATTCACACAGCATTCCATCCCTGATTACTAAACACATATTTGTTTGTTTATTTGTTTGTTTTTTTCAAAAGCATGTGGAGCATTCAGCAGAGCAGATCAGCTGCTAGGCCACACCAAAAAAAAAAAAAAAAAAAAAAAAAAAAAAAAAAAAAAAAAAAAAAAAAAAAAAACAAGTCTAAATAAACTTTTTAAAGATCAAAAATATATGAACTATCTTTTCTGACCATAATGCAATAAAACTGAAAATCCATAACAAGAAAAACTTTGTAAACTGTAAAAATGCATAGAAATTCACTAACCTACTCTTGAGCAAACTATTTCTCAGGGAAAAATAACCAGGAAAGAAATTAAAGATTTCTTGAAGCAACTGAAAAATTGCTGATGTAAAGATTAGTTATAGGCATGGTACATTTGTTTATGCTAAGGAATATTTGATTAATGATGAAAAGATGTGTTGCATTCTTCATGTTGCATTTGTTTAACTCTGTGAAGCTTTGTTCCTTTGCCTGTCTTAAACACCTGATTGGATCTAATAAAGAGATGAACAGCCAATAGCTAGGCAGAAAAAGGAAACTGATGGGACTGGCATGCACAGAGAATAAATAGGAAGAAGAGAGAAAAGAGGGAGGGGTAAAAAAAGGAGAAGGAGATGAGGACACCAGGGGCGGGGCCAGACATCCAGCCACACAGCCACCTGAGGAATATGAAGTAAAGAAAGGTGTAACCAGAGGCAGAGATTTCTTCCCCTGCCCCTGATTATACCTGGCAGCTGCTTTCCAAATTACCAATCAGAGGCTTATATTAATCATAAACGCTTTGCCGATGGCTCAGGCTTACACTTTACCTGCTCTTACATTTAAATTAACCCATTTCTATTTTTGTGTGTGTGTGTGTGTGTGTGTGTGTGTGTGTGTGTGTGTATTGCCACATGGCCTGTGGTTTCTAAGTCTCTTCACATCTTGCTTCTTGGGTGGCTCACAGCATCTGCCCCAACTCCACCCTTCTTCATCTTTGTTTTTAATTTGACTATACCATATTCTGCCTCAAAATCAGCTAAAGTTTTATTATCAACTAAAGAGCAAAAGTTATTCATCACATAAAGAAGGCCATATCATAACATTTCCAACATTCTGTCTAATCAAAAAGGAAGGTTTTAACTTTAACATAGTAAAATTACATATAAGAAAACAGTTATCAAGCAAGAATTACAGTTATAATATTTAGGATCTCTATGTTTGACAAAATTACAGAAAACAATTATCCTTAATTGAAATGTAGAAATGAAGACAGTAGACTATGAATGATGTCCTATCCACATCTAGTGGTCTTCCAGAGAAACTCTACCCAGGGATGTGATGCACCTAGTTTGAGTGATCATTAGCTCTTGTTTTATAGGCTGGCAATAACACAGTGATGTTAATCCAATTGTAAAGACTTCACTAAGAGTGAGACCTGGTTGATTTTCAAGGTTTCGAAACTGGTAAGTACAGTGATTAAAATTCCAAACTAAACCTCTCCCCTCAGCAAGGTTAAGTTAATCATATAAGATGTTTTGTAATCCTCAAAAAGAAACATGTGCACAAGTACATTGGGTACTGAGAATGCTCATGTCATGGATCAGACATGGTCATTTTCAAATCTATGTCCTTATATGCATGTCAGTAAAATCAGTGTTCAACACATGATTTCAGGCAATCACACTATAATACTTTTTAATGAGTGTGGGTTGGAGTAAAACCATCCTAATTCTTTGGATGGCTTCCCCTCCAGTGTTTCAGATGCAGTAACACTCAAAGGGATACGGAAGTACATTTGTGCTTCAGAATACTTTCTTTATGAAATGCAAGTGACTGTTAAATCAGAGAGGAGTGAGTTGCAGGAACACGTGTCACTGATTTTCTCAGTGGAGGTCTAACACTTCTGCCCAGTTAACACCTTCTTCCGAAAAACGAAAACACCCAGAGCCAACTTTTCAGCTATTTCATCTTGAAGGTCTATTGTCTTTTCTCATATTTCAAGTGTACCAAGGGCCTTACCTCCTCTGAGGAGAGGAAGGGGAGTGGAGTGGGGGAAAGGTGGGACAGTGGGCGGGAAGAGGGAGAAAGAGGGAACTGTGGTTGGCATGTAAAATGAAAAACAAAACTTTTAAATAAAAACAAAAGAAAAGAAAGGAATTTGACATGGTCAAGAAGATCTTTCAATTCCACTTACTCTGACTGGAATAATACGTAATAAAGGGAAGTGTTGTGCCTCTAGGATGGAGCAGATCCAACCAGATTCAGCCACACCAGCTTCACCTGGGGTATAAGATAAGGTCCTATATAACAAATGGAAAAGAATTACAGACATTTTCTAATGAGAAGGCTGGTTGATGAGTATTGCGTGAAGAAGGGAAATAAATTTTAAATTGCCCAAAGTCAAGAACTCAGGTTTTATTCATTTTCCATGTAATGACAATGTCTTCAGCATTGTCATGGCCTTTAGAGACCAAAAAGGACAAAGGAAAAACAGTTTCCTGAACATCATGTAGCAACATTGTAACATAAACAGTAGGCAAGATCATCCAAAAGACAAACACTGATGAGTGGAGTCCTCACTCCTCATCAAAGAAATTTCTCTTTTCGACAGACAGAGACCATTACAGAAAACCAAAACTATTTAAAATGTGGAATTGTGGAGCCCAGTTCCAATAGATACATCAACAATTTCCTGTTTCTGTTAAAGTGCGATTTCTGGAAACAAGACAGGCTAAAGTGCCCTTCAAACCACAATGACATCAAAATAGAAATGGTACAATTATAACACATCTCACAATAAATATTAATTAGTTCCTAAGGCCTCTATAAATAAAGTAATTACATAAATATAGTTCAGAAGAAATGAAATGATTTTTTCAAACAACTACAGTGTGGGAGTATAAAATAGAATGTTCCAAATAGGGTCTGAAATTTTGGTAATGGTCTTCAGTAAGTAGCCCTGTTTGTAGAAACTGAGGAGAATTGGTCTGGTTGGAGGAAGTCTGGTACTATGGGCAGGCTTTGAGGTTTAAAAGCCTCTCATCATCCCCAGTTTGTTTTCTGTGTCATGCAGGTGGTTTAGGATATTTGTACTCAGGCCAGCCTCTGCCTTATGCTTCCCTGCTGTTCTAGTGATAAACTCTTATCCCTCAGGAATCAAATGCCCTAACAAGCCTTTCCTTCTTTAAGTTCCTTCTATAATGGAATTTTATCACAGAAATGGAGAAGTGACTAAAGACATACAAAAAAGACAAAGCAATGAGAATGAAACCAAGGATTGAACAACACATAGATTGAAAAGGCCTTTCACCAATCATCTCAAAGAAACATAATTTTGAACAGTTGATCATGCAACGATCTCCCTTCACAAACACTAGGGAAGCCAAATGAGAGAGACAATATTTGGTTAGAGTACAATAATAAGGGGTGCATTGAAGAAGGGAGGAAGGAGTTGGCTGCATTGCCTTTCACTAATTCCAAGCAACAAGGAGAAAGACATCTCCTACTTTTAGAGAAAGGGACAAGGAGCTAAGTCTAAGCCTTAATTGTGAGACCAAGTACTAGTCTCACCATGGTATAACCCAGTGTTAATCAAAGCCTTCCAAGTGCTGTCCTGAGGACAGTACCTGTGGACTGAGGCACTAGGACTCTAATAGCTAGCCAGGCATTTTATTCCTTCCACCACAGTTCCCTCAGCCTCCACCAGCCATGTGAGGAGTAAGACTCTCCCCGTTGGAGAAGGAGATGCAAAAGCTGGTACTAGAAATGACCAGAGGTCAGTGTTACGCTACTAGAAGAAAGCAAAGACCCTTTCATTAAATCCAGAGTCTTTGATGTCATTTCTGAACTTCCTCATCATAGGAAAAGACATGCACCTTGGCAGAACAAACAAATGTTTTAACTCACAACATGGCCAATGTTGAAGTGACCCTGGGTTTCCCTTCCCATGACTTCAGGCCACCTTTGTCTGTGAGTCTCAGACATGTCCCAGCTTGATATCAGCTTTGATGGCCAATCATGTACTCCCAACCTCAGACAGCAGACCTATCTCCCAGGAAAAACTTATGTTTCAACCTTCAACCTTCATCACAAGCATCTCCAGAGTGGGCCAGACTGCACCTCTAAGACTGAATTATTTTTGTAGCTGAAGCATGGCTCCTTTAAAAGAAGGCTTACAGGCTCAGTGCTAGCATCAAAAACAGGCAGCACTTCTAAGACGCCCTCTCACCAAACGCTTATATGGGATTTATGAATAGTGTGTAGCATGATACCCAGTGGTGATGTTGACCCAGAAACATCACAGAGTTGGGATGGCAAACATGACTTTCAGAGCTGGTGGTAAATGTACCTCCCTATGAGACTAGACTTTCATGGAAACCAGGGGAAGGAACCAGCACCAGCATGTCATTAACTAAGTTACACACAGTATTTTTGTTCATGTGGACAGAAAGGGTGCAGATACACAGTAAGAACAGATACAGACTAAAAGAGCCTTTAAGTGGGTCCCAGTATGTTTACAAAATATGTGTAGGCTTGAGATAGAGAAGAAAATTATATATATATTCTTAGATTTAAAAATATAGTTTTAAAATAATGAAGTCCTTAAAAAGGAATAGGGTAAGAAAAAAGCAAGATAAACATGGAAAATACACAGAGAGTCTGGAGCCTCTATGTTATTGTGTTATCTTTGAAATTTTTCCCTGCTAAGAGACATTGAATTTTGGCAAATGCTGGATTAAACCAACTTCTATATCTTAAAAACATCATTGCTTGAAAACTTAGGTTAAAACATATATTACTTTGGAGGAGAAGCTATGGTTTTGTTTCCACTGAAAATGATGGTCTGTGGATTTATTCAGTGTTAAGGAAAATAAGGTTTGACTGAAGAAGACAGAGCCCAGCAGATCTCTGTGAGTTTGAGGCTAGGTTGGGTTGAAAGCACACAAATGTACACAAAGAAACCCTGTCTCGAAAAAAAAAAAAAAAAAAGGAAGCATAAGGAAATTCAAAAGAAGATAAAGTATTCTACATTCTTAAATAGTAAATTAACAAGTTAGAAGCAAATTTTAAAAGTCATCAGAAATCTTTGAACTGAGAATATTCTAAGTAAAATTAAAAACATAATAGAAGCTTTCAATACTAGACAATAAAGGAGAAAGAGACGAGTGAGTTGAAAGCCTGCTCTTTTTATTACCCAGATGAAAAACTGTAGACGGTTTGGTGGTTAAAGGTGCTTTCTTCTCTTCCAGAGGGCTCCAGGTTTTTTCTGAGCACTCAGATTGGTAGTTCACATCTCCCTGTAATTCCAGTTCTGTGACAACTGATGCCCTCTTCAGGATGACGTGAGTACCTGTCATACATATGCCATGAATTCACACAGACACAAACACATACACATAGAATTTTGAAAATATTATCTTTAAGTGAAAATATAATAAAGCACTCAAAAGAAAAGAAGTGTCAGGGTGAGTTAAAGGAAGTTTGGAACTTAAAAAAAAATGTTATTGAGTTTTAAGAGAAACTTAATAATAAAGAAGGAGTAGAAAGATTAGTCAAAAAGGTTATAACAGAAAATGCCCCAATCCTAGAAAAACACACAAATGTCTACACACAGGAAAGTTGCAAATATCCAAGTGCAAGAATACCAAAGTCCTCAGTCAGTTCTAAATCAAATCCACCAAAGTGAAATCAGCATCAAGCTCTCCCAGATAAAGGAAAAAGCAATCTTCTCACAGCAGGAAGAGAACAGAAACAAGTAACTAACTCATAGGTCATTTCCAAGTCACCTGATTTCTCAGCAGAATCCTTACAGGCTTGGAGAATGGCATGAGATGTGTCCAGTACTACATGATAAAACAACACCAGTCAAGAATACCATGCCAGTACAATAAAGCTGGGACAAAGGCATTCTCATACAAACAAAATTCAAAAGAATACTTCTCCAGTGTATAACTAACATAAACTTTTCTGAAGGAGGTTTTTCAAATGAAAAGAAATATTAATGATTAGTGAGAAAATACTGAAAAGTACAAAACTCTCTGACAGGACTAATTCTAGAGGTAAATGTTGAAGGCACTATTACCATAAAATATTTCATTTTCATCTATTCTCTTTAAGACATATTATTGTGCTGCAAAACCAAAAGAACTTCCTATAATCAAAGGTATCCTGTGTAACTTCACAACTAAAAATTGAAAGTCCACAATAGGCAAACCAAAATAGAAAAGAAGGAACCAAAACATTCCACTTGAGTCAGCCTCTTAACGGCAAGAAAGAATGAATGATATTGAGAGAGATGTGTCAATAAAACTAGAAAATGAGGAATGAGGCCTTACCATGAATTACCTAGATTGTAAATGGATTAAAGCCTCCAATTAAAATATATAGAGTGACTAAATGAATCAACTATGTGTCTCTTAAATTCATCTCAGTTCAAAAGACAGATCTTAAGTTGATGTGACATCAAACTTCTAACACCTATGATTATACTATGGCTAAAAGGTAGATTCTGGGGAAGGAGTCATTGTCTTCAGCTGTGTGCCCACTGGTGAATCTGCCATACCCAAAGTTACACAAACAGCTCTGGTTAAATGTGCTGTGTTACACTATAAAATGCAATGACATAAACATGAGAAAGAAGAAGGAAGCAAGTGGACATAAGTGGGAAGGAGATTTAAAAAAAGAGTAGGGAGTAAGCGTTATTGGGATGTGTTATATACATGTATTAGAAGATAACAAATTTAGTTATATAAGAAAAGAAAGACAGAATAGAATAAGGTAGTCCATGCAAAAGAAATCCAAATTAAACTTACCTATGACAGGGTGGACTCTAAACTTTAAACAGTAAAAAGAGATGAGGAAAGATGTTATATGGCATAGTAGCCAATTCAATGATGCATTTAATATGTCTAAACATTTATGTAAATCAATCACAGGGCATACAAATTTGTAAACAGTATCAATAGAACTTAAAGGTGAAGTGAGCACACAGTAATGGCACAGCATTAGCACCCTGCAATAATCAATGAATAGACCATGACTGCTAAAATAAACTAATAGAAAATATTAATTGCAATGTCAACCCAATATATACAACAAACATCCACACAACATTCCATGCCTGGTTACTAAACAGGCGTTTTTTTTCAATAGCACTTGGATCATTGAGCAGGGCAGATCAGCTGATAGGTCACAAAAACAAGTTTAAACAAACTTTTTAGAGATTGAAAATATATGAACTATCTTTTCTGAATGTAATGAAATAAAACTGGAAATCAATAACAAGAAAATTTTGTAAACTGTAAAAATGCATAGAAATTCACTAATCTACTCTTAAGCAAACTATTTCTCAAGGAAAAATAACCAAGAAGGAAATGAAAGATTTCTTGAAGCAAATGAAAGAGTGCTGTTGTGGAAGATTAGTTACAGACATGTTACATTTGTCTATGCTGTGGAATATTTGTTTTATGATGGAAAGATGTGCTACATTCTTGATGTTGCATTTGTTTAACTCTGTGAAGCTGGGTTCCTTTGCCTGTCTAAAGCACCTGATTGGTGTAATAAAGAGATGAACAGCCAATAGATAGGCAGGAGAGAGAAATACGTGGGGCTGGCATGCAGAGAGAATAAATAGGAAGCAAAGAGATGAGGGAGAAGTGAGAATAGGAAAAGGAGAGGAGGACACCAGGGGCCAGCCATACAGCCACACAGCCAGCTAAGGAATAAGAAATAAAAAAAAGGGGTGGTGGTGGTGGTATATAGAATAACGAATGGTAAGCCAAGAGGCAAAATGTAGACCAGATAATTTAAGTTAAGAAAAGCTGGCTAAAAATAAGCTACACTAAGGCCAGGCATTCATAGGAAAGAGTAATTCTCCATGTATTTATTGGGGAGCTGTGTGGTGGGCCCTCCAAAGAACGAAGAGTAAAGATTAAAAAGAAACCACTACAGATTGCCTAAAATAACACACCAAAAACCTTATGATAGAGCAAATGGGTTACAAGGAGAGACGTTACAGTGAACAAGAAGGGTATCAGAAAACAAAATCTCCTGGCATCTCAAGGGACTAGTAAAATGGAACAAAGCAAACACAGAATTACTAGAAAGAAAGAAATTGTACAGACCAAGAAATAGAGACTAAACATAAATAAAATAAGATAAAAATCAACCGAAGGATTAGTTCTATATAAAGGTAAGCTAAATTGACAAAGCCTTAGCCAAACTAAAGTACAAAAGAATATTCTAATAAATCAAGTGAAAAGGGGACACCACAAAGGGGATTATTAGATACTATTATGCACAATTAAATGAAGTTCCTGCACACACCATCTTATCATGACTGAATTATGAAGAAACAGAAGACTCAAAGAAATAATAAGTTAGCAAGACTGTATCAATAATAAAAAATTAACCCATCAAGAAAAGCCTAGAAACATATAGTTTCTGCCAAATATTAAAAAATAATAGCAAGTCTTATTAAAGTATTGCAAAATAATTAAGAGAAAGAGTCTTTCAATTTCTTTCTAGGAGGCTAACATTTCCTTGATGATGAAACCAGACAAGAACAAACATTTATGCACACATGTGCAGGTACACACACACACACACACACACACACACACACACACACTCACACACACAGGCATGCACATCTGCTTGATGAACACGGAGGTAGCAAAACAAACCCGATAACATTTTGAAAAGATTATTCACATCTATAAGTAGGGAATCATCCCGTAGCAGCAAGGGCGACTCAATACACAAATCTATGATCTGTCACCAAAACTCTGTGATCATCTCAATAGCTAGAGAAAATGCATTTGATAAAATTCAGTATCCCTTAGTGATCAAAACACCATAAAAGCCAAATACAGTATGATGATGGCTAATGCCATAGTGCACAAGGAAGACAAAGGCTTTCTCTCTAAGGCCTGCAATAGCTCTGCACAATTTCAGACACTTGTATTCAAAGTAAATAGAATCCATCGTCAGAGCAATTTAGTACAAGAAAGAAACAAAGCAAAACCAAACTGGTAAAGAGGAAGTCAAGTGCAAACTCCTGTGCAGATGGCAGTATTTTACAGAGGAAAACTCATGGGACTATTAAAGGCACATACAAATACAATTTTAAGGAAACTAACAAATTAACTCAGAAAAGTTAAAAGCTAAGGAAAAAAAATCAACTTGTACTTCTGTAGCATTTCTATAGGCCAACCGCTAATTGTCTGAAATACCAAGAATAGCTTTCCAAACTAAAAATAACATGCCTGGGAATAAATTTAACCAAGGAGGTGAAATAACTTTACAATTAAAAGTAGGAAGATTGATTATTTTTTTTTTTTTTTTTTTTTTTTTTTTTTTTCGAGACAGGTTTCTCTGTGTAGCTTTGCGCCTTTCCTGAGCTCACTTGTAGCCAGGCTGCTCGAATCACAGAGATCCGCCTGGCTCTGCCTCCCGAGTGCTGAGATTAAAGGCGTGCGCCACCACCGCCCGGCTAAGATTGATTATTTTTAAAAGATGTTAAAAATGGCAAGTAATGAAAAATATTCCACATTTATGATTTAGAAAAATCAGTATTGTTATATTAGCCATAGTGTCCAATGTGATTGCAAATTTATTGTAGTCCCTACAAAATGCTAATAATGTCTTTCATAGAACTAGAAGACACATAAATTTCTACAAAACTGCCTAAAAATCCTAAAAAGACAGAGTAAGCTTCAACAAAAGAATAAAGGCATAGGGAAGTACACTACCTGCCTACATGCCTTAAATGTATACTATAAAGCTATAGTGATATAAACAGCATTTCATTGGTTTTTAAAAAGATGTGAGGATCAATAAAACAGTAAGAAGCCAGGTGGCCGTGGCACACGCCTTTAATCCAAGCACTCAGGAGGCAGAGGCAGAGGCAGGCAGATCTCTGTGAGTTCGAGGCCAGCCTGGTCTACAGAGTGAGATCCAGGATAGGCACCAAAACTACACAGAGAAACCTTGTCTTGAAAAACCAAAAAAATAAAAATAAAAATAAAAAAATAAAACAGTATGAAGCCTATTGGTGAATCCATTTATATATAACCAACTGCCATTTTTTTTTCTGAAAAAATGAATTATGAGCAAACTATTTCTCAAGGAAAACTAACCAAGAAGGAAATTAAAGATTTCTTGAAGCAAATGAAAGATTGCTGTTGTGGAAGATTAGTTACAGACATGCTACATTTGTCTATGCCATGGAATATTTGTTTTATGATGCCAAGATGTGGTGCATTCTTCATGTTACATTTGGTTAGCTCTGTGAAGCTGTGTTCCTTTACCTGTCTAAAGCACCTGATTGGTCTAATAAAGAGATGAACAGCCTTGTTAATTAACAATGTTAATTCAAGACATTAGAATGATAAATAATTTTTATGCTAATTCTGATAGTACAGAAAACAAAACACACGCACAAATTAGTCCTACAAAATGAATATACTGTATACATATATACATATATATATATATATATATAATGGTGTATATTCACATATATTCATATATATGCCATATACTATATGATATATTGATATATGTATAAGTTACAACTACATGAGTATAGAAGTTCTAATGTGCTATTTTGTAGTAGGCTAGCCATAGAATTTTTTTTTATTAAAACTGTCAAGTGATATGAAAAATATAAAATGGAATACAATATAAAGCTATACTGTGTCTATGGATCAGAAAAGTCATTGTTGTATAATTACTAAATCTCCTATACTGCACAATGTGCTTTCAAATTTATTGCACTATTTCAAATGGCTAAAAGAAAGAATTCTATTTTTGTGTAAAGGTACAAGTCACATATAGTGTCACATGATACTTTTGGCTATGTAAAATTTAATTTTTTTTATTTGTGTTCTGTGTTTTGTTTGTTTGTTTGGTTTTGGTTTTGTGAGACAGGGTTCTTCTGTGTAGTCTTGGTTGTCATGAAACTTGCTCTGTAGACCAGGCTTGACCTTGAATTGTTAAAGATCTGCCTGTCTCCGCCTCCAGAGTCCTGGAATTAAAGGCATGCACCACCACCATCACCAGGCAAATTTATGTTTTTATGCATTCATTAAAAGTAAATTTTAGCTAGGCAGAAGGATCTCTGTAAGTTCACGTTCAGCCTGGTATACAGAGCAATTTCCAAGCTAGCCAACGTTTTACACAAAGAAACCCTGTCTCTAAAAACCAATAATAAATAAGATAAATAATTTTTAAAAATTTAAAATAGCTGATGACTGGCTACAGAGGCAGTGTATAGTTTGTCATTGTTACTTGTCCAATACACAAGACTTGTATTTATTATATCATTTAGCCTCAAAAGGATGCTTTTCCTTGTAATTTCAAATCAATACAGCTCAGAGTTCTTATTGAGGGTAACAAGAATAATATATGGAAGGAAGGTTTTCACTCCTCCCCAGACACTGTTGAGATTGATGGCTACAGTTTGGGCACAGCTGTAAAAAAGAGTCATGAAATAGATTCAAACTGTTGTCTACAAGTACATACCTACAATCACCATTGATTGCGTTTGCATCTGTTCTCAGCTGTGATCATTCAGTCCTAAACTTCTACAGCAGTATGCACTTGACTAAATCTTCAGGTCCTGATTGATCCATATGAGGTTGCTGCTGCTTCTAGCAGTTTTTCTTGCTCAGAACACATCACTTCGAGTTGTGTGCTTAACACCACATTTTGAAGCATCATAGGGCACTCACCAGTGTTAAACTCTGTAACAAGTTGAGAGCAAGTCTTAAGTGTAGCTGGAGTTTTCCTGTGTCCACCCAGCTCCTGCAGTGGCTCAGACCCAACTAAACACACAGAGACTTATATTACTTATAAACTGTATGGCTGTGGCAGTGTTTTTTTGCTATCTAGTTCTTTTTTATCTTAAATTAACCCATCTCTGTTAATCTATAAGTTGCCACGTGGCTTGTGGCTTACTGGTTCTTTTACATCTTGCTTCCTCTGTGTCTAGCTGCTAACTACTGACTCCACCATCCTCTTCCCAGAATCCTCTTCTCTGCTTGTCCCACCTATACTATACTTCCTGTATGGCAAGTGGCTAATCAGAGTTTTATTTATCAACCAAAGGAGAGCAACACATTCACAGAATACAGAGCGATATCCACAGCACTTAAGGGCTGGTGCTGGCACTGGAGAGTTGTAGTTTCTGCTCACCAAAATCAGTGAAAAAGGAAAGTGCTGCATATTAAATAAACTTAGAAGTTTCTCTCCATCACATGTGAATATTTTTTTTTACAATCAATATAAAGAGACTGAAGAAAAGCAGGATGTTCTTCTAAGCTAAGTTTTCTTCGGAAATAGTCTCATTAACTGAAGATGTATGTAGTTCCAAACTATTTCACTACAATCAATGATTTAAAAAAAAATCCTTAAGTTTTGTCTCTGCAGTTTTCTTAGCAAATTACTTTATATTTTTACTGATAATGAATAACACAGATGACATATTTAATGATGTAAAAGAAGCTACATTAATGCCTAAAAATATCTAATAACATGATGCTTTAAAATATCTATTTTATGTGTGCTGGTGTTTTGCCTGCGTGGATGCCTGTGTTCAACATGGGTACAGTGCCCACAGAGGCCAGAAAGGGGCAATGGGTTCTCTTAGACCTGGAATTAAGGTCGGTGGTCAGCCATCACGTGGGTGCTGGGAACTGAATCTGAGTCATCTGGAAGAGCAGCAGTACTCTTAACAACTGAGCCATCTCCCCAGCTCTGGAACATGCCCTGTAACATGTGAAGGAGCTTAATTTTCTTTACAAAACAGTGAGCAAGTGTCTAATAATTACCATGCCTTCTCCACTTCATTATCATCACTCAACTCCAAGTATGTACAAACCCAGTCTGATTTCAAGCAACTTGAACAGGTGACTCCTTGCCTATCAAGTCCAACTCATCAAAATATTCCCTGGGTTACAACTAGAGAGAGAAAAGAGAACAGTATGAGAACTTTTCTCTGTACTTCAATTGTCTCATAGTTTGAATCAAAATAATTTAAATGACTTATTCCTATTTCAGCCTTTCTCTTCAAACCCTACTTATCATAAATCAATGCCATAGATACAAAATTCATATATATATATATATATATATATATATATATATATATTATATATATATATATAATGCGGCTAGCCTTGGTGTTTTTGTTCTTTTCTTTTTTTTATTTTACAATACTATTCAGTTCTACATAATAGCCACAGATTCCTTGTTCTCTCCCTTCCTGCCCCCATCCCCTTCCCCCCAGCCAACCCCCATTCCCACCTCCTACAGATCAAGGTCTCCCCCAAGGACTGGGATCGACCTGATAGACTCAGTCCAGGCAGGTCCAGTCCCCTCCTCCCAGATTGAGCCAAGCGTCCCTGCATAAGACCCAGGTTTCAAACAGCTAACTCATGCAACGAGCCCAGGACCTGGTACCACTGCCTAGATGCCTCCCTTTACTTTATTTAGAATCAGTATCTCTGATTCTATAGCAATAAGCCAATAGATGTGATCATGCCAAATATGGCATATTTGTTCTCAACATCATCTCATGAACACTCACAGCTATCAGTTAGATGCAGATTCTCAGTGATTCCTGCACAATGTGGTATGAAATACAGAGGCATGTGACATATGTAACCAAATAGCCAAAAATATCATCATGAAATGAACTGAATATCCATGTCATTTAAGGCTATTAGAATTGTCTACGAGATCTCCTGGATTCTACCCCTTATGGTAAGTTTCTAATTTGTTGATAGGAATTTAAAATGCAAGTGGTTGCAGAGGGCTGGAAGTCATTTTTCAGTTAACTGAAGCCTCCTCTGCACTTCTGATCTGTAACTACACACAGCTACGACCTTCTTCCCTTTTCTTCTTCTTCAGCTGCCTCATATGAGATTGAATATTGCCTAGAACATAAACTGTCTCTTGGGATGAGAAAAGTATTAACCACAATTTTTTCCCAAAGGATGTCAAGTGCCAATGTACTATATTAGTCGAGCTTTTGTGTAGCTCCAGCCAAATTACCCTACACAAACAGCTTGCAGGATTTACCTGGGTTCACCACTCTAGAAAGTTCAGTCCATAACCATGTAGCCCCTTTACGTTAAGTAAAGTATACGGAGTGTATATCAGTGGAGAGATGTTCATCTTACAGTGGACAAAAAGCAGAGCAGGGGTCAGAGGCAAGGGAAGCCACAAGGGAAAAAATACTCCCATGAACCTTACCCTAGTGGCATACTTCCTCCAGCAAGATCTCGTGGTCTACACTTTCCAGAAATAACAACAACAAAATGTACCACAAGCTAGGGACCAAATATTTAATATGTGGACCTAGGAGGAACATTTTTATATGTAAACTATAATACCAAAATTTTGCTACTCTCTGTAAACTTGTGATTCCACAATTGCTTTAGTAGATTATCATCAAAACTCAAGCAGAAAAATGAAATCTGTTCAACTCATCCAAGATCAAAGTGCTGAGGTGGTTGCGTGAGTTTGCCTTCCTGTTTTCCACTATCAACTTCACTCTCACACGCTAGCCCAGATGGTCTATTTACAATTAGCCAGATCCTGAAGCATGGTACCCACAGGCTGTCACTCAAGCTGAGCTGTTCAGCACACCTTGAACTCCCATGTCCCCCTTTACTATTTATTTTCTTAATAACTCCAAATATATGTATTTCATCTATGCCAGGGTAAATCCTACCCTACTTTAAGGGCTGACATATCTTGCAAAGGGATATGACTGCCCTGTGATATCTTTATCCTTCTGATCATAAATAATCCATCCAACCATCCATTTATCACCTATCAATCCATCCATCCATTATTATCCTTCCAACTAAATCTTGTGCTGTACACTTGCTTGTTCAGTCCTAGTGATATAAACAAAAATAAAATCTATTTCCTAATCATGTGCAATCTGAAGCCTTACTGAATAGCAAGCCAGAGAAACAGCAATTACCTACCCTACAACCATGGGACAGAAAACTAAGGGAAGACAAATCATGACTTCAGATCCTGTATCACTCTGAATGGGCTGAAAGATAGGAAAGACCATCTGAACCTTGAAATTCAGAGAGAGGTGAGAGGGCAAAAGAGAGAGTGAAGAACATCTTGGGGAGAAATATGGGGTATAAAGGAAAGGTATGAGTATGAGAAATGTTCTAGAATCTGAGCAGATATTCACAGAGGACATGATCATAATCTCAGAGGTAACTAAGAAACTATATTTGCTATTCCCTGTAACCATATGGTTTAATAGGTGCTCTAAGATATTACCATCAAAACTCAAGTGGGAAGATTGAATCCTATAGAGAAGAGTTGAAATACACTTTGTGCAGTGATACTTTATTTTCCTGTGTTTTACTTACTCTTGGCTCAAGCTTTGCAGCCTTTTAAAAATATTTTCCTGCTTTCTTGCTTCTGGAGTTTCTAAAAGAACAAGATAAAGACAAGGGAACCGGTGCAGTCCTAAAAATCAGAAGTCGTTGATCTGTAGAGAGACCACAGCAGAGAGAAAGGTATCATTGGAAGTCATTCCATCAATCTGCAGGAGAGCAGCAAGATAAAAGGCACACAGTTGACAGGGAGGAAAATTAAATCACAGTAAGAAGCAAATGGAAAATTTGGTGAGGTTACTTCCACAGATACTGTTGTGTGTCTCGTTGACACCAAGGGCAGAGAAGATTTCTCTAGCTTAAACTCAGCCTTTTCAAAGGCAGAATCACTGACCATGGCAGTAGCTTGAACACATATGCCTTTGCCAAAAATCTGTCTTTCCTGTTCTGTCAAAATGTATATTAAATGAAAACTACAGTCTTGAAAAGTTCATGATCAAGTTTCCTATTAGATAAAAGACAGATGACAGTGGTTAATAACAAAAGTGCTCAAAACATTTACTAAAGTATAGTCTAGACAATAACAATGAGCCCACCTCAGTGCCACATTCTTTGCTTGCTAGTTTATAAAGTTTTCTAGCTCCCTCTCGGTCCTATTAATTTTAGTCCTTCACCACTTATAGACTGCCTTCTTAATATTGTAGAATACAAAGTATCTGATGTCCAAAGTACAGACATAATACTCAACAAGAGTCAGTGTTAGAGCTCATGATATAATTGGAAAGCCAATCGAATGCCATCAATTTTAGAAAGAAAAAATTAAAATTCAGTTGTCAGCTGTGTGGATAACTCAGAGAAAACATGGTATGTCAGTTGATTTTGAAGGATGAGTGTCACTTTGAAAATGGAAGACATTCCAGGAGAATATGAGTGAAGCATTAATTACAGAGAAATACATTGCGGTGAGATGAGTTAAACGTCTCTATCATTAGAGAATGGGTTGTAAGGGAAGAAGTGATGAAATTGTAACTGCATGGATCATCAATGGAGATAAAAGTTTTCCTTTGATCACTGCAAGGCCAGGGATGGATTTAGTACAATAATAAATGTGGGCGGTTGGTTTTGTTGAGAATGGTACCACTATAGGTTTATATTTTAAAAGTGTAACTCAAATGGAAAATAAAGATACCTAAAAGAGACTGGTATTTGAAGACAAAACCACAGGTTCCTCCCAGGGAAGAAAAGATGCTACAAAAAACACAAAATTCACAGATCATTTAGGTGCTTTTAAGGAAGTTGGAATGACTTAAATTCGGGGTGGCAGGAGCATCACTGACCTTCTTGGTGGAGAGACTGAAGATGCAGCCCCAATACTTACTAAATTAGGAATCAATCCAAGGAGGAGTGGTAGGGAGAGTCAAACTAAGTTCAAGTTGGAGCATGTTTGTGTAACATGAATCTTAAAAGGTCTTATTAATAAAATCAAACCCAGGGCCAGGTATTGGGGTGAATACTGGAATATCAGAGAGACAGAACACAAACCACAGCTGACCTCACCTTGCCAATCAATTCCTCAGCTGATCCTGTATCCTCGAACAGGAAGCCTCTGAGTCCTCACCTGAATGAATCTCAGCTGAACTGCTGCTAAAAGCCTAAAAGCTTAACCAGGCCTCTAGCTCCTGGACCCCACACCTTACATACCTTTCTGCTTCCTGCCATCACTTCCTGGGACTAAAGGCCTGTGTCCACCATGCCTGGCTGTTTCTAGAGTGGCTTTGAACTCACAGAGATTAGGATGGATCTCTACCTCTGGAATGCTAGGATTAAAGGTGTGTGTGCCACCATTTTCTGGCCTCTAGAGCTAGTGGCTGTTCTGTTCTACGACCCCAGATAAGTTTATTGGGGTGCACAATATATTGGGGAACACAATACCACCACGTTTTACTTTGGCTCATTGCAGCATGTGCATGAGAAAGGGAGATCCAATGCAGTCAAGGATTAGAGAGTACGAAAGGAACTGTGTGTCAAAAAGAATGATTTGAAAATAAGTAGTTTTCAAATTTGAAAATAAGTAGCATTGCAGTTGTGGTCTTAGAAATCGGTGAGCTAACTCAGGAAGTGCAGCGAAAGAATTAGAAGAAAAAGAGGATTAAATAATGTAGAATTGTAGCTGGAACTTCACTGTTCTTCAAGAGCAATATTGAAATTTTAGTCTATTTGTTCTTTTGCAGAAACAAAGCATTTTAGATCTGTAATTTACAGAATGGTAATTTTAATAGTGAGACTTTGCCACATGAGCATAAATATTGAAAGGTTAAAAATGTGAAAATGGGAAGAACTGTAACTTTGAGATGGTTAATAGAGAGCGTTCCAGTATAAGTGATACCAGGTCTCCAATCTATTAGATATCAAATTACTTTTATAGTGATTATATATAATATATTATATATATAACTATATATATTATATATATATGCTTCCATACAGTTTCTTATTTATATATCACATACAGGTACTTTATATAACAACCAAACTCAAGTATTCTCATTATGTTGTATATATTAGATTAAAAATAAGAACAGAATTTAAAAAGCTAAGATGATTATAAATACTTTAACCAAAATATCATTTCCTCTAGATTTGCAATCTATCTATTTTGTTTTATCCTCTTAGAGACTTCCATTCAGTAGTTACCAAATTAACACTAACTAATGGAATGGGGAATTTGCTTACTCGGCCACAAGGCAAATGCAGCTGAATTCAGCCACCATTGTACCCAGGAGTAGAAATATGGGCAGACATGTCTCAAGATAGAAGTGATTCTGTCATCTACTTTCCAAAAAATAATTGCACATATCATCACTATTTTTCACTCTTAGAACTATTGGTTCCCTTGAGGGTGGGCATAAGCAGACCAGTGAGGAGCCTTTGCATCTATTAATGAGAGAAAATATGACAAAAGCCTACTCTTTCCATCTAAAAGGCCAAGAAAGGAGTTGTCTAGGTAGACAGACAGAAGGACTGGGTAATAATCATTTACTCCAGCCAAACACCACCACGTATATGACAATAAAGGCCAAACTGGAAGCTTAAACTCCAGTCTGTTTTTCTCCCAATTTGTCATCAGTAACCCCTGTCTCTGCATTGAGCTGCTAGATTAAGCTGAGCAGGAGTCAGAATATTCATCTTCACCACTAGCAACCAACGGTATAAATGTAGTGAAACCCTGAAAAGCCTGGGCTCCATTCCCATTTGGTAAGAAAGAGGCCTGCTCCTGCCCTCCACCAGGGTGTTGTCAGAAGAGCCTGGGTGACTTAGAACTTTCCCAATGGGGACAATGCCACTGCTTCCTTTATGGCACCATATATGCCATGCAAAAGAGGAACAAATTACAGTCTTTCCCACCATGGAGGAAGCATTCTAAACTCAGTGGGAAGCAAGTCTCCCAGCAGCAATCAGCAGAACCCACCCCTCTGGTGGCAATGGAGTCTCAGTGTCAGTTCCTCGGTGAGGAGCCTGGAATTTAACCCACTTGGCAATGGTGGACCAGTGACCCCACTCCTGCTACCATCATGTCTGGGAAAGTGAGCTAAAACTGACACTGAAATTAAATTCAGAGACTCATAGTATGAAAGCCAAAATATGCCCATTTCTACCAAAAGTCACTTTCATGCCAAGAACCAGGGAAAAAAAGATTAAAATTGAATGGAGAAATGCCAACAAATAAATACAAAGAATGAAAAGACAAATACATTAGAATCATCGTACAATAAGAAATAAAGTAGACATTATAAAACATTTCAGTAAATGATTGTAAATACACCTGAAATACATAAAAAAAACAAACATCAATAAAAGTGTGGGATATATCAGAGATAAATCCACAGGCATGAAGATCTGGAAAACATAATTAAAAATAAATAGTTTAGCAAATAAGCTGAACAGCAGAATAGAGAGCAGAATCAGGGAGGGGAGAAAACAGAAAAATTAAAATCATCCAAACCAAACAATAGAAAAAAAGCAATGATATATCTAATATAAGAAGGGAAAATGGATGATGGAAGAAAGAATGGGTGGGAGAGAGAGAAGTTTAGAAGAATTAAATGTTCAGTAAGTTTCTTGAAAATTGTATCATAATTCAGTGAGAAAGTATGTGGTTGGAATAGTGCCAGAGAGCTAGATAACAAACCAAATTACATAATTAAAAAGTGTTTCACTAAAAAGTAAGTACAAATGGGAACTGTGTGAGTATAACAGATACATGATAGAACTATGTTTGTGGATTGGGGAAGGGAGAGTGTGTGCATTCGAATGGGTCTTAAAGCGGCAAAAATTATTCCTGAGGAAAGAAAATTGACTGAAATTTAAAGCCAAATCTGAAGAAAATGCAGGAGCATAATCTTGCTATATCTCTAGGGACCCAGAGAAGAGAAAGAATGAAACTGAAAAATCACTTGAACAAACAATAGCGGAAAACTGTCTACCTTTGGTAAAAGATGTAGACTTCTGATTTGAGATACTGGTGATCCCCAAACAGGGTAGACTAAGGGAAAGAAAAATATATAACGTTTTTTAAGTAATTGAAAATTAATTTAAAAATAACACAACACACAGGCACAAATCAAACATCGTGGGGAACTGGAAATGCCTATGGAAAAATAAAAGGACTGATCAACCGATCAACTAAGAGAACATTACAATCCTAAATATGCATAAACCTAATAACCAACTAGCAAAATAAGTGACTCAATCATTCACAAAATTCAAAGGAGCAACAGATAGATCAAAAACTACTGTGTCAAAGACTCAATACCTATCTCAAAAATTGATGGAATGGCTAGTCAAAGACCAAAATTCAACAAAAGAGCAATCACCATAGAGATATAAGTGCTTAACATTTATGCAAGATCAATTCCTTGGAAAACACAAATTGCCGTAATTCATCCTAAATGAGTATCCAATAACTGCTTATGAATTCGAACACACAATTTGGAGATTCACATAAAAAGTCTCCAGTGAGAGGTAATTTCAACAGACAACTCTCCTGAACATTTAAAGAAAAGTTGACACCAACTTTACATAATCTCTTCCAAGAAACAGAAGGCCATGGATCACTTTTCATCATGTTATAAAGCTAGTTTTACCACAAATGAGCATTGAATTTATGGGACTAAACATTGAATTTAAGTGTAAGACTTTTTGAAAAGGAAAGTACAATTCATCTTTGTCTAGGAAAAGTATTCTTAGACTTGATATCAAAGCACAATTAGTGAACTATAAAGTCGATAGTTTGAGTCCATCTATATCCAAAACATTAAATGGATGGAACCATGATTAATAGACACAGAGAAAACTTTTGTAAATTACCTTACAAATGACTAATAATCTAAGAACTCTCAAAACCAACATAAAATTGCTTTAAAATCCAAGTCAAATACAGCCAAACCAAGCATCTAATAAAAAAGGTTATCAATAAAATATGACTATCTGTCTATAATTATGCTACCATATGGTTATAATGATGTAGAAAGACAGAATCACTCAGACACTCATGCACTGCTTTGGGAAATATAAAATTTTATAGCCACTCTGGAAGACAGTTTGATAGTTTCTCAAAATAAATAAATATGCTGGACACCCCATGACCCAGCCATTTTATACTTCTGGACATTTATCCTAGAGAAATGAATTGTTAATTTTCACACCAAAGCCTATATACAGATGCCCACAGCAACTTTATTTTTAATAGCTATGCCCTGTAAACAGCTCAGATGTCCTTTCTATGGATGAATGCACAGAAAAATCACAGACCATCCCTGTCATGGAGTATTACCCATAACAATCAGGATTTGTTTCCCACTGTATTCTGCTAAATGCAAATCCAATTCTCCAAAATTAAATATTAGTCCATCTATACAATTCCTTTGAAATGACATTATACAAATGGTGAGTGCAGTAGTCCTTGCCACTGGTCAGTGTGAATGTGAGAGCAAAGTGTTTGGGGCCGTAAGGAGGCAGCATGATGAATCCTTACATTGTTGGGACTATTCTATATCTTCTCTGTGTTAAGTTCAGTTGACAAGTATGATATCAAACGATTATAGGTTTCAAAGTTGCTGTCCCTTAGAATATGGCCAATATGAAGGTTTTGTGCATGTTGGGAGCAGGGAAGGCAGCCATATATTATTTAACACAGGCATTGGCTTTCTATAACTTTAAAAATGTTTGGCCTTGCGAATGAGTTCTCTTTTATGCCTAGGTTTTTATTTCCTTACTTTTGAAAACAAAGTATCATGTTGAGAAAATTAAGATGCATGGGAAAGTAGAATAAATAATATAAAGAAATCTAATTTCTCTTTCCTTACTAAATTAAATATCTAACTTAACAATGATGAAAAAAGTATTTATGATGCAACAGCAAGTGTCTACTTCGCAACACCTGACCTTAGTCCTTCTATTAACAGCAAGAAAGGCTCTTCATGTGAGTGTCTGCATTCCTATTCTTGGGTCTTATTGTACCCCAACTACTCCAACCATCTACATTTCATAATTTCCACTACATATGAAGGCAGTAACATCATCATTTTGAACACAAGCTAAGCTATTGTTATCATACAGGCCATATTATTTGTTGGGCAACAATCTTCCACGTGTCTCTCATGCTCTTTGTGTCTGGCAAACAGAAGCAGTAATGGCTCTTTGTTTTGGAATTTGATCGAGGATATTTGTGTAAGGTGTACACTTGGAATATAAAGATGGTGTCTCTTTCTACAGCATAAGGGTAGTGACAAGCCTACTCTGAGGATAATAATGTCATGCAGAGTGCTACACACTTGTAAGCCCAGCATTTGAGAGTCCAAAGTCAGCCTGCACTATATAGGAAGACACTGTAGCAAAAAGCCCTCCCCCCAAAATAAAATCACTTCTTCTGTGTGAGGATAACTATTCAAGGGTCAGTGTCATCATTCCTGCCAAACTTCCAGTCCAGAAGAAATGACATAATGGTGCCAATGTTGATACTTCTTGTTCATTCATGAGCACTGATATAGGTTAACTCTCGTCACTTCCTCAGGAACCCACGAAGCTCTGGTCCGCAACTCACTACTTTGCAAGTAGCACAAAATGACAGAACCTTCAGAGTCCTTGTCACAGCCCTGTCCCTAGCACATTCCCATCATTAATTTTATCGTGTATCCCGCCTTGCTATATACTAAATTGTAATTAGGGAGGAGAGGAGAAAACTGTAAGGAAGGCTGTGAAAGCTGTCACCATTCTGGGATTTGTAGCAGCGTAGTGATCAGAACATCCCTAGATTCACTGGCGGTTGGATTTATTGTCTATCATTATAATATGATGGACAAAAGAGTTGTAACTAGTTGCCCAGGTGAAAGTTGAAAATGGTAGCAAATCATATTTAAAAAAAAAAAAAACAGACCAACAAGAAAAGAAGAAATAAAAAGATGTCCTCAGCTACTGCAAGAATGAAAGCTGAATCAGAATGGAGATGTCTGTTCTCAGATAACTGATGAGATACACCCAGAGTAGGGTCTCCATGCCCTGTGTTTATGATGCGGTTTGTGTATGTGTCATAGTGATTAAACGCAATCCAACTAGAAGTCCTCTTTGTCAATATATTAAACAATAAGTTCACAATAAGCCCAGAGAATGAAAAACACTCAGTGTGTTCCAGAATTCCCACCTTTAAATCCTGAGAGAGTTTTATGTCCATAAGGAGGAAAGATCCAGAACTTATGGAAATCATTCCTTAAAAGGTATTGTCCTTACTTTGTTAAATTTTCCAAAAAATAGTCTGACTGTTAAAGTCATGAGTGTGAACAAATGAAAAGCTTCCCAGAGTCTTCCAAAATGATCTTCTTCACTATGATATGCTCATTGGAAGGTATTGTCTACCTTCTACAAGTTTGCTTCTATTAGATGAATTCATTTCAAGGAAATATACCTGGAGAATTGTGTCAAGCCAAATCAACCATGACCTTAAATTAGCTTCACATCTCAGATGCATTTGGTATAAACAAATTTTTAGTCAGAATATGTGAGATCTGAGAGTGAAATTCTGATTGGTTGAATAAATTAATAATGGCACTGACATTATTGTAAATATGTGAACCAGCTTTCAGTGACTTCAACTGTAATCATACAATGTTCAGATATTGTTGGTTTTACATAGTGTGTAATTGTTTATACAATATAAGCAGACCATCCAATCTCAAATTATTTTACTCACAAAGTATAGAATTTCATTTTTCTTCTTAAAAATGACTAAACTATTTAACATTTTTTTCTAGTTTATATAAACCATATTTACAAGAATGAGTCTAAAACACACAGATACACACCACACACACACACACACACATATATATACATATAATATACATGTACATACATATATGATATTAAAGGCTAGTCCCTGACATGGTTATGAAAGTAGGGCTGTCTCTGTGAGAGCCCAGTTGTTACAGCAGTTTAAGTTCTACATGTTCCGTTTATTTATTTTTTGTTTTCAAAAGATAAGTCCTTTTCTTTATTTTTTTTTAAATCCATGAAGAAAGCTGAGGTAAAAGGATCAGTGTTGAACACTGAGTCACAAAAATGATAACTGGAAACATCCCTGGAATACAGAACAGACTGTAAGTGCCAATTCTGCTGTAGTGGCATGTTCCATTTATTTATGTTATCATTATATTACTGCAATAAATGACCTCAGGATTCGCTGTATACCTACCATCCTATTAATAGAAAAACATCAGGACAAATATCTCAAACTGTTAAGATGAGAACGGACTTTGCAGAAAACTCAAGAGAAACCAAAATAAAGTAATTCTCGGAAGCAACACACTATTATTTGCCACTTGCAAAAATAAGAATTAAAACAAAAATTCAGAGGGAGAAATCTAGGCAAGGGGAAGAAAGTGATGACACTCAAGACTTGAAGGCTTCAAAAGTCATAGGTGTGCGTTCTAGAACGGTGTGACTCTCAAAAGCTAATTGTCCGTTGTAAACAGGAATCTGATGTGATAATGATCCTTGGTCCTTTGTTTCCTTCTGTGGTCCCCAGAACAGCTGTGGGGGCTGAACAGCTGCACCCTTTTTTTGTTCACACGTCAACCACCATCTGTCCTTTCTCTTCACTTGTAAGGTGGATAAATGTTAAGTTTGGGTCAAAATAATTCGGCCTTAGATTGTCTTTGTCCATTAGCTCTTTGTTTTTACCTGCATTGAATGAGGAGTCTGCTTACATCCCTTTGTGATTAAGTTCCCTATCCTGTTTTGAAGCATCATAGGCAAGAGCAAATGGTCAATGAAGTGGGAAAAGGTCATCCTGGATTAGCAAATTCTTTAAGGAAAAGCTTTCTCCTTTCAAGTTTGGGGTGGTCCAGCTTCCACTTGAGGAGCAGCTGCATAGAGAACCATAAGAAGTGCCTCTTTCTGGCCACTTTAGGAATGAAATTTCAGCCCTTGAGCTTACAGCAATTATTGGTATTCCTACTGTTTGTGATACAGAAACCTCTGACTGGTGATTTATCTTAAGGATAAATGGGGAAGCTGACACCATTCAATGAAGAAATGAGTCAGCTATGTCTTTTGGAAATTCATTGCTTTTTCTGTGCATTGTAAGCAAACAATTCCATCTCTCCAGTTCTATATGCTCATTTGGAATTATGCTCAAATGGAAATAAAATTTTGTAATAGAGCTAAGGTATTGATAGTAAACATGCAGAAAGCTTCAAAATGAAAACAAACATAATCTAAATTCTTTAAAATGCAAGGCAAGGAAATTTAGTTGAATATCTAATGCCTGCTAGAGACTATCCTAGGCTCCAAGGTTTGACAATGCAGAAGACACATTTTGCCTGTAAGGATCTCACACCACATCACAGCCTGAGATTGGTGTCTGGGCAAGGTCAGCCTCTGCCATAATAGCATAGGATGTATCCCTGATGTATTCCATAGTGAAACTGATAGAAACTGTGTTTTAATGACGGAATCCTCTGGAAATTGTTCCTAAGGCAGACAGCAAATGAAGAAATATCAGCACATAAAAATCCAATGAGAAAGGCAAGAATCTTTGGAATATGAAACAAAAACACTTCCATTCCTTGCTCCTCGACTTAGCAAGGCAGAGCCCTCACACCAAACTTCTCAATGCCAAGAATTTGGGGTACCTGGTCCTCCAATCCTTCATCTGGAGGGCTTTCTTCATTGTCCCCCACTGCCTGCTGAGGGCTGTGGAATAATCTTTTGTACATTGTACAGATTTGTCATTTGAATTGGTTTAATAAAATGCTGATTGGCCAGTACCCAGGCAGGAAGTATAGGTGGGGTGACCAAACTAAGAATTCTGGGAAGAAGGGTGGAGTCAGGAGTTGCCAGCCAGATGCAGAGGAAGCAAGATGAGAATGCCTTACTGAGAAAAGGTGCCAACCCATGTGGCTAAACATAGATAAGAATTATGGGTTAATTTAGGTGTAAAAGCTAGTTAGCAATAAGCCTGAGCTACTGGCCAGTCATTTATGAGTAATATAAGCCTCTGAGTCAATTATTTGGGAAGCAGCTGCTGGGTATTTGGGAGTTGTTGGCAGGATAGAAACTTCTGCCTACACTGAGGAAGATAAGTCCTGGGCAAGGATGGTCAAGAGTGGGTATTCTCTTTCCCCACCCAACCCTGGCTCAGACAGTGAGAAATATTGAGACTCTGGCATCTCTTATCTCATGATCAGGAAGCAGTGGCTTGGGAGCCCCATGGCCTTAGGCTGGAGTCCATCTGTCTCTCCAGAAGTTCTCAGTTCATATAAGACTGTCAAAGAGATTCTTATCATTTCCTTACTAGTGCTCTGACAGCCAGCGCTGAGCCTTAGCTCATAGATTTTTGCCCAAGAGAAACAGTTGGGAAAGAGATGGCTGTAAGTTCTTTCCCAAGGGAGGAACTGACACTTCAACTGAGAATAGAATATCTCCAACCCAAAGATAGCCTCAAGAACACCGGACTTTGTCATAAAGGGATCAGGATTCATGATCTAGTGAAGATTTCATGTTGCCTGCAGGTCAGTAGTAAAAAGGGGACTAAGACAACTGGCACAAAAGCTCCTGAGGTCAGAACAAATGGCAAAAATTATTTAAGGTAGTGAAACAGAGACCCCAGAACAGAAGATTAAATAATTAAAACTGAAAGTTCACTAAATGAACACAATGAACACCGCATTAGATTTGAATTAAAGGAAGAGAGAATCAATAAACTTGAGAGTAGACAGAAAGATTTTTTATGAAAAAGAGAGGAGAGAAAGAATGAAAAATGGATGGAATTGGTGAGATGGCTCAGAGGGTAAAGGTCAAGGTATTTACTGCCAAGCATGAGGACCTGAGTTCTAGCCCAAGACCCATGCTCTCTGGAAGGAAACTCCCACAAATTATCCCTTGATCTACACATGTACACTTAGCCATATGCCTGAGTGCACATGCATACACACATTTAATTAATATTAATTGTTGATGAAAAGAATGAAAAGAATTATAGAGCCTTGGGGAAATGTAGGATACCTTAAATGCACCAAATACATACAGACATTTTTAGAAACACGTGGGAAAAAGAAAAGAGAAGAAAAACCTATGTGGAGAACTAAAGGTTGGACCTCTCAAATGTTACAGACAATAATCTGAGTGAATTCTAAATCAAAGAGAACACCTAACGTGCACAGCATGAAAAAGCTAAGAGTCAAATATATGAGTAAATCTTGAAAATGGCAAAATAAAAACAATGTACCATTTATAAAGGGACAAGAATAAGATGAACAGATAACCCCTGGCAAGTAGAGACTAGCTTGGGGCATCATATGCTATATAAAAAAATATCTACTGTGACTCATATAACCATAAAGATACATTTCTAAGAAGACATAATAAAGACCTGACAAGCAAAAGTTGAGAAGATCTGCGTTTAAAACAATCACCTTATAAATATGTTAGCCTGAAAACAGTAACATGAGATTGTAATACGAAGTTACCCAGAGGCTAACTGTTAATGTAATTATATACTTTTAAATGACATTATATGGATGGTAGGTAAAGGCCTTTGACACCAAGCTCAAAGGCCTGAGTTCAATTGCCAGGATGCAAAGTATTGACAGGAAACTGAGTCTAAAAGTCTCCTGACTTCACACAGGCACACTGTGGCACCCTCCCACATATACATACCTATACCACATAAATAAATATAATTGTAGTAAGAAACTTTAGAGATGCTTTAAATGCACATTTTCTCCTTCCATTGGCCAATAATGGCAGTTATTTACAATTTTGACTGTAACTTTTATATAGAAAATATAATTTAGGCTATGACTAACAGAAATATATAGCATGGTATAATAAATAGAATATGTGTGGAATATATCTGACCACAACCAACAATATGACAAAGGTAGTAAGGAAGGAAAAAGCTAGAAGAAGCTAAGAAAATTAATAGATAAGGTAAAATCATCTTAACACTGTATTTTTTGATTCGTTACATTATTAGATTTAATAAATATGCAGTGTTACACTTAAGAGCAGGCACTGGAACTCAGCTGCCTTAAATCTGAAGCTGTTTCTTTTATAATTAAATATGTTTAGCCAGGCGGTGGTGGCACACGCCTTTAATCCCAGCACTCAGGAGGCAGAGCCAGGCGGATCTCTGTGAGTTCGAGGCCAGCCTGGGCTACCAAGTGAGTTCCAGGAAAGGCGCAAAGCTACACAGAGAAACCCTGTCTCAAAAAACCAAAAAAAAAAAAAAAATTATTAAATACGTATATGATGAGTCCTAGAGAAAATATGGTGGAAAAAATATTTTAATAAATTAATTTGCAGGTTATAAAATATTTACCTAAAATGGAAGTAGTAAAAAGAAATAAAGAACATGGACTGAAACTCTGAAGCCCTAAGTCAAAATAAATCGTTCTAGATTTTAAGTGGTTTATCTCATGCGCTTTGTGACAGGGACGGAAAGCTGGTTTATCACGCAGCAAATTCAATAATCCAATCAAAAAGCAATGGTTGTCAGACTAGATTTATACAAAGAAAAACAGGAACCAATTATGTTGTTTACAGAAGACACACCAGATTTAAAGGCACAAATAAAATGAAGCAGGGGGTGTGGCATGCAAATAGCAGCCGGACAAAAGCTGAGGTGACTGTCCTGACTTAGGATACACTTGAAAATATAAAGGATGTGTCAGGACTCTGTAGAACAATGCTCTGTGACACTGTTGAGATTCGTAATCAATTGGGAAATGCTTAGCTAGATTCACCAAGAGAAACAAAGGGAAGGCCTAAGTTACAAGATGTAAAACCTAACAGAGTTAGTTCTCAGCAGTCATTCTGAAGCTTATTGTACATGGACAGCTTGGGGCAACTCCTTCTCCAGAAGCCTTCCTGCAGCAGGAAGCTGTTATCTTATTTCTCAATAAAACTTTGTCAGTCTGCCGTTCAAAAGGAGGCGGTGTGGAAGAGGAGGAGGAGAGGAAGAAGAAGGAAGAGGAAAAGAAATCAGTCTTGGGCCTGACATGAAAAAATATAAACACTGAGCAGTTGAGGCAGGAGAATCACAAGGCCAATGTAGATGACATGGGGAGCTCAAAGCCAGCCTGAAATGTATAAGAAGACTATGTCTCAGGGAATCTAAGAGAAAGAAAAGAAATGACAAAGTCATCCTCATATATAAACCAACTAATCCAATGGTATAAAATTTATTCTTCTAATTTAATTTTTTTGAGAATTTCTTAAATGAATGCTGTATTTACATTATTGGCTCTCCTCCTTGTCGCCTTCCAACTCCTCTCATCTGCCCCCTCACCTCCCTATGAAATTCATGACCTTTTCTTTAATTACTACACATACTTACGTGTGTGTGTGTGTGTGTGTGTGTGTGTGTGTGTGTGTGTGTGTTGAGTACATTTAGTTTTGCATGTATTTAGTGCTGAGCACTAGTGAGTGGATGACTATGAGGTTCTCACTCCTGGAGAAAACTGTTTCTCCTTTTCTCAGTAGTCAATGAGTATTTTGTAGCTGTGAAATATCCTGCACCGTGTTGGCCTGTTGACTGTTGTCACACAGGTCTCTTTCAGGTAGCGATACTGTTAAGATTTCCTGGGTATAGCTTCCTTTTCATGTCTAGAGGAAATTATCTAACAGCATGTGTTCTGGTTCTTTGGCTATCACAATCTTTCTGCCACCTTTCTCAATTGACCCTGGACCTTAGGTGTAGGGTTGTGCTATAGATGTGCCAATTGGGGATAGGCACCACACAACCTTTTAATCTCCTCATTTTGACCAGTTGTGTATCTCTGGAATGATATGGATCTGCTGTAAAAAGAAGCTTCCTTGATGAGGAGTGAGAGCTACACTTAGCCATAGCTATAAGAATTTTAGAAAAATAGTGGGTTCTACGCTAAGGTCTATATGTTCTACAGCTATGAGAAGTTGAATATGATTACAGTACTAGACATGAATTCCATCCCATTGATTGGGGCTTAAGCTCAGTTAGACACTGTTGGCTACCTCACAGATGAAAAGGTTACTACTATTGTACCATTGAGTCTATGTTGCTGTGCTGGCCAGTGTTGTGGTTTCTCTACTTTACAGCTGGATAGAATTATCAATTGCTTGTCTCCCTTAGAAGCTTGCATTATCATCTACAGATATCATGAGAACTAGTCCTCATGGAGGTGACTTCCAGGTTAATTCCAGCTTTCTTCCTCCAAGTCCTGTGTCTGAAGTGTATGGTGCCTTCAGCAATAAAATCATATCTTCAAATTCAAGGAGGCAACCAAGGGCAATGACCATAACCTATAGTGTTGTGCAGGTCTCTTAGACCGCACTGACCAACAACTCAGAGAGGATTACCAAGCTCAATGTTGAGATTTTTGTTAGTCTACAGATTTTATGGAGAGCACCGTGCATAGCAAAAACCTTTTTGAATAATATACATGGAGAAATAGCTCCTTGCCATGCCTCCTAGGTGGGGTGGGCAGGATTCAACCAAGCACCACTGGATGGGGAGGATGGCACATGATGTCAATGACATCTAGCCCCAGTCCCAAGAGAAACTACAATAGCAGCTCTACTCCAGGCCGGAGCCTGCCCAGTACCTTTGGAGCAGGTAATCGGGCTCCATTATGGTGAGGACAGCGTGGGGAAGTGGAAGAGAAAGAGAGAGAAGTGGAATGGTTCTTGAGCTGGGAAGAGAATCAGATCTGAAGAGATGAGGGTAAGATAACATCTAGACCTGGGCTATTGCCAAGGGCCAAGTCTTGGCCCCAGGCCCTGAAGCAGCTGAGGGGGCCTGAGTTGATGTCTCTGGCTCCTGTCACCACTGAGTGCCTTAGAGACCTGTAGTCTGGGCCACCACCTGGGGCAAGCTACCACAGGAGCCATACTGATCTAAGTGGCTTCTGCTGTCACCTGGGGGCATGGGCTACTGCAGAGGGCCATGTCTGTGTCCATGGCCCTATAACAGCCAGGGTCTGAGTTGATGTTCATGGCTCCTGTTACCACCAAAGGCCATGAGGATGCTTGGAATCTGGTAAGACACCTGAGACCATGTCAGTGTCTGAGGATCATGCTTCTGCTAGAGCAATACTGATCTGGGGGTGGTGCTCTGTGTTTCCATCTGGGGCCATGGACATATCCAGACCTGGGCTGCTACTTAGGGCCATGTCTGTGTCCGTGGCCCTACAGCAGGTAGGGTCTGTGTTGATGGCCATGGCTTCTTTTACCACCAAGGGCTCTGCAGATGCCCAGGGTCTGGACAGCCACCTGAGACTATGTTGGTGTCCAAGGGGCATGCTACTGCCTGGCCCATACTGATCTGGGTTGCCTGTGCTGCCACTGAGATCATGATTACATCCAGGCTCTAGCTTCTGCCTAGGACCATGTCTGGGGCTGTGGCCCTGATGCAGCTGGGATCTATATAGATGTCCAATGCTGTGTTACCACAAAGAGTCACAGGAATCATGTGTGTTGAAATCCCAGGGCTGTGCTGAACTGGCCCACCCACCCCTCATTGGCCCTCAGATAGCTGGTCCTGCCCCTTGTTGAATACTGCTGCAGGAGAGCTGTTCCCTCACTTGGGAAAAGATGGTCCCACCCCTTACTGTGGGAATGCACCTCACCTGGGTAGCACACGAGAGCTGATTCTGTTGTCAGAGCAGCAGAGCTGACCTGCTCCCCTGTCATCTGCCATGTGAGAGCATAGGTGAGGGAAAGATGCCCCATCCCCATCCTCGACCCTCGTTCCTGTAGAGAACTAGCCTTGTCTCTCACTAGGCTCCAGCACATGGAAGAGCAGGCCTTGCACCCCACCCAGGCAGTACACTGGAGCTGATCCTGTTGACAGAGGTGAGTTGGCCCTGAGGGTATGACAGCAGGAGAGCTGACCCTCCCCTGACTTGTATGACCCCCACAGCAATCAGGAGAAAGGACCCTGCACCTCTCCTGGGCAAGACAGTAGAGCTGGCCCTGGGGGTGTGAGTGTGGATGGGCCAGACCCCAGGGCCTGAGAACAGGAGAACTTGCCCAGCCCCATGTTGTAGGCTACATTGGGTGAGCTGACTGATGCAGTGCTGAACAGCTAGCCCAGGTGGCGATGATGGGGAAGAGCTGGTGGACTGACCAGCACAACCATCACCCAGGCCCAGAGGCAGTTGACCCACCCCAACATCCACCTCATCTATGAACTGTTGGAGCATGAGAAGGAACGCAAATGTGCAAATCCAAAAATGCAGGATCTCCAAGACACAGGACAACAGGATATCCAAGAGGAGCCCCAGGGCGAGCCTATTGTGGATAGTGTGGCAGAAGCCAGAGACCTCCAACCAGGCCAATGACTGAACACTTGCAAGTGAAGATGAAAGAACTTAAAGGCTGAACAGTGTGACTCACCTGGTCACACTACAGTTTCCTGTTTTGTTTTATTTTGTTTTGTTTGTGGGTTTTTTTTTTCTTTTAAAGTTTGTTTTGCTTTGGGTGGGGATGTTGCAAGAGCAGGGGGCAGAGAAAAAGGGACAGGATGGGGAGAAGGGTGGAATCAGGGTGCATGATGTGAAATCCATAAAGAATCAATAAAAGTCAAAAACATGATATATATGTGTACAAGTACATATATATTATATATGTATTTTCAAGTCAGCTTACAAAATAACTTTCTCCCACAACTTTTCAAAGGTTCTCATTGTCCTCTCTCTCTCTCTAAATTATCTCCCACCACTTCCTAGTTAAAACCCCCTCTGTTTTTTTTTTTTGACATTTTCCCAAATATACTCATATATTAGTATTGCCTTATGAGAATAGAGGAAATGTTGTAGACAATCACATTCCAGCAAATTAGATGACTTAGAATATATGGAAAAATTCCAAGAAAGTGTCAATGTATTTATGTTGGCTCCAGAAAAAAAAATCATCCAAGTAGACTTGTGTTGGTAAAGAGATTGAATTGGTACTCAAAAAATTAGCAATTTATAAGCTCCAAGGGCCAGAGGTGAAATACATCGAACATTTAAGAAGGGTCAATATCAATACAAAGCAAGATAATGAAGCTGAGCTCCTGCCTCACATCATGAAAAAAGAGTAACTAGAAACAAAGAACACAAAATGGATCAAAGACCGAAATTTAAAAGATGAAACCATACAATTCTTCGAATAAAAAAAAAAAAGAAGAAAATGTTCACGACCTTGCATTTGGCAATGAGGTCTTCAGATGCAATTACAAAAGAATGAGCCAAAGACGGAAAATAATAAACTGCACATCACAAAGAAATGAAAAACTTTAACTTTTGTTCTTCTAAAAGACACCATCAGGAAAGTTCAAAACAATGCAGCAGATGGGAAACTCTTTCCCAATCGTATATTTGATAAAGGTCTCCTGTCTGAATTGTATGAACATGTACAGCTCTGGAATGAAAAACAAAATAACTTTAAAATTACATAACCATTTTAACAGACGTTTCTCTGAGGAAGACATTCAAGCAGAAAATACCTATGTAGGAAGTTGCTCAACATTACTAGTCATAAATGAACTGAAGACAGCAATTATAATGACAGATCCATTTATGTGTCCTTGTGTAGCTAAGACCAGAAAGTTAGACTGTGAGAACTGCCAATGGGCTGGAGATGGAGCTGGTGATCGGTGAGGCTGCTTTGGTGAAAAACCTGGCAACTTCTCAAATGAATGAACACGTAGAATTTACTATTAATAAATATCTCAGGTGTGATACACACACATTCACAAACACGGGCATGTGTTTATAATCCCAGCACTTGGGAGGCAGAGCCAGGAATATCTCTATGAGTTCCAGGTCAGCCTGGTCTCCAAAGCAAGTTCCAGGAAAGGCACCAAAACTACACAGAGAAACCCTGTCTAGAAAAAAAAAGAATATCTACAAAACATTAAATAATAATGGCTTAGGGCTAGCTAGGATAGAGAAACAGGGAAGTAATAAAAATTCTAGAAATCTTGATGTTTGAATATATCTGTGAATATACTTTTAAAAACAATTGAATTACACATCTCAACTCAGTGTGTTGCATGGTGTGTGGACTGTGTGTATCAGTAAAGTATTCTCTAAAAGTAGAAATCTAAATATGGGCTGAGATAATTCAAGGAAGACAAAAAAATCAATCATTTTATCAACTGTGGTGCTGAGGACAGACCAAGAAAACCTCAGAGGAGGTGAGTTCTGAGGCAGATCTTTAAGAGCAGGCATATGCCTACTCTTTTTATATTTCATATTTATGTAGAGCCATACATATTATCTTTTCTTATCTAGCTAAGACTTGAGCCCTGATGATGGTACAATCCTCTTGGATTTAGCCACTGATTTATATTATTGGTATGAACTAATTATGAAGAGAAATATACCTAGGTGAATATATTACCTAAATTTCTGCTTCATAGTTATTAATTATAGTTGCTTTAAAACCTGAAAGAAACTAGACATTTCATTGTGCATCTTTCTCAAAATTCTTTCAGATCTTGCTGTATGATTAATTAAATCTTTGATGAATGATCTTTCTATAATCTTAGACAAGGAAAGAAAAATAATGGATTCACCAATTACTGCATATCTTTAATATATTTAAAATCATGTTTCTTACTAATAAGTATCAAGTCCCATGTTTTATATTAATAATTTGTATTAGATATCCAAATGGTCAGCACTAAGTAAGGACCAATGTCCCTGAGTAACTGAAAACCTAAACTTATCTTCCTAAATTGGGACGTTGTTGATTTCTCTGGATTCTGTTTTCCCTATATCCACGCAGAATATGTATCCACCTGGACAGTAGGCTATCTGTGGTTTATATCCTCTTTCACACAGGAAAGCTACCAAGGTAACGGTCACTAGTTGATAACTATCAGCTATCCATTTTCCACTTAGTAGTGCATTGGATTCTTCAGTGAATGCATGCTGAGGTTTGGTTACTATAGGAAAGCTACCGACAGGTGCTGGAGAGACACCAGTACCTAACACAAAGCTCCTGTCCTTTGGGAGCTACAGTATAATACCCAAAGCAACAAGTAAATGGGGAGTTGTTTTGGGTCGTTTGGAGTATCTGAGAGAAGTGAAGACTTCAGAGGAGATGTTGAGTTGAGCCACAAGACTAAGGCTATGTTCTTGTGAAACTGGAGAGTGTATATGTATCTCTCTGTGTGTATGTATGTGTATAATGTATATATATATATATATATATATATATATATAATATATATATATATATATATGTTTGTACTTTTGACAGATGATGCCAACCATTTTGTTGAAAAGGTAGCCTCTGCAAATTACCACCAAGGAATCAGCCTACCCAGAGAACTGTTCTCTCCTCTTATCCTCAGAGTAAGGCAAAAAAGATGTTGATACATTAAGTCATAACCTCCACAAGGCTCACAGGAAAACTTTTGCCCTCTTTACCTGGAAACAATTTTATCTTTATCAGGAGATATTTTCCAGTTAAGAAACCTATAAAACATCCCTCAGAGTAGGGAAGGAATAGAATAGGCTTGAGTCTCCTGAGACTTCTCTTTCCCTAGAGTACTGTCTATCCAAGGCAAATCGGGAAAGTGGCCCATTTTGCTGCAAACCGCACCAAGAACATGCCAATTCAATTTGGCAAGCTCAAAATGGCAAACACAATTTGGAATACACAAGCACCCCATACCTTGGATGCTCCTAACATCAGAGCAGAATTCCCAAGAGTTTTGAAGTTCAGCCAGTCAAAGCAAATGTCTGCAAATCCTCTCGACAGAAAGCAGACACCCCATCGCTGTTATATTTAGCTGTGGAGTCACTGTGGGGCCCATGTATCAATCACCTTGTAGAATAAATACCTCCCACCTGACAGTGCATTAAGACACAGCAGCATGTTGGTCTGTAGAATAAAGTCTGCCCTAAGGAGAAAGACTGTTGTCTTGACAGAGTGGAAATAGAATTATATGATGTAAACAGTGCCATGCAACTAGTCAGAAGGGATCAGCTCGTGGAATGGTGACCAGAGCACAGCCCTTTCATCTGAGTTCGGAGTTTATCATCTGGAAGGCAGGTTTTACATTAAGTCTAGTGTCTTTTCCCATGGTGAAAAATGCTACCTCAGGCTTTCTCAGGCTTTGCTGCAGCTACTTGGTCATAGTAAAAGAACTGAAGGGTCCTTGTTTAATTCTGGCTTCTGTTCTACCTGTCTTTCCTCGTAAGCCTTTGTCCTTGAGTCTGTCCCCCTTTGCTGTAATTTCAGGCTTCAGGTTTGTTCTTCCAGGGGGGAAGTTGGTGGAGAGAGACAAAGCCAGGGCCATTCTCCACTCACCAGGTAAATGAACACTTTCCTGGACTGTCACCTGCACGTTTGTTGAAAGTTGTTTGCCTGAAACACCGTCACTTGGTCATTCCTCGTTACAGGCAACAATAAAATGAAGATTTTGCTTAGCACTTAAGAAGTAGAAAAAGACAAAGGAAGATTAAGCATTAACAGCTCCTGAGTTAGGTGGCCGTCAATCATGCCTAGCACTTAGCTCCATTGGGTTAGTTTTTAAAAATAGCCTATCTTAATTTTAGTTATGAAGTATGATTTTAATCAACTAAATCTCATTTGAGGTAGAGATAAAGTGTTATTAGTATAAAAAAACATAATGTTACCTATTACCCCCCATTGTTCTGAACTTGGTTGTTGTTGTTGTTGTTGTTTACAGGGTACTTATTCAGCACTGAGGTTCCTCACACTTTCTATTAATGCATCTATTTTGTGATTTCTTTTTAATACCTATTTTTGTATTCTTAATTTTCTTTCTTCATTCTTTTGGTATTGCTTTGTGGCTTATTTGTTTATTAATTTGTTTCCTTTTATTTTTGTTCTTTTATATCCCAGGCTCACTGTGTAGCTACCAATGACCCAAAACTCCTGATCCTCCTGCCTGCATTTCCCAAGTGCTGGAAATGGAGGAAGGCATCATATACCAGTTTGTCTTTTGAATTTAGAATGGAAAATTTTAAACGAATACAAATTTTAAACATTATTTTTATATATGTGCCCCTGCACCTATCACCTGCAGCAATTACCTTCTTTCAGGAAATTGATTTCCTTTTCAGTGACTGTAATATGTTAGCCCTGTGTGCCTCCATTTTGCTTATGCCTTTGAACAAGAGAACCTGAAAGAGTTTTAACATAATTAAAAAATTACCAATAGAAAATCATTAGGACATTCTTCTTCTTTGTCAGTATTTTGGCCTCCTGTTGTAGAAGAGTAACCACAAGTTGAAACAAGGAAAGGGGAGGTCGTAGAAGGAGTTAGAAAGAGAGACCCAGGAGGGACTGGAGGAAGGAAGGGGAAGGAAAAAGCAATGTCATTGAATTTCAGTTAAGGAAACACAATGAACTTGAGATCTTGAGAACAAAGGGGTCTAACTCCACTTTTGAAAACAAGATCTGAAGAATGAAAATCTAAATTGCAAATAAAGAAAGAACAAACAAAACTACAAGACTTAGTGTACATGGCACTAAAAGGGGCCTCTCTACTCTGCAGGGCAAGACTTTTTCCGTGCTTACAGATTAAGTCAGGGTTATAAGCCATAGAAATTATCATATGGACAGTGAATAAGCTCAACAATTCTTATTTGCTTAGGTGTGTGTTTTTTAACAGTAAGAAATAGGTTCTAAGTCTCATTTTCTCACTCAAGTGTTACTAGCTTAATGGGGCTGCCACAGTAGCCTAAATGCAACAAACACTGTTTAAATGAGAACCTAGCAGAGAGATTTTGACAGCTTTGACCCTCAGCTAACTTTGTCCTTTAAAGTGAATCATCCAGAGGGTTGAGAGTCATTTCCAGTTAAAGAATTATCTCAGGCATAGATTCATTAATTCATATGTACTAGGATGGCGGGTCGTGTCCATTCATTCATTCATTCATTCATTCATTCACTACTTGTCTCTCAGGTCCCATCAGCATCTTATTACTCAGCCTCTCAGAATGAAGAGTCTGGTAAGAAACCAGAGTTAAGCAAGCCCACACCTTGCAAGCTTTGTGTGTGAATCAGGTAGACATTGATTATACGCCAAAATCTGGAGAAAATGACTGCCAATCTAGAGCGTATTTGTAAGCGTGTGTAGTGGCAGGATTGTGGGTGGGAAACGGGCTGGCTTGAAGGATGTCTATATGTGTATTTTTATCACCCATGTGTCGGATGAGGCTGAGAGCTGCCACATAGCTTTTCGACAGCTTGGAGTTACTGTTGGGAACAGGTCCATGTATGGAAGCGAAAGCCGAAAGGCACAGATAAGCTGAGAGCCAGCTATCCTTAGAGACACTAAGGACAAGCGTCCTGGGCCCTTTCCTTCTGGTCAATCTGGAGCAGCCATTAGAGCTGGGGGATTTCACATCCAGCCCATGCAGACAGAGAAGGCTTGACAGAGGTAGGTGTGAAGCTTTTACGAAACTTATATAAGAGACAATATGCTGTTGCTCCGGCTTGAGCCCTTGAAGCTCTTAAGTGATGTTGCCAAAATTTTTTGGGAAAAAAAAATTAGCGATTGAAATTTAGGTTGAGGTTGATGATTCACATATTTAACAGCTATTCCTTCGCCAGGCAGGACAGTTTAGACCGAGGGGATGAGACAACACAGATTGACTGGCACATTAAGTCCCTTTTTCTCCCGGTCATTTACCATTCAGACTTGCGTGAACCTGGTTCTTCCTTGATATTGCCAGCAAGTTTTGGGATGAGCTACAGCATCCCATGAGGCTCTGATACACCCTGGTGCTTTAGGTAGGATGGGTGGGATGTGTCGTTTTTCTCGAATGTTCCTTGGAAGCTAGCGAAAACTCCTATGTGTGGCTCACTCGTCTTGGATTCACAAGGGAAGGTTGGTAAAAAGGCATTATTATTTTTAGCAGCTGAAGTCAGTTTCGCTGTTTCGTGGCAGCTCGGAGATGGATCACATCCTGTTCAAAGGTTTTGTGGGTTGTTTCCGCAAACATGTCTGTGTAAGTTGAAGTAGTTAAAAGTAGCTATATGGCCTGCATTTTTCTGAGTACTTCTGGCGATTTTTTTTCCCTTTTTCTTGTTGAGGTGCAAAAACTTAAAGACTTGGAAGGAAATAACTTCTAAATATTATCATCATTTTTTCCCATCAGTTATGGTCTGGCAATAGTGACTTGCACTAGATTAGGAAAAGATCAGACTCAGAGTTCAAGGTCAAATCACGGGCAGAAAGACAAGAGTAACAATACCAGCATCTATTCGGGTCCTTTGTTTTCTGGATTACAGGTTCACCATCCAATCATTGCATTTTGAAATCTTATTCCAGATAATTATCAAAATGTGGTTACCAAATGAAGGAGTTCTAGTAATAATAGAACTAGAGTAAAGTATGTGTTTGCTGGGCACTCATGAAAGTTATTGGGGGAAAATATAAGCTATATCTAAAAAAATGCATGTGAATTTTCCAGGATGAAACTAAAATAATGCTTTCAAAGGGTGTTGAAATTCAGACTCGGGATTTATCTGGTTGAAGAAAATGTGTACACGATTAAAATCAGATTTGAACCAACGCCCCCATTTAGTTTACCCTTCCATTGTGTGACATAATACATGTGGGGAGGAGAAAACTGTTTGGTGTGATTTTTCTTCCCTGATGATAATTATGACATGGAAAATAATGAATAAATAAGTATAGCTTGCAATACTGAGCAGGGAGATGTTCTCTGGATACATTAGCTTTCTGGGGGGCGGGGAGGTTTAACAAACGTACAGGAAGTGTACACGGCGTTTTCTCCTCAGCTGTGAGTGCTCCACTTCACTGAGACAAACAAAAAAAAAAGGCAGAGAAAAGAGAAGGTGTGGTTATATTTCAATAATACAATACCATTATCACGATGCTTACAACACTAAAAGACGGATTTTTACATTGAACTATTATTTAACCTACCCATTTCCATTGGTAATAACATTCGATGTATAACAAATTCACACTTAGCATGTTTTCCTTTCTAAAGTAGGTTAGACTTCACTAAAAAATGCTAATATTCTGGGAGAGAGGGGAGAGGGGAAAGAAGAGAAGTGAGGGAAGGAGAAAGGGAAGCGGGGAAAGAGAGGAGAGACCGTGGATTCTTAATTCTAAACTAACAGAACAAAGCTGTCACAACTTCAGCTAAAGTGGAACAGGCCTAGAAAAGTCTAAAAGAGTGGTTCTGACACACTTAATTAAAAACTACATACCAGCCAGCTTCCCACAAGAGAAAAAGCGGAGCAGGAGCTTCCCCAGTTCTCAAGATGGAAAGGGTTCATAGAAAGGAAACCACCAGCATTTGGGAACAGATGCAATGCATCCATGTCGCTGGCTACTTTCCTCTCATTTGCATACTGTCAAGCACATTTCACATTCATACTCCTCTTGTGAGATGTCTGTTTCTGCTTTTCCTTTGTCCCTCTAACAAACAAATTCAAGAAACTAATACAAGTGATAGAAATGATTGGCTGCTGTTTTTATGTGTGGTAGGTTAACATTTATGGATAAAATTAATGATAGCCAAGCTCTTGTCCTACTGATTTTTGACTTCTTTTTAAAAAAATATTTTGTTGATTCTTTGAAGTTTCATACATTTAATAGCATTTATACTGGTCACATCCATCCCCAACTACTTTTCTCCAACTTCTCCTAAGGTGGCAACACTTCTTTCTCTCAAGTTGATGTCCAACCCAAGAAAAAATTCAGTTAGAGTACTCTGGTTGTTTGGAGTTTGTTTTTTTGTTTGTTTGATTGTTTTGATTTGATTTGCTTTTTTGTTTTTGTTTAGTCAACTTGACACAAGCTGTAGTTATCTAAGAGGAACCTCAATCAAAAAAATGTCTCCATCAAGTTGCCTTTAGGCAACTCTGTATTGCATTTTCTCGATTAATAATTGACAGGGTTGGGGACAGTGCCACCATGGGCAGGTGGTTTGGAGCAGTATATGAAATCAGGCTGAGCAAGCTTTGGGGAGGAAGTTAGTAAGCACTGTTCTTCCATGACTTCTACTTCAGTTCCTGACTGCAGGTTCCGACCTTGAGTTCCTGACCTGACTTCCCTCAGTGATGGAATGTGACTTGAGAGTTATAAGATGAAATAAACGCTTTATGACCGAAGTTGATTTTTGGGTCACCCAGCAATAGAAACCCAAAGTCAGAGAGGATAGTAGTGAGGATAACAGAACTCAGGTGACTCATGACTTCCTAAACGTAGAGATGTGACTATGCGTGTAGAAAACTGATCCTGTGATCTTACCTTGGGAGAATGAAAGTGTTTTGTATGAGAATGGAATTGAGTTAGTGTTGTGGGTTAGAGGAACCTTAAGTCTGAGACCTATTCATGGTGACTAAGCAGAAGAGAAAGGTTAACGTATGTCCAGATAACACACAATATGGCTTTGACATTTCTGTCTCCATTGGAGAGCCAAAAGGGGTACTTTGTGCTCTCTTGTGATTTATTATGACATAATGGGTAGAAGGAGGAAGTGCAGAGCTTTGAAGAGGAATGATACTCTTTCATAAGGAGAGAGTTTACGGGAGGGGAAGGTCAGTACTTCCCTTTCGGGAAATGTTGACAATTTGGTCTATAGGAAAGCTTACCATATTTTAGGGGAAAAATACCATTGGTTATTCTAAATAATAATAAGCATAAACAGGAACAACCTACTGGAGAGGAATTTGAAGGCCAGAGAGACGTGTTTCTGCAGGTCAATGAATGACAGTGGAAATTCCCTAGAGCTGCCCAGCCCAAGAAACACCTCTATTACACGTATCAAGTTACATATTCTCTTGTGGACAGGTATTAGAAGAAAACTGTGCACCAGACCATTATTCAAGATATTTTCAAACTACACAAATAATAAAAGGGAACCAGTTTAGGTGGCGCTCGGCATTATAGAGTCGAAATAGTCTTTCTTCCCCTTCTTACTGCTCCTGACTGAATCATGGCTCTCAACTCTGTCTGCACCTTAGGGTCCCTCCCCGTGGCACCTCTGATGAACTGAATTCTCTGCTGAGGACCAGACTAGGGTAATTCAGTTTCTGAACCCACCCCATGAAATTGCAGCATGCAGCCAAGACTGAGAACCAGTTCCTCTTGCAATAAAACCATAATCATCAGTCTAGTTTGTTGTAAGAAGAGGAATGAAATGTCTACAGTTGGAGAGTATAAAATAATAACAATAATAAAATCCCAAGTTCCCAGTAAACATCTGAAAATCCCAACACTGGTAAGGCAGTGAATTTGAGGCCAATTAGGGCTACACAGTCACGTACTATCTGGGAGGGAGGGAAAGGATGGAGAGACAGACAGAGAGAGGGAGAAAAGACAAAGGATAACCTATATAATCTTTGCAGATGAGAAGTTCCTATTACACCTTCAGCATACGTAAATAAACCCTATTCTCTATAAATGAAATTGCTGTAGATATTTGAGACATTTCATATTCTTTAGCCCAAATTCTGTGTGAACTCCAGCCACAATTATTAAAAAATATAAACTATGCATATTGACATTATGGCTTTTAACTGTGACTGCTAAATGAAATTTCATATTGTTCAACAAATCATCACGAAGTCATCCTGAATAAGGATATTACTTCTGGTAGCAATAATTTCCAAAACAGTGGGCAGAGTTTCTTTAATGAAAGATTGTGCCATTTTGCCTTTTATCTTTCTGGTAGCGATCAAGAACTCTGGAGGGAGTGTGTGTATAATTGCATGCAGAAAATATGTTAATATTAATTTACCACAAAACAAAATGCATCAAGATGTGTAAATATAAACCTCGCTTTATATGGATGTGGCTTGGTGAATGATCTGATTAAAAGTGTGGGAGCCCAAGTTCGGTCTCCAACCCTTCCTTAAAGATCCTGTCAGAGTGGCCCGCCTTCACTCGTAACACCAGTATTAAGGAGATTAGGACAGGAAGAGCACTGGACAAGTCTGTGAAGAGGAGCAGTTGTCAGATTGCTGAGAGCTAAGGGTGCTTCATGTCTAACAGTGTGAGCTTCAGCCTGGCTCTTGGGTATGTTGGTGACTGTGTGATTATGGACAGTGAGCCCAATCGCTAGGAATCTCCACCCTTCTGTGAAATCATAACCATCTTGGAAGGACAGCATGGCAAAATACAAATAACTTCTTATGATAGCCAATTGGTGATGATGTCATCCTTATAAGTAGTTTGTGTTTCTCCCAAGTTTCGTTCATTTTCTAATCACAAAATATGCTGAGAGAAGAGTGGTTCCATTTCTAGACATGTATCAATGGCACACTGAGATGAAGTGTCTTAAGACTCTGGACCATGATGAGCATTGAATTCTCCTTCTACTCTGAAGCCTTCCAAGGTGAGTCTGGACACTACCACTTCCAGTATCAAAAATAAACACCGACATATATGTAATTACAAACGTTTTATTTTATTGGTTTTTATTTTTATGTATGTATGTGTTTTGCCTGTGTGTTTGGATATAGATCATGTGGATAGTACAGAGGCCAAAAGATGGTGTTGAATCTCCCGAAACTGGAGTTACAGAAAGTTTTGAGCTGCTGTGCATGTGCTGGGAACTGAACGTGGCTCCTCTGTAAGAGCAACATGTGCTCCTAACTGCTGAACCATCTCTCCAGAGTCTACACGTATGACTATTGAAAGACATAACAGTAGTATAAAATAAAGACATAGCACTATGGCGAAGAACCCAGGAACAATCAATTCCATGAATTATTTTCTGAAGGGTATGTTTTTGAGAAAAATGGGACCCAATGAAGTGTTACTCAGGGTTACGGTGAACAATGATGATATACAGCATTGTAACATCAGTACTTTCATCTAGCAGCCACCCATCCTCTGAGAGTCAAGACACAATCCTATAAAAAACAGTATACTGGGGCACTCTCAATAGCAAGCTATTGAATTTAATATCAAGAAACATGACTTTATCAAACTATCTGTAAATCTTAACTACTTTTACTAGTGCATTATCCATGTGTATAAAATACATTCTGTGAGATGAAAGGATTTTGTATGTTGAAAGCCTCAGTTCAAGTTCAGATAAATCCATGTTCAAGCAGGGAGGTGGTGGTGGTGGTGGCGGCGGCGACGGCGGCGGCGGCGGCGGCGGCGGCGGCGGCGGCGGCGCATGCCTTTAATCCCAGCATGCCTTTAATCCCAGCATGCCTTTAATCCCAGCACCAGCACTCGGGATGCAGAGCCAGGAAGATCTCTGTGAGTTTGAGGCCAGCCTGGGCTACAGAGCGAGATCCAGGACAGGCACCAAAACTACACAGAGAAACCCTGTCTCGAAAAACCAAAAACCAAAAAACAAACAAAACAAAACAAAAAAGATCCGTGTTCAAACACCAGCTATGAAGTTTGCCAACATGTTGGGGACAAGCCACTGAAGTCTATCTTGATAATTGTTGAATCCTTACTGTTTTCTGATGATACCCCTTAACAAATGGCATGTACCTCTGACAAAAACTATGTGAGATAATCATCCGAATTACAGGTGCTAATGCGAACGCCAGGGTGATTAAATAACGTGCCCAAAGACATGTAGGCAACTAACGAGCAGAATTGGAAGGTCATGCTTAGCTTCTGTGTTACATTGCCTAATATTTCTTTCCTAGCCATTAAAAGTAAGAATAAAGCAAATTAATATGTGAAAAGTAGTCTGTGAAGGACCATCAAGTGGTAAGAACAAAATGATGTTATTATTTAGGATTATGTTTATTTAATTTCATATGTTTGATAACCTAATCACTCGAAATGCTCTTTTCAAGTGTCAGCTAATTAAGAAGAAATATTAATTGCTCTTTGAAAATTAATGTTTTCAGATTGTCACATCCCTCAGGAATGGAAGCTGAACCATTTCTTTGTGACTCTTATTTCCAGCCTTATCACATCCGCCATATTGCTCACATTTGAATAAATTGTGTGGAAATTCTAATCACCCTTTCCAGCACTCTTCAATGTCATAGAGCATGGGGATTTGGATAAAAAAGGAGATAAGAATCTTTAAATGGAAGTATTATAATTCTCCCATACATGTTTAAATCTCATTTAAATTCTAATTCATAAATCTAAAACCAAGAACAAGAAACCCACTTGATGTTCAACTTACATTTTAGATTACACTTATGAGCTCAGGGCCTCTGGGAATTTAACATAAAATATTCACCAATATTGTGAGTCATGGATTTAGTTTAATAAAAATCTTGATGAAATGTATTTTAACAAAGGCAATAAAAATTGGTCAGTTTTTTTCTAGAAGAGTGTAATGCAAACTTTCGTTTTTTTTCTCCTCTGAAAATGCAGAGGGCTCTGTCAAATCCACTTTCTGACACTCATATATTTCCTCACCACAGATTCAGGATCACTTACTTTCTTTTTTTACAGGATCACTTTGTTTTCCCAAAAATGGCTTTGCTGGTGTCAACTTAAGTACTCTTTTGCTTTGAGAGAAAGAACTATTATGAAACCAACAGTAAAGATGGGAGATAGGAAAGAGTGGGGACACAGATAATAGAATACTTTCAGTCCCTGGGTATCTATAGACCTGAATAAGCTTCATTTAAAAACGTCGTTGTCGGGAACCAGTACCACATCAACAATAAACAACCACAGTAATTCATAAAATATATTGTAGCTTGAGTTTTTCCGCCTTGCCCACAGTCAGGACAAATCTCTGTCTCCCACCAGTCCCACAGCCGCTCAGACCCAACCAAGTAAACACAGAGACTTATATTGCTTACAAACTGTATGGCCGTGGCAGGCTTCTTGTTAACTATTCTTATATCTTAAAGTAATGCATTTCTACAAATCTATACCTCGCCACGTGGCTGGTGGCTTATCGGCGTCTTCACATGCTGCTGGTCATGGCGGCGGCTGCAGCCAGTCCTTCTGCCTTCCTGTCCTTTTATTTCTCCTCTCTGTTAGTCCCGCCTATTTTTTCTGCCTAGCCACAGCCGATCAGGTTTTATTTATTGACCAATCAGAACAACTTGACATACAGACCATTCCCCAGCACAGCCAAGTGCAGACCATCTCAGACACCTGCACTCAGGCCCATGGTCCTAATCATCGTCTATGCAGACCTGCTGGGTAAAGCCACGAGGAACCTGAGAATGGGCTCCCACAGGACATACAGAACATCCCCCAGCAATATATAGCACAACTGTCTGAGCAATTATAAACATTGGAGGGCTGGGTGGGTTAAAAACACCTGCTGCACAGTCACAGGGACATGACTTCGTGAAACCCATGAAAAGCCAGGCACCCAGCTTGTACCTGAAATCCCAGTGTTCCAAGGACCTGATGGAGGGGAGGAAGAGGCCTTAGAATCCCCAGAAGATCCTACTCTACATGGCCTGGAGAACATAGAAAGACCTGTTTTAAGCAAGGTAGAAGGTGAAGGCCAACATCCAAAGTGATCTTCTGATTCCCACAAGCACAGCATAATAGATGCATGAATGTGCATACACACACACACACACACACACACACACACACACACACACACACACATATGCACACCCTAGTAACAGAAAGAAATTGAAAAAAAAAAATCCCCACACACAAAATGTTAAAAATACACATTCCAAGCGACAATCTAAAAAACTAATTCTGAGCACTGTTAATATGTACTTAATTTATGATCAATTGATTTATCTCAGAGCTAGAGGAAATGGCCTACACTACTTTGACAAACACAGGTTAAATAGAGAATTATGTAACCAATGTGTACCTCCAAAGCTCTGTCTCCTCCATAATAGTTTTAAGCATAGATTAAAAAGTATACCATAATTGCTTGATAAAATTATTTATTTTCAATGTAATACATGATAAATATTAGTTTCATAGACTAAGAGACCTATTTTTAAACTTGATCAAGGCTGCAAGCTTCAAACCAGATTTTCCAAAATGCAGTCTGAGAAATAGTTCTTTAAATTTAGTAATATTGATGATATTATGCCAAGGAGAAAGAAAATCTATGAGCTATTGCACAAACACCAAGTCCATCTCAGCTCTGTAGAGGGCACACTATTACATCACCGTAGAATATGTACTATTGTATTACGAGCCCTGGGGAAGTCTTTGCTGCACTAAATGGACTAAAATGATTGTACACTTGTGTGCAGGTCAGATGAACACTGTGATGCAAGGGGAAATAGGCTGGGGATGTAAACCATATAGACTCTTTCAAAAGTAAAGGTTAAAGAAAACTTAAAAAAACTGAACAGAAAAGTTCAGTAGAGCAGAGTTCATTTCTAGAATCGTATTCACTTTGTGTCTTTGCCTATATTCATCGGCCTGGACCAATTAAAATAAACCAAGATCTTAATAGGGAGGCTAGGAAAGGAGGCACTTGATTCTGAGAATGAAATTTGGGGTATGTTTAGATATGCCTTGTACTAAGATCTTGCTTTAGTGGAAAGGGTGGAGCAGAGTGAAATGATAGGCTCTTTGATTTTTTTTTTTTTTAAGCATCAGCACTGCTTGAAACATGGGCACACTTTGTACAAAACGGTAGCACATTCTTACTTTTAACCTCTTCCCAGGCTCCACAAATGTGTTGGATGAGGTGGTGTTGAGCCTTGAGATTCCAACTGCTTGTGAAAGGGGCAACCACAGAAGGACAAAATGAAACTTGAGCTGTGCTTGGATGCTCCTCCACCCATTGAGGCACTTGAATTTGAAATATTTCTCTCCCTTAATGTATTTCTTGTCTGGCTAGGAGCTGTTCTGAGAAATTTCTAGAAATGCTCAACTTTTAAGAGTCTCTGGTTCAATTACAACTTCTTCTTCACAGTGAAGTACATACCCTGCATCCATATTCATCAAAGGAGCACACACATATGTCAAAAGCACATGCTTGCAATCATAGTGTCTAGGAGGAGAAAGATACTATATGGAAATTGGCAATGTTATTCTAAAATGTCAGTCTTATAAAGTGAATAAAAATATGTAGTATACCTATTTTTCTAATTTGTATTGAAGAACTAAAAATAGTATAAGTGTTACACTTAGAGTCTGTTAGTATGTCTTAATATATAGAAATAGCTGAGTATTAAGGTAATTTGTGTATGATAGACATAATTCAAACAATATTCAAGCCAAATAAAGAGGCAATCAATAATAGGGGGATTCAGAAATATAAATGGGAAGTTATCTTAAACAAGGAAATCAGAAGAGATGAAATTTAACTGGAAAATTAAATAAAATGAGGAAACAAATAATATGAATATTTGAGATTATTTCCAGAAAAAGTGAGAAATAAAGAATGTGAAAAGTAGGAATACACCTGAGGTCCACTTTAGGACCAGTCAGGGGTTCAATGGGGCTGAATAAAAGGTGGAAAAGGGCGTAAAGGTCACACCAGAGAAGTGGGCATCACGGACTTTACAGAATCCATCTGGGATTCATGCTGAGGATGGTAGGTGAACTGAGAGGGTTATTAGATGAAAAAAGAAAGAACAATAATTTACATTTAAAAAATCATGAGTACAGTAGGCATATTTGATTGCAGAAAGGCAAAAGGAAAATAAATAAATACCTCACAGGCTGAGTGTCTCTATAATTGCTCATAAGAATAAAGAGTTTTTTTTTTATTAAAAATAAAGTATGTAATTCATTGGCTCTTTGTATTTTATACAGTTGAATAAAGAGTTAAGAGTAAAGAGTAAAAGAAAGTTATCAAAATGTACTGACATCAGTGAGCTGGGAATGTCCCAGGCAAATTGGAACATATGTTTTCCTTGACTGAAAAGTACAAATGAGTACTGAGTGGGTGTTTAAAGAACAGCAGCTAATAATAATAACTTAAAACTCTTCCACCAAATACTGGATTTACAAATATTAATCACTGAGTAACATAATTTTATGAAAGGACAAAATAGTAATGACTCAGGTAAATTGACTCCTTTTTTTTTTTTTTTTTTTTTTTTTGAGACAGGGTTTCTCTGTGTAGTTTGGGTGCCTGTTCTGGATCTCGCTATGTAGATGAGGCTGGCCTCAAACTCACAGAGATCTGCTTGCCTCTGCCTCTCGAGTGCTGGGATTAAAAGCGTGCACCACCACCACCTGGCAATAAATTGATTCTTTACTGAGTGAATACTTAGGACTTTAAAAAAAAAATTTCCTTAATATTACCTGCCTTAGTATTCTTTATTGTTAAGGTTTCTTCAAGTTATTTTTCATAATTTTTTTAATTTTTTTGAGCCTTATATGAAACTGGACATGAGAAAGTGGATGAGTAAACATGACTCTGAGGTCTGAACCAGAAATTTTACTTAACTTGTTCTGCAGATAACTCTGTGGTATGGAGAATTCAAAACTATATACTTTTAATTAATTGACAAAAATATTGTAAATAGTATATTAAAAGTGTACAATATGAGTATAATGTGATGATTTGAGGTATGTACACAGATAAATAAGACAGATAAATGACAGACAGACAGACAGATAGATAATAGATTTCATCCAATAAGAAACACTGACACCCTGATTCAATCGCTGTAAAATCCCAAATCTTTCATGATCTTGAGATGGGAAGAAGCCATTTCTCACTTTCAGTGAACATCTAATGCTTGTTCTGTTGTAGAAGTCTCATAGATTTCAATTTATGCCTGAGTCATCTTCAAAGTAGGGGTTTCTTGATTCTCTATCCTGGAAGGAAGGTCAGAGTTCAAAGTAGTGGACCAGAAGACTATTTTTGAAAAAAAAATTTAAATTGCTATTGGCACAGAAGCTAAACAAGGGCCCAGAAAACTAAAACATGAAGACAGGGTTTTCCTTCTCAGAAAGGAAGCTGAAGAGCTGGACAAACAACCAAGCAAAGTGTTGTCCTGACATCTGGGATGCAGGCTATGTATGGCCTACAGCTAGCTCTCCTCAAACTATGGTGAAAATATGTGGATAAGGCTGTTATTAGAGCACTTGAAGACTCTCGCCAGCTTGTAGATACTGGCTTACCAATGACCTATTTTAAAAAAAAATTGTGTAAAGGCCATTCCTGTGAGTCTCTTTTCTTGCTAGTATTTTCTGAGAGTTTGGAGGTAGGATGGATCCTACACTCAATTTCCTATAACTACTATTAACATTGAAAGCAGACATTGACAGAAAGTCTCATATCATATGCCAGGCACTTTTATCAATGATCTACATGTATTGACTAGTTAGATACTGATGACAATGATTCTGAGCTGGACCCTATTGTTTGTCCCCGTCATCAGATGAGGAAAAGGAACCAAGAAAGGCTGGCTGAGTAAATCTGTCTAAAACTGTACAGACAGTAGATTCTAGAATCAGATAAACCAGGCTCCATAGTCAGTGCTATGAGCAAAGGCGTTGGGGAATTAAATGAGAAAGATGATTTTTAAATCTAGTATCTCTACTTAGGTTAACTATGACTCTCTAGTGTGAACTTTACTGTACGTATGAGCCTGTGATGAAAACCAGCAAGTCTTTGTTTCTCTTAGACATTCTCTGTGGTCTTGTGTCTTCTGTGAATGGAAATTTCTACTCACATTGATGTTGGAAAATATTTCTTTGAACATATTTCTATGTTCTCTTTTGTCATTTCTTTAGTTTGTACCCTGAGGGAGTTGGTAGCTACAACTATACAAAGAACTACTCTGTGGGTAATTCTAAGACCTGTTTTAATGTAGTTCATTTATTAACCAGAAACTAAATCAATTTGGACTCCTTTCCTTGGATTAATTCATCCACCCCACACCCCTCCATCACCACAGTCCCCAAATCTTAATAACTCCATCCCTCCAGAATGTCTTTAATACTTATTATCCTCTTGGTTTTTATGATTATATGTTAGTTATTGTAATAGAATACATATTAATAATCTGATTCCAGTCTGCCAGCTCTCAACCATTGTTATTATTATTTCCAAAGTAACCTTGCTAAAACTCAAATTTGATCAAGCACTTCAACAAATTCATTATGTTAGCACCATGACCCTTGAAAGTGTAGTAATGTCAAATATTACCAATCCCTAGTTACAGGCCTAGGCTTGTTTCTCTCTATTGCTCCATAACCATTCTCTGTCCTAGCTACAACAAAGTACTTATGGACCACTGAACAAGTGAGAGTGGATCAAATATCCATTTTCTTATGTAGTCAATACCTTCTTTCTGAAGTGGTTTATGTTGTTTGCCTTCTCTGCATGTGCTTTGAGAGTCAATACAAGAACCACTCTCTCTGTGATATCCAACCTCGTATTCAGATCTAATTTATATTCCCCTTCCATGCTCCCACTGCACCTTGAAGCTATCTCTATAACTGTGTTATCAACAGATATTTTTGTTGCCTTTCTGTTAGAGGCTCAGTTCATTGAGAGCATGTTCTTATTTTGTTCATCTTTCTTTATGCATTCAAGAAAAGGCACAGAGTCTGTCATGCAGTTGGTATGCTCAATGACTTTTTCTTAACTAAAATGCTAAGTCTAAGTAAGTCTCAGCATAACAGAAGACAGAAGAAAGCAGAAGCTAGTTAGTTGGTTTACTATTGTTTTCCACATCCTAAAGAGGAGATACAAGCCTTCCTCATTTACCTCCATATTGTTGAATATTACTCCTCTTTTTTATTATTTACTTTTTAAGGTGGCCTTGAATAAATTTTTATATTTACTGAGAAGATTTCTCTGTGTAGTTTTGGTGCTTGTCCTGGATCTCGCTCTGTAGACTAGGCTGACCTTGAACTCACAGAGATCTGTCTGGCTCTGCCTCCCAAGTGCTGGAATTAAAGGCGTGTGCCACCACCACCCATCGAAGATTTTTATATTGTCATTAATTCACATCTTTAACAAATATTTTGTTGAGTGTTTGAGAATTTCATATATTTTATCATATCCACACCACCTTCTCCCCTCATCTTCTCCCAGATATGCCCCATCTCCCTGGCCCCTGAGCTTTGTTTCTTCCTTCCTTCCTTCCTTCCTTCCTTCCTTCCTTCCTTCCTTCCTTCCTTCCTTTCTTTCTTTTTTCTCTCTTTCTTTCTGTCTTTCTTTCTTTTTTGGTTTTTCAAGACGCAGTTTTTCTGTGTAGTTTTGGTGCCTGTCCTGGATCTTGCTCTGTAGACCAGGCTGGCCTCGAACTCACAGAGATCCACCTGGCTCTGCTTCCCAAGTGCTGGGATTTAAGGCATGTGCCACCACCACCCAGAGCATCTTCTTTCTTTTGTTTAATTGAACAAGCCATCAATACCAATCTGTGCTGTCCATAAACATCCACACACATTCCCTGGAGCATGATCAACCTACCAGGAGCCACACTCTTAAAGAAAATAGGCTCCAAACAGCCAGCACATGCACTGAGGACAGGTCCTGGTCCCACTGCCTGGATTCTTCCCAAACAGATCAAACTAATCAACTGTCTCACTTATCCAGAGGGCCTGATCCAGTTGGGGGCTCCTCAGCCATTCGTTCATAGTTCATGTGTTTCCATTCGTTTGGGTGGGCTGGGGGGAGGAGGCATGGAGGGGGGAGGGGGAATCCGTGGCTGATATGTAAAATTGAATTAAATTATAAAATAAAATTAAAAAAAAGAAAATAGGCTTTCCCTGATCCAAAAGATGTTAACTGTCCATGTTCATAGATCCTCACTTAGAGTTGGGGGCTCATGAATTCTGCTTTCCCACTGGAATGTTGGATGGTTTTATATTGTGTAGGCAACCACAGCTTTTGTGAGTTCATGAGTGTAGAAGTTGGGTAATGTCCAGAAAACATTATTTTGCTCTAGTTCTAACTCCTGGCTCTTAAAAAGTCTTTCTACCTCCTCCTCCAAAATAGTCTCTGAGCTTTAACGAGGGGTTGTTATATAGATGCCCCATTTGTCATTGAATGCTGTCATTTATTGTCCATACTTTGACCAGTTTTGAGTTTTTGTGCGACCATCATCCACTGCATGCATATACAACACACACACACACACACACACACACACACACACACACACACACACCACACTCACATAGAAGATGAGATAGATAGATAGATAGATAGATAGATAGAAGATAGATAGAAAGAAAGAAAGAAAGAAAGAAAGAAAGATAGATAGATAGATAGATAGATAGATAGATAGATAGATAGATAGATGATGGATAGAGAGAGACAGATAGATAGGCCATTCTCTGATGAGGTCTGAGAGATGCTTTAAAGGATGTGTAGGCATTGGTAGATTAAAAATATTCCAAAATATAGTTTATTTTTCACAAGGCCATCTATACTTATCATTCTTAAAAGCAATTTCAACAACATCAGAAATTATCAGATTCACAGAATGAGTGCTTGAAATGTTTCTTTTTTAAATACTTCTCCCAATTTTACTTTCTAATAGTCATGAAAAGTCTAAGGATGACTTTAAAAATCAAGCATTGGTTTCCTTGATAGTCAAGGAAAAATTAGTACATGGAGGTAGTACAAAACATCAGTTGCCATTTTTATCAACATTATTCAGACCTTGACAGCCTTTTGAAGAACTGCCAATATGGTAGTCTCATTTCTCTTTTGATTCTGAAATGCATCAGGGTCCTATTTGTATAAACAGACTTTCAAAAGGCAACACCAGATTACACTTGACTAGTGCATCCATTTCTACTCAGAAACATTTGTGTTTCCAATGGGCATAAGCAGAAATGAGTCAACTCAGTGAACTAACATGCTCATTTTGAATAGCACTGACACCCTAATATATCTGTATTATTCACTTCAGCATGACTTGGGCTTCAGGCAGCCTCCTCTTTTATTACAGTCAAGATGTTTCTGCAATGAGGAGGGAACTGTGATGGGTAAGACTGAAATGGTTCCTGGTAACAACTGAACCTTTATGATGAAAGGTGATCCTATCAGTAATGAGGCTTAATTCTTATTTGGAAACAATTTAATGCCTAGAGAATAAAAGGATAATTACTACCCTGAAGATCTCATGTCCTGGTCACAAGTTCCTATTCTGTCAAGAAGTAAAAGAGTGAGCAAGCCGCCAATCTGTCTGCTTCCTCCTTGGGATGAAGCAGCTGGACTCATACCACTAGGATGTCTTCTAGTGAAGAAATGGCACACCAGCTAGCTTGCATTCTCTTTTAGCTATCTGAACTTTTTAAAATCTAAATTGAGAAGCTTAGAATCTTTATAGTGCAGTCACTAGACAGAGGCCTTGTCTTTGGAAAGAATGAAAACAAGTGTGAGGACCTACTTGTGAGATCCAATCGATGTTACATGTGTAAAGTCAAGAGAGATGAGAGATGGGTTAGCTCTTTACTCACTTCTCTGCTTCTCAGCAAACAGTATCATTTCTTCAGACATGATTTTGGTCAGCTCTCAGTAGTGCAAGGATTTGGAGTAAATATTTCTGTTTATTAATGCTCTTACTTTCATTTCTGCAGAATGGACGGACAAGTCATTATCATTCCTCATGTACTCACTATCTTGTTTGTCCACCAACACTCTAACCAGTGGAAATACTTTTATTATTAATTTACAGATGAAAACAACTAATGTCACATTGCTGAAGGTTAAAATTTTGATGCTCAATTTGACTTTGAACTTTAAGCTCAACGATAGAGATAGTGTCTCACCAAAATGACTGCCTAAGCATGAGCTGAAGAAAAGCCACAGAAGTAGACATGTTGAAGTGGGTGGAGGAGGGGAAGCACAGAAGGCCTCAGTCCTACACAAAGAACTACAGGAAACTGAGGAATGACAGAGTGGGAGAAGCAGTCTTCCCCAGGGAAAGGCACACCAATTAGTTGTCCAGTACCAAATGGTTAGCCCTGAAAATACACATTGAGTAACACTATACAGACTGAGCTGGTTGTATTTATGCATTTATGAATATGTATGTATATGCATGTATGTATGCAACAACAATTAATGAAAAGGGGGCTATAAGTTGGAAAAGAGCAATGATGAATATATGAAAGAGCGTGGAGGGAAGAAAGGGAAAGGGGAAAGGACATATTTCCATGGTAAATTCAGAAATTTTTTAAAAAGGGACAAAAACATACAGTCTCAAGCTGTGTCTCAGTTCATACCCATTTTTATGATTGCTTAAATACATGGGCTCCTATTGCCCACAATTATAAGTGCAGTTGTTTTGAATTATTGTTATCTGAGCCACAAGACACTGTGGAAAGAATATAGGTCTTGGTACCAGAGAGATGTGCACTCAAGTGCTAGCACATATGCTTAAATTGTAAAAAGTCAACAAATGGAGTGATCTGAGACTCTCTCTATGACAGGAAGAAAAGTGAACTCTCAGAACAGAGTATCTTATACTGGATGTGCAAGACGCTGAAGAAAAGGACTGGAGCTCGGGATGGGCTCTCAGAGAATTTTTTTCTTTACTCTTCTCCAATTGTGCCTCCTTATTTTCTAATCAGATGATAGTGAGTAGGACAATTATGCAAAAAAAAATGATAAGAAGTATCAGGAACAAAGGGTGGATGTGGGTGTAAGAAGAAATCACAGATGGATCTTTAGTGGGCTCAAAATCGACATGTACAATGAGAGACTTTACAAAAGTCTCCTACTCTCCTACTCTATCTCACATAACTTTTGACTTGAAATTTATATTGTCACTTGGAAAACTAGGTTTGTCCAGTTATGTTACAGAGAAATGCACACGCGCACACACACACACACACACACACACACACACACACACACACACACTAAAATGTCTAAAAAGGAAACATAAATAATTGTGAAATACTGTGCTTTTTATATTAAGAGAACTTTGGGGTGCTATTTTACATGGTGTACAAATTCAGTAAGAAGTACAATGTATGGCAGAATTTCCCAGGTAAGGCTTCAGGAAGTATTATTTATCAACTATTATTCCAGAGTGGTAGATACCTTTATGAGGATCTGGTATGGTGTGTGTGTGTGTGTGTGTGTGTGTGTGTGTGTGTGTGTGTGTGTGTGTGCATTTCTCTATAATGTAACTGTCAGCTTTGACCACATGCCCCAAGTAGAAGCTATCTAGAGCTTCATTGTTCTTTATAATTTTTGTCTGTTTTCATTAATGTGATTAATTGCTTGAGTTGAAAAATCTCAGCCAAGCTGACATCAGAAGTTGCCACTTTTAGTTTTATTCATAGGCATCTCTGATTACCTTCACAGGGTTATGAATCCACTTCTCCTTCTCGTGCCTATCTCAAACTCTTACCCTGTTATATTCAAATTTGTGTCTTCAGGATAGGCACAGCATTTTAAATGTATATGACTCATTAAGCATCTAAAGGACATCCATCTTGGCTTACTCAAAACTTATTAGAATGCTGGGTTATCCAGTGTGTTGCAATCAATCTTTGAATACATTAATGTATTTATATTTATAGAGAGACATGGTGCATGCATTCCAGATTTAGGCAAACAAACAATTAGAGCATATGAAATTAGGACTAAATGATCTGAAAACTGCATAACAAAATTATTCTGTGCTCATTACCATCTGAAAGAATAGAGCTTCAACTTAAAATTCCCATCTACAATGCAAGGTCAAAACAATGAAAATACCCAGCTCTCTATATTCCACTGAGTCCTATGTCTTCAAGGCAAACACATTACATCTGCCCTTGTAAACATGTGAGTGAGTGTTTCAAGTGACTGGCATTGCTTTGACAATGCATGTTTTTCTTGACTTTAAATAACATACCCATGTAATTTCACCAGTCTCTTGGGGGAAGAAAATCTTCCACATAGTAGTCATCAAAATTCTCATGAGAATTTCTAGACAGTTGAGGGAACAAACTATACATTATTTTTTGGTGTTTAGCATAAACTTCATGATACCATGTGAAAATGTTTGGAGTGTGTCATCATGTGAAGATGATAACCTCCCTTCCGATACCATGAGGGCTCCTTGGGGAATCAGATTGTTTTAATGGCTCAAATTTTTTTTATTAAGAAGGGTTTGTTGCTATGGGAGAATTCTTCCAAAGAGCCTCTGTTCCTTTTGCATACTCCAAGAAACCCCATGGAAAGTTGTCAAGAACTATTTAATGGGGAGGGGGGGCTGGAGAGATGGCTCAATGGTTAAGATGGTTAAGTGGTTGCTCTTCCAGAGGATCCAGGTTCAATTCCCAGCACCCACATGGCAGCTCACAACTGTCTGTAACTCCAGCTCCAGAGGATCCATACCTTCACACTAATGCACATTAAAGTAAAGTAACCTTTTTTTTTTTTTTTTTTTTTTTTTTTTTGATCCGACTCAAACCTTGAGCCTATGTTCTGAGTCTGACTGGAGTGAGAGGGGGGAGGGCATCTGATCTTTGGACTTCGTCTTCCCCCTGCCTCTGACCAAAGTGTTCTCAGCCCCAAAGAAAACCAAATGCTGTCCAGCATCCTATCCACGCAGCATGCCACAGCATTTGTAATCAGGTGTACGAAATTAAAGCTGCTCTGATATCTTCAGAGTCAAGACCAATGTTAGAGAAGGAAGAAGAAAGCTTTATGTTGGTGGAAGGGCACAGACATACAATCCTAGCAAGAGAACTGGACTCAGTTTCCCATTCTAACCTACTCTGCATGCCATGTTCACCTTAAAGCAAATATGTTTACTGTTTGATTTACAAGACTTGTGTCTTCTTCTTTGGGTACAGAACATTGGCTGGTTGATTATTTCCTGGTCTTCCTGACAGTAAAAGTGAACAGAAAGAAAAACATTTGAATCATATTTCTCTTGTAAATTACCAATGTGTCAACCTGCACAGGCTTGTGTAGTTCTCTAAGCCCCAATTTCCTGCCTAGAATAACGGACTCCATTACCTTCCAAAGGCCCATGCAGCACTTGTCTGAGATAATGCTTACTCCATCCCTAATGCTGTCGCTGTCACCCCACAAATACCAGTCATTATCATAGCATAATTGTGTAACCACAATAACTGCTTTGTGAGGTCAGCTTCCAAACTCGACATACTATCCTTTCCTGCAGGCCGTTCATCTCCAATAGCAATTCAGGGAGGGAGACAGATCGGTCACAAAGCTTCTTTTGTCCCTCCCAACTGTTACTGAAAGATCAGCATGAGTGGCTACCCACTGACTTAGAATTTCTGCAACACGGGCATGGTGTGGAGAAATATGACAAGAAAATAAAGCAAATTATGCATAATAGTTGGGTGGCACAAGGATAGACCTTGGATGAGCTTTCAAAGAGGGACACTTCTGGGTAGGAAGTAGAAAATTATGAATTTAATAGCTAAGAGCAAGTAGTTTTTATGAATTAAATTAATACCTATGAGCAAGTGTGTTTTTTTTATCAATTAAATTAATAGTACAGAGCAAGTGTTTTCCTCTTCTTCTTCTCCTTCTTCTCCCTCCTCCTCTTCTTCTCCTTCTTTTTATTCTTCTTCTCTCTCACCTCTCTGGCTATATTACTTTAAAACAGAGAACACACACACACACACACACACACACACACACACACACACACACACACACGCACAGCTGGTTTTGATCAAAAGTGCCCTGTCATATGTGACTTCCCTTTTGACAGTTAAGAGGGAACAGGCTCATTCTACGTGCTGGAAAAACAACAGGCAGTGATCTTGTGAACCAGCCTTGCAATCGTGTCTCAAGAGCATCTGCCTGCACAGCTATGAAACCAGAGGCCAAAAAGGGACACAGATGTCCCTGTGTTAAAGGACTCAAATGTCCAAAATTCCATGCCAGGGCACTTCCCTGAGATTTCACCCACCCTCACCAGCTCCCTCAGTACGCGTGGGGGAGGAGGGAGGAAAGGTGTATACACAAAAATGGCTTCTCTTTCCTTTAGTACACCTTCATTTTGTCCACTAAAGGTGTCCCCCATGCGGACAGGAAGGGTGGACAGGCACTTCGTCATATCAGAAGTCACACGCGGATAACAAAGACCTTTAGTTTTCTGGTTTTCCACCCTTTAACTACTCTTGTTTCTAAAAGAAGCACTTTTATGTGATTGTTCATTCCTTTCTAAAAGTTAATGCTAAACCTAGCAGTAGATAGGCAGTCAGCTGGCTTTAAACTGTTTAACCTCACTTGTCATTATTTTTTTTTAATTCCTTTTCCCTGAGATTGGCTAAATTGTTTTTTCCATAAAGTCCTATAGCAGATTAAGATGGTGTTATCTCTCCATTATCAGTTTATTTACTGGACCTTGAAAAGGTGCTTAGGCACGAGCTCGGCCCTTGGGGAACAGTGGGAAAACTAGCCTGGGTCAAGAAGCCTGGCATGGCCTTCCATAGTGTGTCACCTCTTCCCGGAGTCCAAATAGACTTTCAGGTAGTGAGAGTTGGGGGTTTAAGGAAGCACCTCCAGACAGATTCTGGTTCCCTCTTTCAAATCAAAACTAACATGTTTCCCACAACTGTGTCTACATACCCACTTTCTTCTCCAAAGCTGTGGGAAGAGTTAAGCTTTAAGTCTTAAAGAATCTTTTTTTTTTTTTTTTAAGTTAACTTAGAGCATGGAGACAAATTATTATGAAGCATTAAACTAGACTGGAGTTCATTGGAGAGGTGGGGAGGGGGACATGTTTTCTTCTGCTATCCTCTATAGATCGTGCAATTTCAAGGACACCTAGGACAAACATGTGCATTGATGAGCTAAAATAGTTTAGTTGTCAATTATGAAGGAGTAAGTTTCAAACAACAACAAAGGAATGTTTAGTAGGATGATCCTCAGAAAAACCTAAAAATGTTCGGGTTTTTTGTTGTAGGTCATATAACACTTGGTATCGCATCATGTTTCCTATGCAAACTATATGCTAATTGTATTGCATCATAAAAATAGAGAAGATATTTAATAATACTTGGTCTATATGTACCACTTCTCAAAAAAAGGATTCACACAACTTCCATTGAATTAGGTGTGTTATATAAAATAGATAAGAAAGATACTAACACAGGATTTCATTCATGAGTCTTTGGGATATATTTTCCAAGGTCTAATTATTTTTATTAACTTATATTCATTGATGCTACCCTGAACATTTATTGAAAATGGAACAATTTCAAAAACCAAACATACAGCAGCATATGTACAATGACATTATGGAGTATGAGAATAATTTGTCAGAAAAAAGACATGCTTCATGGCAGAGCCATGTTTTAGAAGATGTAGTCTGACTAAGTAAGCATCCAGATCTAGGGCCAGGCAGAAGGGGTTGATAACTCAGATAAAATCTCAGAGTATAATGCTTTTTCACAGTGAATGCATTTCCAGCAGGAATTATTTTAATTTATTGATCACTTATTTATAAGCCTTTAGTGTGACTAATTATTGCCATCAACCTTTCATCATGGAGGTGGAACAGGAAAATGTGAAGAGCATGCTTAGATCAATACAAAGCAATGGTTAATGGGCTCATTGTCATTGATTCTAGGAAGGGAAATGAAATGATGAAATGTACGTGTGCCTCTGAATATTATCAGGATATTCTTTTTTCCTGTGCCATTGGGTACAATCAAATAAAGAAAAATCTTGATTTCTATCATCCCCTGTGGTTTTAGGACAAACTGCCAGTGAGTTAATATTGAATCCAGGGGTCCTTACATAGTTCATAGGAGGCTAATTTTCCACATTCAAAGAACTAAATTGGCCTCCTGGGGAATATTATGATGACTTTGTGCGTCACATTTTAGGAGTTAATAAAAAGTAAAAGAAAAGACCAGTTAAGCAAAATATCTTAGAAATACACAGGTGAGTGATCAGTGAAGGAACCGTGAATGTCAAACTCACCAAGAACATGCAAGAGCCTCCTTCCAAATGCAGAGAGGCCCATTACTTGAAAGTTGTGATTTTCTTCAAAAGACAATCCCATCTCCCACAGGGGACTTGAGAGTATGGAATAGCTCAGGAGAACAAGAATTTCCTACTAATTTTGCAGACAGCAGAAGGTTAGCCTTCCCTACCAAGACACAAATATCTGTAGCTTGATTAGAAGTCTTTAAATGGTTTCAGACAACTAGTTTTCAGATGTGTTACTAAAGGAAAATGTTTTTGTCCAAAAATATTTTAGACTATGATATCTCTAAGGTCATATGCCACTCAAGTCATTTAGAGTTATCTGATCAGCTGGGAATTGACAATTCATCCAAAAGAATGGAAGGTTCAGAAGGTAACTTTAGCTTCAGACTGTGGTAGCAGATAGCCTGATGAATGGAAACAGGAGTGATCTTGAGAGGAACCTGGAACACAAAATTAACAGTCTATGATGAAATTTAACAGTAATTTGGCCTGGAAAGAAGGAATGTGGGCATTTGATGATTACACAGTTAATGGGAAGTAGATGTTCAATCGTTATTTGCTCAATGAATTCATTTATTGGCTCACTCACATAGGAGGACAATATGCTAGGTAGATCTACCCATCTTGTGCCAAGTTTTACTATAGATTCTGGGAACACCGCTGTGAAACTTTTACCTCCTTGAAGTTGCGATTGCAAAGCTAGATGTTAAAGAACAACGGAAACTTGAACTCATTGCAATTATAGTGAGTGCTCAAAATGATCTGGATAACTAGAGGAAGTTTCCTCCAGGAAGTGCCATTTGCAAGGAGCTCTTAAGAGTGGAGAAGAAATAAGCAGTAATGTTAGGTTTCTGAGAGAATGAATGTAGCAGTTCTGTACTGATAAACTAAAAGTGCATGAGTATAAATAACAATGAATCATATGCTCGCTGAAGATACATTCAATATACATACACATATAGATGTGTAATGTTAGCAATAGGCAGATGGTAGATATGATTTATTTATCATACATAATCTATTTTCCAATTAAAGAAATGATCAAAAAGATGTATGTGGTAAATATCTATATCCTGAAGGCAAAGAATTATACTTGGAAAATTCAAGCTGAATGTTAGAAAAACAATTTTTAAAATTTTTTAAAATTAATATTGTTATTATTAGTAGCATTATCTGCATGTGTGTTTTGCCTGCATGTAAGTCTGTGCACACCTGGTGTCCATGGAAACCAAAAGAAGGCTTTATATTCCCTGAAACTGGAGCTATAGATAGTTGCGAGTCACCATGTAGTGCCAGAAAATCAAAACGGAATCCTCTGAAAGAGCAACTGAGCCATCTCTACAGTCCCAGTGAAAGCATCCTAAAGACCTTTTCCACCTTCAAAACTTATAATGTCTATGAAACAACCCAAAGTGTAAATGTTAGAGGAATTAAAAAGTTTGCGTATGAATCATTAATGTACAGAACAAGCAAAAGACATGATTCTTAGACATTTAAATTACAAATCACTTTTCACAATGTTTATACTTAGCAGGGCCTTTAACTGGCCAAGGTTGAGCAATTGATTCTTATTCTAATCCTCCATACAGTCAGAAATGACAGCTCACATTTGAGTGAGTCATTCATTGAACTAATTTATTTTTGCTCCTCCTACGCAGTGCTAATTGTAACATGTGGCTAGAGACATGAATGGGTCAATTGCGTTCCTGGGGCCAAACATCTCCTCCTGCCTCTTCCCTGTCCCCTCATCCTGTGAATGTAGTGCGCTTTACTCTCCACCCACTCCCTCCCTGTTTCAAATGTTTGTCTCTACCTCACATTTACCAGCTGTGCCAGGGCCATGTCTTTATTAATCAATGCATTTACAAATGCTGAGTGCCCAACATGCCCTGATCACTTATGAAATTGTTTGCATCATACGTTTTAAACGTTGCCAGAAATGTATCATACACAAGATGTCTTCTCTGTTTTTTTTTTGCTACAAATCCCATCAAATTACTTTTTTTTAATTAAAGTTGTCTTCCCAAGAAGCTCTTTGAAGTGGTAATTATCCCTGAGAGAGCAATGGTTTTAACCATTAATAAGGCAGTTAAGAGCATTCAATTTTTATTGTGTGTTTTTCATCTGATGAGAGAAATCAGAGCAAAAATGACAATTATCCCTGAGAAGAGGGTGGATCTCAGGGAAGGAGAAGGCAGCCAAGGTGAAAAAGAGAAAACCACTTGCCCTCTTGTTTGCTCAGGACCCCTAGTACTGGATAGTAACCCAAGCATATGAAGAAGCAGGACTCCTAGAGAATAGTCATCAATGAAACATTTCTTTCTTTCCTACTTGGCAATAGGGTAAAACGGTGTTGGTTATTACCATAAGACGTAGTCCACATGAAGAAAGCACGATCCCAGACAATAATCATATTGATTTCATGCAAAAGTAAACACTTGCCCTTGTCATAGCTGAGGTTGGCTGCAGGCTAATGATTTCCTGGGGAATGATGAGGACGAGAGCAAGCAGGGAAGAAGGAGAGGAACGTGGGAGAGAATTTTTTTTTCCCTTGTGAGTCTCCTGCCATTGAGCCTCTTCTCTTTTAGCAAACCAGACACACTGAAGGTGGTGGAAGAAGAGAAACATGAGTGGAAAGAAAGTTTCCATTCTCTAGTAATATGAATTGTCAGAGATGGGCAGGTATCTGGCCCTTTCTCTGATGAGGACTTCCTGAACTCTTCAGAATTTATTTATAGCTCACAAGATAGGAGCAAGGCTGTTCTCTGTGACTTTCCTGCCCATGCCTAGCATCCCTCTGCTTAGGGTCCATCACACACCACGAAGCTGGTTGCATAGAACCCAACACAAACTTACAACATCTTTCTGACCTTAGTGACCTATCTAATCCTTGATGATAACACATCCTCGGGATGATGACTACTGAGGTTCTCTCAAAGTCTAAGTGCCTCTTAACCTCTCAAAGGGATTCTTCAAAGCCACTCTTGTTAGTTTCAGGTGATGGGACAAGGGTGTCATGAGGTCCTGTTTATGAGGAAGATTTGTATGAGAAGGTAACACAATGTACAAGGATTCTGAGAGGCTTGTTGCATCTCTAGAAAGAGTATTAGAAAGAGTGTGACAGCAGGATTAGAGGGAGGGTTAGAGATGGGGAAAGGTCTGAGAGTCAGATCCCATCCAAATTCATCCTTGAAACTCATGGTTTCTCCATGGACTTCCGGGTGTCCAGTTTACATCCCTGCTCCTCAGACATTGTGTAATGCAAGTCTTTCCAAATTACAGTAGCGTCACCCCCAACCTCAAACAAAATACTGGTGCTTGTCCCACTACTACCCACACGTAGCCCACCGGAGAAGTTATCACACCACTCTTAATAATAGCAGTATGGTTAGACCAGTATTTTCTCCCTAAGTAACAGTTTGAGAGGGATATGTTTGTTTGGATGTATCGTATGAATATATATTTTAAATATAGTAAAATTTCATTAATCATCTGCACTATGCAGTGGACTCATTTTAATGGAATGATGGTTGGGGTCAATAAAGAACTGTTAGTCAGGATTTAGTTCAACCACAAATGACAGAAACTACAAATAGGACAGTGACACCCCTGCTGCTGGTGTGTGTGTGTGTGTGTGTGTGTGTGTGTGTGTGTGTGTGTGTGTGTGATTTTAACCTGGAGAAAAGCAATTGAATACAGGAACAGTGGCTTTTGATCACCAACACTCCTTTGGTCTTCATATTTTATCATCCTTCAAATGCTCTCATGAACAATTTTGGCTGTTCCTGCCATCCTTCTGCATCCCAGGCAGCCTACTGAGGGGAAGAAAGGGGGGTCGGTGAGGGGGGAAATAAAACATAACAAAACGAACAATGAGATATCTTTTAGGAAGGTTTGATGGCTTGATGAAAGCTGTCATGTGACGTTTCTTTGTTGTTCCCTAAGACGGTCATGTGATCAAACTTCACTACAATGCTGAGCAGTAAAGGAAGGGCTAAGCCACGCCATGTCCTGCAGCTATGAGGTTGGGTTTGTTTCTCTTTTGATTGCTCCATTTTTGCTTTGTGGAATATAGCTATCATCCTGTGGAGGTTTGGGTTCAGCTCTCCTCTACATGGTAATTTCCACATATTTCCCAATATGCTTAGAGTTTGTGCCTATTTCATCCCCCCACACTCCCTTCTAGGCCTTACCCTTGGCTTATCAGATTATATGCTTCTGAGAATCAAAGCTATTCATTCCTTTTAATCACCCAGAGACTCCATCAATTATTTGTCATATATAAACATATACATTATATCTAGATAGATAGATAGATCACAATTGTGCATCTTAAGTTGAATTTGAAATTTTTAAACATATGAAGTGAATTGACAGCAACTAACAACGCAAAATACTCACAGTTAGTCACTGTGTCTTGTAATTTAGTTCGTTGGGAGTGTAAATTGGTTTTCCTGCAAGGGCAGTAAGGAGAAGCAGTACCTTTCTTGGGTTTCAGAAAACAGGAAGTGTCTATAAAGGGTCTGGCATTGTCACAGTAAAAGGAACAGGGAACAGAGACAGGCTGCCTGCATCCAGACCAAATGGTTGCCCCTTGCTAGATGTATGAATCTGGAAAGTTTTTTAATATGTCCATTTCTTCATCTCACATAACAGAGATAGATACCAATTAGGACAGGCTGCCATGGTGTCCAGGATTAAGAGCCCTGTGAAACTAATAAAGCTTTGGTGGACTACTGACCTCACCTTTGATGCCACCAGGCCCTTGGGAGTACTTCTAACAATCCATATACATGCTCAGCTCATATACTTGTGAAACCCTGAAAATGCAAGATTGTTAAACATAATTTCTTGATGTGGGCCTCAAACTGTATCAGCTTTATTACTTACAAAATCTAAAACTGCCACCCTTTCCCTGTGGTCAGGTCTTCATTGTAGTAACAGCAGTACAGGCCTGGTACTGGCAGAAAGTCAATTATTAGACACCCTTTAAAGAAGCTGGGGCACTTGTTTCAACATGCAAGCCCTTGGCACATCTATAATAATATACGCAACATATGCTAAAAGTATGTTTTGAGTGGGCTCAGTGGGTGGAAGCATTAGCCAACACACATGATGACCTGAGGTAGATACTCAGGAGGCACATGCTGGAAAAAGTACCCACTCTCTCAAGTTATCCTCTGAGTTCCACATATGCTCTGTGGCATGTGAATAGCCACCCTTGCACACTAACTAGATAGATAGATAGATAGATAGATAGATAGATAGATAGATAGATAGATAGATAGAAAAACTCTGTTAAAAGGGGTAACACTTCACATCAGATGCTTTCCCAGAATTAAGTTTCTAGAGGGGAGAACTCGAGGCTTTCCCCTTCATAAAGACACTCTTTGGAGACGGGGCTCCAACAGTCTCCATTCATTTCAAGCTTCTCGGGTGATTGTCACGTGCCTTACAAGTTGAACTGCTCCAGTCTAAAGTTACTTCCTACTCTGGAGTTCTAATTTTAAACTCCATAACTCTGTTTCTGGAATTAGCAGTCAAAGGCTAAGGGAACCTGAGACACGAGGCTTCCTTTGCAGAGCTAGTACAGCATGGGTCTATGCTTTCTTTTAAGAGAAAAAGAGTGGAGAAATGCAAATTTGGCATCTCACGGAAAGTGAAAACAACTTGTCTGAAAAGGTTCAGACTCGTCAACCATTTGTCTCCCATCAGTAGCTTTTCAAGAATTAAACAGATCATTCCACTTCATCTCTCTGCTGAGGAGTCTAAGGGTAGAGACCTGGTAACGTTCAGCAGTGTGGGTTTCATTAGCCCCAAGCAAGCTGTGGTTCCTGTGGAGACAGAAAGGGTAGCAGCAGTTACTGGCAGTTACCCTTCCCCAGTCTCCCTACCACATGTTCCACGTTCTACGAATTCAGTTGACTTCAACAGTCCTGCCACAGAGAAGTGGCCTTCGTAAAAGAAAAAAAAAAGAATCCACACAGCTGACATGTGGTGGGGATTTAAACCCAGGTATGGCTGAATTCAGTTTACTTCGTTTTCCTTAACACTGTGCTGCATGATGCCATGAACTTGTGTGTTAAGATGATATTCAAAGCTGAAATTTAAAGGGATATGATAAAACAATAGATCAGAACCAATTAATCATCCTCTTTCTTTTCTCCCCATACATAGTACCACATAATCTTTTTTAAAACTTTTATCTGTGTGTTTATGTACATAGGCTTAATTTATTTGTGTGTGATGTGGAAATCGGTGTCTACCACTATCATTCTTTATGTTATCATTTGAATCAGAGCCTCTATCTGAAGGTGACTCTCACCAACTGGTTAGACTAGATAGCCATGGAGCTCAAGAATCTGCCTGTCTCCACCATCGCAACACAAAGGTTACAGATAGATATGATTATGTCAGTTCTTACATGGGTTCTGGGGATATGATCTCATGTCCTCATGTTTATATGACAGGCCCTTGACTAACTAAGCCATCGCCCCAGACCAGAACTCATATTATTTTAAATGCCAAAGTATATGTATTAAAATCTCTCTCTTCTCCATTCCTCCCTCTCCCCACTCATCTCGCTCTGTCTCTCAGTGTCTGTGTCTCTGTCTGCCTGTCTGGCCCTGCCCCCTTTTCTCTCTCTCTCTCTCTCTCTCTCTCTCTCTCTCTCTCTCTCTCTCTCTCTCTCTCTCTCACACACACACACACACACACACACACACACACACACACACATATACACACTGCTTTTTCTCTTTGGATCCACTGAATGATGTCGTCATACTACACAGCTATCCATGATCAAAGGAGGCACTTCCTTCTTCCGTCCAGTATTAAAGAACAGCACTGTAACTAAATTTCTGTGGCTATGGTTGTTTGTATTTTTAGGCATTTGTGTTCAGGCTACATTTCCGTGTGGACACTAGCAAATGTCTTCCAAGTTTCAGTCTAGGTCTGTGACTCAGTGGCTGCTGGTCTGATGTTTCAGGGACCTGGTGCTTGTGTGCCTAGTATCATGGTCTTCATCTTGTAGCATATTGGTGACATCATTTATTCTTGACAAAGTGGGAAAAGATGAAGTTTCCAAAGTAGTCAACATACCTAGCACCGCTTTTTTAAAAAGTATAATCTGGGGCCATTTCCATTCCAATAAAGTTTTTTTGAGCAAATTCAAATGCATGGTCCATTCACATTACTGAATCTGGAATGACATAAGTTGGATGAATTGTCAACAGAAACACGATTTTCTCTCATAGTTCTGAACACCTGAAGTCCAAGATCAAGGTGTTGGAAGATTACATACATGGAAGGACTGCTTTCTGTCTCATAGCTGGTGGCACCTCGCTGTGTCTGCATATGATAGAAGAGAAAAAGGTCTGGCCTGGACATTTTTAATGAGAACTAGAATGTCATTATGGAGGAATGAAAACTTTCAACTGAATAACCTCTCAAAGACCCCTCACCTCTTGTACCACCTCCTAATGATGTATGATTTCAAGAATTTTTACATAGACACAGACGTTGAGACCATAATAGGCATCCTGACCCTTGGGAGCAATGTAGTTCACATTTGGGGAGGAGAGGAACCTTCAACTTCCTCTGCTAGTGTTTCATGAGAATTTCTGTTTCAGTTCCGAAGACTTACATGTTTGTGGCCTCTCCGCTGCCACCATAGAAGATCAGAATTGTATAGGGAATGAAAAAGTACTTATAGCATTTCACTGTCTCATTTCTCCCATCCTTCAGTTAGAGCAAGTCACTATGGAGACCTGATCAAGGACCTCTCTCAGTTCTTATAGCTGTACCAACAGATGGTAGCACCAAGAAGAAATTGCATTGGTACTTTAATCACCAGCCCATGGGGTGAGAACAGAGGCTGAGCAGTTGCACAGCTACCAGACAGACCTCCAAGAAGAGACAGAACATAATTTTATAAAGCTATTTATAAATCCAGAACACTGATGAATGTCAAAGCACTTTTTGATCAAAGCTGAGACAAGCAAAGTTCATTGATAAAAGTTCAGTCTTACTCTCTTCCCCAGTTAAAATAAAGCCTGTTTGGCAAGAGTCATGGACATGAAAATCTTACTCAGTGTTCCTGGACTATGCTCTCTTCCTAACCCAGACAAGAAACTTGTACTTCTTCCTATGTAGAATATCTGCAACAGTATACTGAAAGTCCCAGAAGAGAAGAGATCCTGCCAGACGATCCACAGGGATTGTTAGTCGTTTAAAACATACTTATGAAGTATGGTTGTAGTGGTACACACAGGTAATTCTACGATTATGGGTACTAGAGTAGGAGGATTGCTATTTTGAGGCCAAGCCTGAGCTTACATAGCAAGATGCTACTTACAGAAAGATATGATGGAAATATAGGTAAGTAGGAAGATGATAGATTGACAAAAGATAGATAGATAGATAGATAGATAGATAGATAGATGCATTCTTTATTTCTCTAAACCCAAGGAAAATGATAACAAATTGCCACTTCTGAATTTAGTGTTCAGTATTCAGCATCAGAACAAGTAACTTTTTGAGGTTATGTGTAAAAAGAAACATAAAATAACCATACAAACAAGTAATTTTAAATTTGGACACTATTATATGCTGAGATATACTAATTCTGAAAGCTTTTGAACAATTCTGTGGAAATGATTGGATCTATCATTGAATTTTCAGTAAAAAACAAAAGGGTTGACAACAGTAAAAGTCAACAATAATATTTTGACTATTCAACATTAGCCACATGCTACGTGGCTTCATGTATGTATGTGACTTAAATGAATGTAAATTCCAAATTGGTGCACTGGATCAGGTTTGGAAACTTTCTTGGAGAACAGAATTAATTGATCAATGATAAAAGAAAAAAAAATTCAGAAAAATTGATGTAAATTTCTCATAAAAAGTCCAACGTACCCTGCCTCAAAAAAATCAAAAAAAAGTCCAACAATAAAACCATGTTATTTTTTTTTAATTTGTTTTCTTCTGGGACTAGATTGACTTGCTCTCTTCCAGATTCAAATTTAGTTCCAAGTGTCTGCATCAGGTGACTCAAAACCGCCAGACACTCCAGCTCCAGAACATCTGTCTCCCTCTTCTGGCCTGGCTGTGTACCTGCACACACATGGTAGACACACAACACAACCATACATAGGTACAGACATAAAAATAAAATACTTTTAAATACTTTTTTTCTTGTCTCCTTCAGGGTTCATCAGAGACTGATTTTTCAGAAGAGAGAGAGAAGTCCCTTTATGTCTGTAAGAGAACTTTTCAGTGAAAAATGTCACAGAGAGAAATCACCTGAAGATTTCAATAGCCAAACAAAATCATAGACTTTTACACACATATTTGACTATCTAAACCCATGTTGCTTTTTGTAGTGTTCGGATTGGTAGATAAAAAGATGAATGTGCGTTGCAATTTGTTGGGACCTTTTGATCTGTAGAAGTCACGATCTTTACTGGCCTCAGCAGGATGTACACAGGGTGCCCGAGATATTTGATTCAATAAGCGCTTGTCTTACTGTACTTGAGTACAGTGGTTCCCAACTTTTCAGGAATAAATGCCTTAAGCAGACCATTTGTATTGTTTCTCAAGGGGGAAGGCATTAAGGATGTGTGTGTGTGTGTGTGTGTGTGTGTGTGTGTGTGTGTGTGTGTAGAAAGTGGGAGAGAAAGGGGGAAATCTATCACTGAATTTTCCTATTTTGATTGTCAACATCTATAGCCAGGGTATGCAGACTAGAAGATTATCGGAACTACATTTACACAACATCTTTCTGAGATGTTCTTGATACACTGCAGCTGTGTCTTCTTTTCTCTGTGCAACCTTCAAAACCATTCCAGAAAGTACAGACTCACTGGGACTTGGGGAAGTGCTCCATAAACTCAAAAAAGAACCTCTTTCTACTGAGCATTTTCTGGGCCATGGGGAACTTTGTTAACCCGCATATTTGCATTCAACCTTCCATACTGGTTGCTATTTGGTCTCCTATCCCATCTCATTCTTATTTAAGAGAAGCAAGTAGTTCAACTAGAGGACAAATTACTCATGCGGCTTAACTGTGCAGAGCAGAGAAAAAAAGTGAAGTCAAGTTTGTCCTTAAACGCAGCAAGGAAAACTTGGCTGGCCAGCTAACTCTAAAAAGCAAAGGGATCAATTCTGATATATTGTTGAAGTGATAAGAAGCGATCTCCCTTTAAATGACAGAGTGCAGAGTGGGTTGGGAACAAGTGGATCGTTTCACAGAGAAACAGTCAGAGGCAAAGACTGAATTAGTTTGCTCACATGTATGGGGGGGGGGCATTCTGAGGGCAGGCACTGGAAACCTCCACTCCAGTCTAAGGCTGTATCACAAATGTTTTCTCAGGAGAATGGAAATTTAATTTTTTCAAACCATTGGAGCTCAGCCTCTTAAAGTAAGCTAAAAAGTCGTGCCTGATAAATCCACTACTCGTGAGCTCTCTGCTCTTATTTTCAGAGACTAGTATTAAATGTATGTAAATATCAAATGTTATAATTATTGTATGGCATTGTTATGGCCAGTGCTGTTGCAGTAGGTAAAAACATAGACCTATAGAATATATAGTAGTATGCCCTTAACTTTTTTAAAAAATTCAAAAAAATCTAAAATTTATTGATTCACTGATTCATTCACCCCTTCAAAATTAAGCAATATAAATTAAATTTGATTCTACAAATAAAATGGGACTATTGAAAATTATCAGTCCAAGAAGCTGCTGTGGGTGATTACTCTTAGAAAGCCAGAAATGCAAAGAAAACTGCACATCTCCTATGTCAACCAGCTTCACCCATGAGAAGTGTCCATTTTCATAGTAAGATGTCCCCCTTTTCTTAAGACATCTGTATCATCGGCACAAGTAATATTTATGCCTGCCTCCAAGTATGCTCTCCAGGTTTTGGATGTTTTCATAGCTGGTTATGGAAAACACATTGAAGTTCTATTACATAGGAAATGGTCAATAAACTTTAATAAAAGAATGGTCAAGCAACTCTGAAAGTTTTATAGGAGTTGCTGGTGTGCGCCTCTGACAGGTCAAATTGGAGGTGTTGGAAATCCCTCTGAGAGTTAAAGTTTTATGTTCAATCTTTAGAATTCATGATATGCATCTAGGAACTAAAGTCTCTCTTACCTAAATCGTCACATAAAATCAGTGGCAGCCTAGATCGCTTTGATTGTTTTGTTTGCCTGTTTCAACCCCTTAATTAAAATGCCTCATTTATATCAGGATGGCAGTCAGAGTCCCTAGTTTCTCAAGCTTTATTTCCCATGATTGTTTTTTCTGGATGTGTTAAACATTCTAACCACTCAAAATTACCACCGAATCTCAGGAAATGGTTCTCCTGCTGCCACAGCCCTCAATTACCACCTCCCCCTTGGTAGAAGAGGTTAGTCTTCAGAAAAGACTCTCATGACCTCTGAGTCTCAGTTTGCCATTGGCTGCTCAGAAAAGCTCTGCTGAATCCTCTCTGCTTTCCTCTCTGTTCCTGTGCGACCAAACATTACTACTGCTCCTCAGTAGGTCGCTTTTGCATCTAACTTCCCTTCTGCCCAAAGTTTTGACTGCCTCATTTCTGCCTCTCTCTCTACTGATCTACCTAGTAGGGCTGCAGTCAACGTTAGTTCAATGATTGGTTAAAGTAAAGGAGAGGCTACATCCTCATTTCAGCTGAGCATCCACAATTCCTCTGCCTCACTCTCTCATTCTACAGAGAAACCTAGACATCCATTGACGCTACATTAGCTCTGCAAACTTGGGCTGCTCTCCATTTCCCAGGTTTGCAGAAGTCAGTTCCCAGCCCCTGATGACAGCAGCAGGGGTGCCTAAAGCCTTCGCAGGGAGTGGAAGCTGCTCTTTTTGAGTTACCAGAGCTATTTCTTGTGTTATAATTTTTTATACATTCTATTAGTTTCCCACCAGGATGTGAGGCTTTCAGGCTGCTCCGTGTGAATTGGACCTGAAGAGCCATCTACTGCCCTTATCACTTAAGCCTCCTCTTCCCCTGACTTCTGTTTCTCTTCAGCTGTCTGGGAACTCTCCTGACAGCCCCTGCCTTACGGCTGGCATTAATTACCCAGCCAACCCTGAGTCGACTGCCCTTCTTGAGGGTCTGCAGTCTCCTTCTTGCTCTTTTATTGGCATTGACAATCCACAGCAACTTCAAAGCCAGGGAGAAGCCTGCCCTGCCCCTCTCTCCTGTAGACTTAAGGTGCAGACGGCTGTCCAATTTGCTTAGAAAATATCGCTTTTAGAGCACCGTTAGCATCCTTAGTTAGAGCCACCAGCAACTTTTGGTCCACTGGTCTCTCTGCTTCCATCTATCCCCAGGTGGAATCTCTCCAGATACTCTGAGTCTCCTTCAGGACCATATTCTCTTGGGATAAGTTCCAGGTTGATTGGTAAAAGAGTGTAACAACCTCCTGTGACCTAATGTAAAATCCCTGGCTATAACCTCCACTCCCCACCCTGTCTTTTATTTACTGTTATTTTTTTTCCAAGTCAAGTCTCTACCAACCTGAGAGGATGGATATGTTTTAGGGACGCCCCACCCCCATCCTTGTCTCAGAGTTTGACTCCCTCTTACTTTAGTCCGGCCTCTTGGTGGGGTTGTCACTGATCACCTTGCCCAAACCCTGTTTCTGTCACTTTCTCCCCTGCAGTTTGATTAACTTTTTTTAAAAAAATATGACTTTTCACTGTCAAACATAAGGCTCGATTTCATTTATTTCCAGTCTTCCCTAGCTGAGGCAAGCTTCACATGGGCAAGACTTCATGTCTCCATTCCTAAAGGAATGACTTGGCACCCGAAGGAGCCAAGAATTCAGCCTCTTTGTAAATACAGATAAACAAAGTCCCCTCCCCAGCAGTCATACAGAGTGATGCTGGGAAACACTAAGCTGCCTTCAGCCTTGGAGTTTGTGTCATATGGTAGGTACCCTTTGGGGGAGGAGAGAGAACATGGGTCATGGTTAATCATAGGAGAAATACACGACCAAGGAAAGATCAGAAGTCCCAGAAAGGAGTCAAGATGCTTCCCAGCTAATCTCACAATAATGGATACCACTTTCAAGTCTCGTTATTTATTTCCAGGCTTTTGGCCCAAAACAAAAGCTCTTAAACGAGACCTGCTAATACTTTGGTTATCAAATATCTTTTCTTTCCTTATTTTTAGTTACTTTTAAATTTTCTATCTTCATTTTTGAGATTGTAATATAATTCTATCAACCCCCTTCAATAAAAAGTGTTTAGGATAGGAAAAAAATTCCCAAATATCTAAAATTTGAGAGGAATCGTAGCTTTGGGGAAGAAACCATTGAAAATAAATAAGTTCAGGCTTGATGTTGTTACTGAAAATAAGCCCCAGGGTGACTTTTCCCAATGGTTGTTTGGATTTTTTTTCCTAGCTGGTCATGTTAAGAAAGCACTTCTCAAAATCCTGGTCTGACCACCCCAGCACCCGGAAGAGTTTTAGGGGGAATCATGGAGACCGTGATAACTTCAGAATGTGACAGACATCTGACTTGTCTTTTCATTTTCTTCTCCACACAAGTGGACAGGGGAGTTTTCCAGAGGACACAAACCTTGTAACACTTGCAGCAGATTGGATGGAGAAACAGATAGGAAAGAGCACTGGTCTCTAGTCCCTTGAGCTAGATCAGAGAGCTTCTCACAAACACAGACAGCACACACCCTCCCATACACTAGCTGTACTTTGAAAAGCACCCTTTCATGTTTTCTTTTTCTCTATTCAGTTGTTGCTTTGGTTTGGCTGCTTAGAGCTAAAACCGGAGTCCAGGTGTGGTACTGCTGAGCTGCACATACATCTCTCATCCTGGGAAACGCAGTGACTTTTACAAATTATGTTGTCTATGTTAACATGCAGTGAATATATCATTGTTATTTCTAAGTGAATAACTGCATAAGTTTCTATTTTGATTCCTAATGTCAGTATCTATAGACATCATTCACATAAACAGCAGTTGTTTGGAACTCAGAATAAGTTTTAAAAGTAGAGGAGTCCACAAAGCTTGACAACTGATAATCTAAGTCATTAATCCACCAATAAACACATTCCTATGTATTGTATTTTACACGTTGAAATTAAGCTAATTTAAGACAGGGGCTTTGGTAACTGTAGTATATATATTTCTCTGCACTGCAAGACAGTAGCCATTTTATGCACCATTATGATTTTCTCTTTCCACAAAGGTTCTCAGTAGATCCAGACACTTGACAGAATCTATTTGTCTATACAACTGTTCTCAACCCTCCTAATGCTTGACCATTTAATATAGTTCCTCATGTAGTGATCCCCAATCACAAAATTATTTTTGTTGCTACTTCGTAACTGTATTTTGCTACTGTTATGAATCATAATTTAAATATCTGATATGAAGAACATCAGACTTGCGACTCCCCAAGGGGTCATGAACCACAGATTGAGAACCTGGTCTGTAACGACACTAAAGGTTCACAAGCATGATTTCTTGTCGACCCTCAGAAAGTTTTACAATATAACATTATAGCCAAGAGTACACTGTCCGGAGACAAACTGCCTGGCTTATTCAACCTTTCTAGATGATTCTGTAGAACTCCAAAGGAGAGAGGATAGTGGTATCTAAGTCAAAAGACTGTTCAGAAAGTTGAAAAAACATCAAATTTATAAGAATCTAGAACAATGGTGGATACTATTGAATAAATATTACCTATTATCACAGCCAGTTTAATAATGACAGCTCCCATGGTCACTATTTGAGAAGAGCACTCTGAAGTTTGGAGGAAAGGGGAGAAATGGAGCTAAATCCTTTAGAAGTGTTGAGAAATCAGGGATATTAGACATTGAACAATAAATTTTCTCTCACAATTGTACCCATTTCCTTTTCTGAGAATTCATTTGTGTTTTCATTCAGTAGTAGATTTCCCTTTCTGGTCCACTAACCAGTAACTAAGCATATGTTAATATATACATTGGATGTAAGCCCCCAACAAAGGAAAGTGAGGAGGCTGTGTGCTACGAACTAGTTCTGTAGGTAGTAGCTACAGAACAGCCAATCTGTTTGTTCCCACATATGTCACCTCCTGGTGACATTGCTTCCTACTCTTGGGCACTCTGTTTAAAACCCCATCACTAGAAGACAGCTTTCCTGACACAGCATCCTGAACGTCCCTGGAAACCAGCCTTACTAGAAGATGGTCTGTTAGGAGAGCAGATCTCACTGTTTGTACCAGAGAAAGGATAGTCGTGGGAAATAATCTGAAATAGAATGTCTGGGACTCCTAGATTGCTCTGACATTTGTACTATGACAGTGGCTTTATTTCGAAAAAGAGCTATACCAAATGAATCAGTGTTTACCTTCACATTGCTCGTGTTAAAATTGGCCTCTATTAGGTGTGTTTTCCCAAGAAGCAGTCTTGGTTGCAGTGTATGAGTCACCACTGACGGGTTGGAATCACCTAACTGCTCTTGATGCACTGAGTTGACCACCTATGTCTGTGTTAAAGAAAGACCTATATATTTTCACCAGAAGAGTAGTACAAGTCAATTCAGTTCTTCATGTTTCCCATTGCAGCTAAGTTGTAGCTCGGGGTAGGGCTCTTATGTAGCGAGCACAAGGCTTTGGGTTCAATCCCAAGCACCAAATAATAATAATAATAATAATAATAATTTCTAGGGAGACTCATCTCATTAATGCCAGAGTAAGCAAGACCATTGCCTATCAATTCATTACAGTAGAAACAACCCACTTTTTATCACCTCTCATTGCACATTCTGGTAAATCCAACTTATTTATTCAAAAAGTAATCATGAGCCAGTCACTCCTCTACAGCATTCTACAACAATAAGAACTATTAAACATCTTCCCTCACAAGATGTATTATTCCAGAACAGGACGGATTAATACATAATTAATATAAATAGACTTGACAGAAATTGTGTGCCATGGGAAAATAAAGTTAAGAAGTGTAGATGGATAAGGAATGTTGGGATGGGCGTGAGGAGCAGTTAGCAGTAGAATGAAAAATATTTCTAGGAGAAATAAGACACAGGAGTAAGAATTGTAGGAAGGTTTATACTTGGCTACTCATTGAAATTTGCTATCTGGATCCATACCAAGTAAATTTATTCATAATCATCTCAGGTTTATTCTTTAATCTCCCAGGCCAAATATCTTAAATACTTTCATGGTTTACCATGCCCTTTGCTTCCTGGGTCCTCTGTGCCTGTCTCTTTCCCTCGAGCAGAGTCTGACTGGAAACAGAACTAAAATGCAGAACAGAATAGAGAAATGTCCCAATGGCCTCACCTTATTCTACCTTCCTCCTGATGTAATCAGCTCCTTCCATTTGCTTTTCTGAGGTTCACATCTGAGTGTCTCCTGTACAATTGACTTAGCTGTATTATGCCATATTATAAATTCAGCTCCAACTTGGCAAGCTCCAGGCTGCTCTGTCAGCCATGAGCTCCAGAACCACAACTGTACTAGAGATTGTTTCAATACCATTTTCTGTACATGGATGCTCCTAGGACATTAAGTCAAGCAAATAAACAACACTCACAAATAAGGAAATCTGTAATCTTTGTTTATATGTATGCAAATTTCAGGAACATTTTATTAAAATGTTATTGTTTGTTGCTATAACTGTAGAACCTCAAACAGATGGAGCCCACATTAGGATGCTAAAACACAGGGCTATACACTGTGAGCTAACCAAGATGGATGCTGGTTAGTATCCATACAGGGTCATAACGTTGGCAAATAGTATGACAACTCTGCTCTATTTCACACAGTGTTTTACTTTTTACCAAGTGCTTTCTCTGTGTTCTTGGGCAATCTCTGCATCACTGTTGTCTAGAGAGGGACAGACTGTCTCCTCTTAGTTTTTTAAAGGGAAAGGTTTGATGAAGCTCCAGGGATTCGAGAATTTGAGTGGTAGATGTTTTCAGGCTTGGGTCCTCATATGCCTGACAAACCCTGATTTGCTTGACTCTGCCATGTACAAAGATAGGTTTACTATGGTGTTCACATGGAGAGGGTAGGTGATCCCTGGACAGCACTTAGCCCTGCACATCACTTTGATTCTTCTTCTTCTTCCATACCCCATGTTTACAGCTCCCCTGACTCAGATTTAAGTCACATTTGTTGAAGTGAATCCCAGTCCATTTTCTTCTATGGTAGGAAGAGGTCTCTGTCTTTGTATACTAAAAGAGGATGCCAGTACAATGTATATATATATTGTGGTTGTTAAACATTATCCTAACTTGCTAAAGGCATCTACGGCATCTAATATTTTTTTAAAGCTTCAATTCACTGAAATTGCAGGAATCTTTTCAGGTTTCCTTTCTTCTTTTTGCACTGGTCTGAATGAATAGGTGTTTCAGGACAAATGCTCAAGGTCAAAGACTTCTTACTTTAATGAGGGACACACCCTCTGTATGATTGATGGGGAAACAACATATTTAAGCAGCAAGAGCAATCCAGTGTATATAACTTACAGTTTACTACTGTTTTTGTGTAAGGAGGGGGAAGAATACCCTTTTAGTGGCTGACATTTCAATGTTGTGGGAATTTAGACATTAGTGGATCAGATAATAAATTCAAAGAGGCATATGGTGACAGAGAATTAAGTAAGGTATTCTCTGTGTGGCCAAAGCTGATCAGATAGTGCTTGAAAGGTAGAAAACAAATCATCAAGGCAGAGATGGAATTCAGGGTTCAAACAAGTGAAGAAAGGACATGAGAATAAAAGTAACCCTGGGTCTAAATTTTTATATATATCTGTCATCTATACAGTAAATGTATTAATACTTATGCTAGAGGGCGGTTCTAAAGATTAAGTAGTATAGTATCAATAGAACCTCCGAGCACAGAACATGTACAATGTCTTCAGGGCAAAGCCTCCCTCAGTGCTCCACAAAGTAGTCAGCAGTTTCACAGATTCCAAACATCACATCTGTATATTTTAAATGTTGCAGCTAGGTGTAGTGGCTCATACCTGTAACCCCAACATCTGGAAGGCTAAGGCAGAAGGATTGTTGAAGTTCAAGATTGGTCTGCACTACCTAGTGAGTTCCAGACCAGCCTGGGATATAGACTGAAACCCCATCTCAAAACATGCAAGCAAGCAAACAAATAAACAAAAAACAATCAATGCATACATAAGTGAATGAATGAATGAATGTTAGGCTGCAGAATGCAGTGATAGATAAATTGTTACCTATCCTTGTATGATCTGTACACTGAGACTTAGGGGGAAATTCATAGTTTGTGGTACATTTGAATGACAGCGTGGGGTCCTCTTTACATGCAAACTAGTACTTGACTTATAAGGCTTCCTCCACAATTAAATAGGTATTGTTTTTCCTGATTGAGGACACTTCTATAATCATAAAGTTAATTAAATTTCAATTTTGTTTTTCTTGTAAACAATGTATACAGGAAGGAAACAATATGCAAAAAGAAAACTATTCAAATGTCACCACCTACAATTAAAAAATACAATAATTGAAAGTACTTTTTTTTTAGAATTTTCAAGGAACACATTATATCAGTATATTTGTATCTATAAATGCAAAGCTATCTTTTCAAAAACATAGGATCCAACTACAGATGATATTTTGTAACATGCTTCTAACACAGGATGTTCTAACAATGCAGGTTCATGTCATTATTGATCTATATTTATCTATATGTCACGTTGCTAATGTTAACATAGATCTTTAGTGTTTCTTTAGTGACTACTTATGATTATCAGTATGGGTCTGTCAACTTAATTTTAAAGATTTAAATTGTTTATGGTAAATTTTTGCCCATAGAAATTTCATTTTTAACTTCTATGCATGTATACTTCAACCTTTCGTGATTGTTTTTTTAGGATAGGTTACAGGAAGAATTACTCTGAGGATATGCACTCTGAGGATATTGTGTATAGTTTGTCAGATTGTCCTCAGAACACTTTTTTATTTAAATACAATGGGAAATTTGTAGTCTCTACAAAGAGTGAAAAGATAAACAAAATGAGGATTAGTTCCAAGAAGAGAAAATTGAAAAAAAAAAAAGCATCTACTCACCAGATTTAGTGAAAATAATGAAATATTATTTAAATAAAACTTTGGGGTAAATCAGAAGTTGATGAGACAATTTTTTTCATTTCACATTTCCATTAAATAGATTAGGTTTTTTTTTCAAATAGTAACATTTTGAGATCTCCAATGAAATAATAAATGGAGGCAGACTATCAATGGCTTATTAAAATATTGGTCAGAGAACTTTATAATTGAACCACCTTGACAAAGCCCTAAACACACTGACACCTTCAGCAGCATGAAAAGGCAGTAGCCTGACTCTATTCATATCTTTATGTGACAAAGTAGAAAATATATACACAACACTACCTATGACAAAATCACAGCCGATGCCATTGACATTTACAAGAAAGAAAGACAAGGAACAGAAATATCTATTTTAAAACAACAGGAACTGTACTCAGCAAATTCTAGAGTGTGAAACTTGGCAGAAGAAAATGAATTCATTTTATTTATATGTTCATACTCAAAAACATTTAATGTTTTAATCTTGCTTGGATCAATTTTTTCTCAAACCAATCATCAACATATTTTTAATGAGATCATCAGGGATCTGTTATGAGAGTACAAAATTATTGTTAACTTTCTAAGTGTGATAATATTGTTGTAATTACAAAATATAGTCATCTTTTAAGGTATAAACCGAAATGTGTGTTAATGAGTTAAAATATGTCTGAAACAGGCATTGAAATGATCAATGTTTGCCAAATTTAAGTGTAACAAAATTGGCCATCAGTTAGCAATTGGGATTTTGTCCACTACCCCTTAGCTTTGTATCTGTTGAACTTTGCTCAAATATTTAAACACTGATTACTGTATAGGCAAAACTCACGCACACTGACCACGCAAAATACAGAAAAGAACACCCTTTAATTACAAAGTTAAAAGTAGAAACTTGAGATGCTCTAAAACCCTTTCTGGCTTAGAAGGTGCTTAGACACTTTCCTTAACCTAATGTGTTTTGTTTAGAATCATGTTAAAAGACACCAAAATGCTTCAAGGGGCTGAGAATATATTCAATGGTTAGGAGTGTTTATTCTTTTTGTTGGAGCTTGGTTTGGTTCCACGCACCCATGACAAGTGGCTCACAACTGCCTGTAACTCCAATTCCGGGGATCTGATGGTTCTTCTGACCTTCACAGGCACAGACAAACACTCATTCATGTCATATCTTTGTAAATTCCCTAAGAATTATTACAATAAACAGTTTAAATTGATAAGAGAAAAGTATGTTTCTAGGAAAAGCCATAAAAATAAAGAATACAACAAACAAACACTAAAGAAAGTGCTACTAAATTTAGTTTTACCTCAAAGTTATGTTTCAAGAGAAAATGGATGACTATAATTTGTGCATGTTAAAAAGTTCCCACAAATGTGGAACACTGCTAATAATTTTATAGAGTTTTCTCTTATAGGATTTGATGCATATCTAATGGTAAACAATAAGATTAAAAGCTAAAAGAGTAGACACTGAGACTTTATGGTACGGAATCTCAATGTTTTAATTGGAAAAGAGACCTAAGTCAATTCAGCTCAGCTAATTTGCAGATGCTCATCTTGAGGTCTAGCTGAACTGATTTGCTCAAACTTACACTAATAGCTAGTGGTTATTAAGTCTTGCATTATATAAATATATATAAAGATGTAGTCATGTACAAAAAGTTCTTTATCCAATTTTGTAAACCAAAACCACTTTCTGAAGACTAAATATGAAATTCAAGATCACTGGTGTACTAGGTAAAAATGTAGCGATGAACTAGTGAATTCCAAGGTGTCCCAGAAAATCACTATTGATTTCTTTGGAAATAAAGAACTTAAAATGGATTTCATTAAGGTGGACCACACTGAGGAGAGAATAACAAGACAGACACTGTGAATTTATTTATGTGAATGTCAGATGGAAGGACACATCATAGGACCTTTAATTCCAGGGGGAGGGGAGTCTCTAAAGATAACCAGAGGGTGAGGAATCCTCATTCTGCAGAAAGAATGTGGAAGGAAACAACAACGATCACCAATGGCTTTAATGGAGAAAAGGATCATTTAGAGAAGCAAATTAAGCCGTTCAGGCTTTTGCTCACTCTCCATCTATACTTAGCGGCCGTTAATAACACCACCATGCCCTCTCCCCTGTCAGAATCAGCTAGAAGGGTGACAAAGCTGAAGTGTTCTACAGGGTAAATGCTTTCACTTAGAAACACGCATGCAGTCATTCGGGCTCCTATCAGTGTCCCACTCTGAGCTCTAGGCAAAAGGCTGTCACATTCAAGACAGAAGAAACCTTAAGAGTCAGTATAACTGTAGAGACTTTGCATATGCAAGAACTGAAGCTGAATAAGCTTCTTGGGGATCAGGTAGATACCTTACAGGACATGATAGGCAATGTGTTCTAATCAACTAGTCATAAGTCAGCCTTGGGGACTGGCTCCAGACTTCTCTACATGGGTTCTAATTAACTCTCCTCCTGGGGTGTCCAACCTAGGATTCTCCTTTCAATCAACCTGTCTTTTAAAACTCATATCCAGCCTCCTTTAGATTATTTTTAGTTCAATTTTTAATAATTTGTTCCTGTAAGATTAATAACAAATCGTTTTTCAGGTGTCTCATATACAAACATGAAGAAATTAAAGAGTATCCATTAGAAATATAATCCAAGTTACAAATTGCTAGTGTCTATGCTTCACAAGAGGAAAAGGGGGACACATTCAACCAAGCTACATGAATTATGAGTTATTATTATATGCACAGCATGTGTCTGGATACTGCAGAAGGCAAGAAAATACATAGCCATAATTCTTGTCATTACACAGCACTTTCTTCTTATTGCACCCCCAAGACTCTCAAAATAACATTGAACAAGGCAGAAAAGGCATTAACAGCCTCAATTTGCAAGGGAAGTAAGGCTCAGAGCAGTTGTGGGTTTACCAGCAACTAGTTATCTACAGAGTAGCCATTCTACTGTCTTGCTACTCTTCGGGTGTGGGGGTCTCTTGCCATTTTATTGGACATAAGAGCTGGAAGGGAGCCTTCAGCTCTATCCTCCTATGAGGTCCTCCAGGGCTGGGGCAATGGAGTTTCTTTCCTGCTTCTCTTCTTTGAAGAACTTGTCAGTGTAGAAAAGTGTCATTCATGAGTAGCTATTCTAGTGACTGATTTTTTTTTCTATTTACATTTAAATGTAACTTGTAATTAACTCTAAATTTTCCCTAACACTTATTCTTATGAATCAGCCCACGGTTCATATTTGAGGAAGGGGAATTATGTTTGGAGCTTATCAATTCCATCAGACTTGGTTTCCCCTTTGTCTTAGTCCATATTGCACTGAAACCATATTGCACAAAATATCAGAGACAGGGAAATTTTGGAAGAACAGACTTTATTTGCTCATAGTCCAGAATCTGGAAATATAAGATTAAGATGTTACCATCTACCAAGGGCATTCTCTCTATATCATCTCATGGCAAAAGTTGGGAGGCAGAGAGGTGACCAAGACAGAGCGGTGACAAAGGAGACTGCCTGTCTCTTCACATGGAGAAGGGCAGAGAGATCACACTCACCCACACATGCCCTTTCATGGTGGCGTTAGCTCATTAACTCATTTGTGAGAACAGAACCCTGAGACTCACACACCTCTCCTCAGTCTCCACCTCTCCACAGGTGCAACTGTTGTCCAAGAATTAATTTTCCAACACATACATGTAGGCACATTCTCTGAGTCTATATCACTCCTTTTTATATTGACCATGCTGCAGTTCATTGTTCTAAAAGAAAACTGATGCTGGAACCCATGCCATACACATAATGAAAATGCTATGTGTTACTCCAACTATAATCCAAAAGGCTATAAATGGTAATATTTTACTATCAAATTAATTTTTATGGTACAAACACTCAGATACGACAGAAAGAGATGATAAAGTGTCATCATCCAACTTTCCCCCATTATATGGAACTCCATTAAGGCTAGATATGCACTCTAACAGACACTATTGCCATCAGTGAAATAAGTTTTAGAAATGGCCTTATAGAAATGTTAATCAGTTCTGGTTTAATTAAAAATGAGGCAAGTACAATCTATCTTCAATATACACAATAATTACATTCCTGGAAAAAATCAGTATAAATTAAAATGTATTTTTAAATAGTATTGGCTCTTACATAAAAACCTAGATAAGACTGAAAAGTTGGAGAATAGATTTGTCTTCTACCCAATGGTCTGTAGAACTTCCAGAACACATAGGGAATGAGGAACGGTTATTTATTTAACACAACTGTCCCACACATTGCAAGTGTGTTGTTTTCCTGGCTGCAGCAGCAAGTATCCATAGCAACTTCTGTATCATTGTGGTAACTACTTACCCCATGCATGGATTTCCAGACTGTCCCTAGAGGGTAGCACCATTCCGACTGACAAGCTTGACTAACAGCTTGGGAAGGAAGGAAGATCTAGTCTACACTTTCATCCAGCCTCCTTTCCCACCCCACCCCACCCTACCCCCACAGTGTCTGACAGAGAAGAGCCCAGTGAACACCCACTGGTAAAGGCTGTAGTAAGTTCATACTGTGGCCAACTGACCCCACTGTCTCTGTGCTCAGCAGACAACCAGAAAGTACTGGCATTGCCTCAGAGGGGACAGAGAACGCCAGGGAACTTAAATGTGAATGCCCTGAACTTATAGATGACTTCTCTCCTGTGCCATTGATACATCATCCACAGCTGCGGTGATATCTCTCTACGGCAGATATCCTTCTCATGCCGCTGCAAATACTTCCCTGATAGCTAATATCTCCTGTGTCTATCTCTGCAGTGACCTTTTATTCCCACCCAATCCAGGACACTGGAGGAGGCTGGGGGCTACTGGGAAATCAGGTGTGTCAGTATCTCCTTAACAATTTTGAACCAACTTTTTGGAACCACTGCCTCTCTATACTTCAAAAAGTAACAATTAGTGGTGCTTGTTTTCTTTCAGCATCCTCAGCAGAGTGGACAGCAAACAGGGTCCGAAAAGTAGGAGTATAGTGATCTTTTGAAGTTGTGAAAAGTGCCGTTGTCTATTGCAGAATCAAGCCAGGGGGTTTTGTTTGTTTGGTTGGTTCACATTGACAATCAATATTTTTTTTTCTGCTATAAGATAAAGCAATCAGGAGTATAATTTTAACCACAGCGCTAATTATTGATACTCACATGGAGACCCCTGACATAGCTTAACAAAGAAAGTAACACTGTACCTATAATATGTGACTTAATTGCTTTTTAATTTTCCCAATTGTCAGTTGTGTGCATTTGTTTTTGAGACACGGCCATGAGAGCCTCATGGAGCCCAGCCTGGGCTTTGACATTACTGTGTAGCTGAGGATTAACTTGTGCTTCTGATCTATACCTTGCCTCCCTCCACCAGAGTGGTAGGAATATAAGCATGTGTCACCACGCCTGAACTCTCTCTTTCATACCCATCCCAGAAGAGTGTCTTCTGAATCACTTGTGAGGAGGAAATCAGGCCAAGGACTGGGGAGCTTAGGTGCTGTAGGGCTGATCCACTCTATAGTGAAAGCAAGCATGAAGCAGGCAGATAATCTTGTCCTCAAGAAGGCACCAAGGCCGAGCTTTGCAAGGTCTTCACAACTGATTCAATTCCCCCTTGATAACCCCTGCTAACAGCCCTCACTCTCTTGTGTGGTGCGCTTCAGAAGCCCTCTGACTTTATTTCTTAAAGCTTGTCTGTCCAAGTTGATACACCGAGCTCACTCTCCTCTTGTAGACAGTTCTTAGATGTAGCGGGAGAGCTTCTCTCCAGGTCCCACCAAGCCCCGGCAGTCCGACAGCCTACTTATAAAATAAACACACAGACACTTATATTATTTAAACTGTTTGGCCTAATGGCTCAGGCTTCTAGCTATCTAGTTTACATCTTAAATTAATCCATTTCTATAAATCTATACCTTGCCATGTAGCTCGTGGCTTATCAGTGTCTTTACGTGCTGCTTGTCATGGCGGTGTCTGGCAGTGTCTCCTTCTGCCTTCCTGTTCTTTCTTTTCTCCTCTCTGTTAGTCCCGCCTATACCTCCTGCCTAGCCACTGGCCAATGTTTTATTTATTGGCCAATCAGAGCAATTTGACATACAGACCATTCCACAGCCCTTAGATATCTTATAGAGCTTCGCAGAGTCCCCTGAAGAGGGTTGGCTCTCTCATTTGGAGAAAGTCAACACCTGCTCTGGGTCTTTTCATTTCTCTATAGTATTCTATAAAGTAATAAGTTATTTAAAAAATATATACTTAATAACTCCTCCCCTACCCAAGGTGAAAGACCTCTTGTTTCGCTGATGCTTTTTCTTATGTCTAGCTCAATCCTTTGCTTGGTCGTCATTCAAATGAGTAAATGAAATAATCATTTTTACCTGTGATCATGTAGGAGGCAAGCAATGGTCACCAAATTCAAATAACTAATTCCTACAAAATGCAAACTCATCTCTGTTCTTTATTTTTATTTTTTTTAACAAAAGATACTTTTTTTCTTACAGGGGAAAAATGTGTCCAAATGTGTCAGAAAATTCATTAAGTATTTTTGACATTAGTATTTCTATTCTGCAGTGATTTAAATGAGAATGCCCCCAATCCCTGGCTCAGATATCTGAACACTTGGTTCCCAGTTTGTAGCACTGTAGCTAGAGTTTTTCTCTCTGGGTCCCGCCAAGCCCCGGCAGTCCCATAGCCCACTTATAAAATAAACAGATGCTTATATCATTTAAACTGCTCCGCCATTAGCTCAGGCCTACCATTGTCTACCTCTTCTCTTCTACTCAGCCCATTTCTGTTCATCGATATGTTACCACGTGTTCCCTGGCTTTACCTGCTGCCTTTACATGCTGCTCCCTGGACGGCTGGCTGGTGGCTCCACCAGACTTCCACCTCCCAGCCTCTCTTCTCCATTTGCCCCTCCTATCCCATACTTCCTGCCTGGCTACTGGCCAATCAGCGTTTTATTTATTGACAACATACAGGACATCCCACAGCACAGCACTGTTGGAGGAAGTTACGCCACTGTTGGAAGGCTTTGCCAATGCCTGTTCACGCTCTGCTTCCTGTTTGTAGCTGTAAAGGCAAACTCTTAGCTTCAAGCTTCTGCCACCATGCCTGCCCACTGCCATGCCTCCTACCAATAGGGCCTCTTCACCCCTGAAGCCAAATCAACTCGTTCTTAAGTTGCTTTGGTCATAATATTTCGTCACAACAAAAGGAAAGTAACTAATATACATACAGAGAAAACTTTGACATATTAAAATTAGTTGATAAAAATCAAAGTTTTCATTGATTGACATTAATGACATGCACCTATTTAAATACAAATTCAAGATTACCTTAAATGAGCAGATAAAACTGTAAAAATCTAATGTGTGCTTTCCATTTATAAATACATTTTATAATCATTTTATAATCAGCATTATACGGATACTATGTTTTTCATAATGATGAATGTATAGGTTTTTCAAGTTGTATCCTATTAAAAATGTATCAGAAGAGCTGTTGAAACATGCATAGAAAATCATATTCAGAGATTTATCTTTGAACCTGCTAGCCAGGAACTAAGGACAGCTCTTAGCAAAACAATGCCCTCCTGTGGAGGGATAGATAGGTGAGTGATGGTCTCAAAAGAAAATGATTGAGTGTCGTTATTTTGTTCAGATTTCACTGACTTTGACTATTTCTAAAGTGCTGATAAATTGGTTGTGATTGTAATTAAGAGATTTTCCCAGTGGTGGTAGGGCACACCTTTAATCCCAGCACTTGGGAGACAGAGGCAGAAGGATCTCTCTGAGTTCAAGGTCAGCCTCGTCTACAAAGCAAGTGCCATGACTACACACAGAGAAGCCCTGTCTTGAAAAACAAAGCAAACAAAAACAAACAAACAAAAGAATGAAGAGGCTTGCATAAAGAATGTACTTTACCAACCTTAGCTCCATTTTTCTTTCCCACATAATGGACTGAAATGTCTAGTGGACTGTTGTTGCTGGAGGGCTTCTCTCCAGGTTCCACCAAGCCCTGCAGTCCCACAATCCACTTATAAAATAATCACTCAGACGCTTATATTACTTATAAGCTGTATGGCCGTGGCAGGCTTCTTGCTAACCGTTCATATATCTTAAATTAACCCATTTCTATAAATCTATACCTTGCCATGTGGCTGGTGGCTTACCAGCATCTTTACATGTTGCTTGTCCTGGCGGTGGCTGCAGTGTCTCTCCCTCCTTCTTCCTGTTTCCCCAATTCTCCTCTCTCCTTGTCCTGCCTATACTTCCTGTCTGGTCACTGGCCATCAGTGTTTTCTTTATATAGAGCGATATCCACAGCAGACTGTGGTTTTTTTCGCCTGCTAGTAAGACCAGGTTAGTTGTATGTCCTAGGAAGAAGACCAGATATTCTTAGATTACTTTAACCTCTTTCAAACACAAGAGCACACAAAGAGGACAGTAAATCTACCCTTCAAAGACCAAGGGGGTGCGTTGTCTGCAGAGAATTTAAACACAGTCATAAAACCAACCCAGAGTCTGTCTGAATTTTATGAATACCATTCATCATCTCATTGATGAAATCTCCTCTGGCTGGGCATGCAGGCTGTCACCCCCTTCCCCACTATTGAAAGGGATTGCTTTCCTTAGACCAGCAGCATTATAGAAAGCCTATGGGTTTCATCTGAAACCATCCAGCTCTTCAAAATGAAAACATTACTTAAGGAAACTGTTGGTCTGGGAGGCAATGGTATTCTGCCAGTGGCTGAGCCAGAGGGAAAAAAAGAGTTCCGGACGGTCCTCTATTTGTGCTTTCTCTTAAACATCAACTCTTGAACATCCGTGGTCATGCTCACTTTAACAAGTTGCTGACACACAGTCAAGGTGCCTGTTCACAACTACAGCACCCACTTCTTCAAAACCATGCGTCTCTTCAACCTGTAAGATTATGATCCCAGAGGTCAGGAATGCTGTCAAATGGACTTTGTCTCTTTGACCTGTAAGATTAAGATCCCAGAGGTCAGAAATAATGTTAAATGGACTTTTTAATAATTCTAGGACTTAGTTCATGGTTGGATCAAATGATCACTTATCATTTTCTTTTCCAGAACAGATTAAAATTTCAGCCACTAAACTTTCACCCCATGGCCATGTAATGAGGTATAGATGGCCATTAATTGGTATAATTTATTCAATGTGCATTTACATATTGGTCATCTAAGTCAGGTATCTACTTTGAAGCACTGAATAATTTTCTATCTAAGCTCTGCCTTTTCTTGAACAATTTTTACATTCAGGATCTTTGTTTTATTTTTTTATGTGAGTTAAAATATTTTTAAAAAGTCCCCCCAACCCCCAAATTAGTGCATCTGTTTTATGCTTTGATGCATAGAACATGCATGAGGAATATTCTGTTTTAGTTTATGAGCCTTTAATTAGAATTGAAACTAAGTATATAAAATCCTAACAATAAAAGTTCACGGTATTAAATAAAAATAAAAAGTAAGTTGCCAGCTTGAATTTCAATAAAATTTGATTGGTGACTTTTGATTTAGTGGCATTTTAATAATGGAACATTTGATCATAAATAAGAACCAAAGGTGTGCATTACGTGTCTTCATAAAAGTGTATACATTTGTATGAAGGGCTGTATGTGCATATGGTGTGAGTACGTGCACATGCATGTATGTGGGTACATGCTTATGTCTATCAGTGTGCTGGGTATCATGTAACTGGAGGTAAGAATAGGAGGTGTGACGGGCACCTGTGAAAGATAACTCTGATCCATCATTAGCTGACAAGGAGGGGTTTTCCTTCACCGCCAAAGCCCTTGACTCTGCGACAAGAGGAGACTCAGCAGAGCTCATTGATATCCAGCTGGCCACTATAGGTGATAATTACATGATACTCATTAAATAAAGCCAATAGGGCACTTAGGAGTTTTGCAGTGAGTCTAATTCAGAAGAAGTAGCCATTTATACAGCCCCTGAAGACACCGATCTGTCTTTTGCTATAAATTTTAGGTTTGTATACTGTGATGATGGAGTCCAGCTGCTCCCTGTCGAAGGATTCTTGAGGGAAGGAGTGAGGGATGAGGAAGTATTAGATAGAAATATAGGCAGAGACAAAGACAGAGACACAGGATAGCTTCGGAGGACCCTGAGTCAAGTACCCAGTCACCCATAGTTTTATTCTAATGGGCTTTTTTAAATATATACTACCAAGGGGAGAGGCAAAATACTTGCCCTTTTCAAGATCAAAGCACAACATACAGCTGAGTGTAGCCCCTTCAAAACACCTGGTCACCACCCCCCTGGCCAAATCATCCTATTAAGCAGCCCTGCTGGGTAAAGCAAGCTCAGATTTTCTGACCTTGAGTAAGGCCTTGCTAGGGAGCCTCTGTGGGCCCCCACACTGTGACTGCATTCTGAATGCAGAGCTGCATTCACCTGTCCATGCTTCTCTGCCCCTGAGGAGGGCCTGAAAGAACATCAATTGAGCATAGAAACAGATTACCAAACAACATACGACGCTCCATCATTTCACCGTTTGGGAACTTGAAACGATGGCAGTAGTTATCAATAAGGGACCCACCTAATTTAGTTCCCACTCCCTAAACTCTCTCGTGCAGTTTTGTTGTTATTGTTGTTTTCTTTGTTGTTGTTGTTGTTGTTGTTGTTGTTGTTTTACTTTACTGCTTTCCTTGTCTTGTTTCGTATAACACCTAAGACATGTTCATTTCCTAATTTTGTTCCAGTTCGTCATTTGCCCCTGCTGGAATGGAATAGGAATTTTACTTCTGTTCATCCTGTTATCCCTTCAGTATCTGAACCTGGCCCATAATATCTCTTCATTAACACTGTTGCAGTAAGACCTGAAAGACTAGGGACCAGCGAGATGGCTCAGTGGGTTAAGGTGCTTGCCGCCAATACTAAGGATCTGAGTTCGATCCCTGGTGCACACACATGGTAAAGGAAGCACTGATTCTTAAAAGTTGTTTGACCTTGAGCTCCACGTGTGCACTCCTGCACACCTTTGTCTACACACACAATAAATGTCATAAGTTTTAAAAGCACGTAAAGGACCGAGTGAACAAATATATCAACATGACTAGCATGAATTTTTTTTTTTAATCTGTTCTTCCCAGTGTTTTTTTTTTCCTTTAATGAATTGTTTGATGACTTTGAATACAACCAGAAAGCTCAAAAGTCCCTTGATTCTAGAAAATTCAACAAAAATTCAAGCTTAATGTTAATAAATATTTGCCCGATGAACCTGTGTCAACAGACGAAATAAGAGAGGCTTTGGGCTGTTCATAAATTGGGCCAAATGACAGCTCATCAGTGATTCCTAAGGTAACTGGCGGAGGGTCAGTTTGCAGGCTCAGGCCTGAAGCTGGGTCAGATTGCCATCTCCCTGTGCTTCGGGCTCCTGTAGTGTCACAGACAATCTGTCTGTCATCACAGAGCAGGTGGCCAGCCAGGACTGTGGGGCCGAGATGGTGACTATGTCAGTTGCTAACCAAGATCTGTACTGCAGGGACAAGAAAGTGATGGGAATTAAGTTGCAGTTTACCCTGGATAAGGGCCAAAGAGTTGTTACCTTACAAGTGAAATCAGCCTTGTTCCCACATAGCCCTGTCCCCTTGCAGTAATCAGTAGTCTATTAATATATCTGTCACACACTAAAAACTTTTTGAGATTCTGCAAAAGGGGAATGAATATTCCACAAGACTGCTATCATCTACCCATGAACTGGGCTTTCCTGATGCAACATTCCAATCTGCTTATGGGTCTTTGTGAGGTAAATTACAGTATCCTTTCCTGCCTCTTAAAATAAAAAAAAAAAAGCCACAAAATACATGCATGCCCCTTTAAATTTCCAAAAGAAGTTTCTGGTATTTATGTTTATATTGTTAAGTATCAATATTCAATAGAGCCACAGAGTAGAAAATATCGTGCAAAGTGCATAGGGCCATTTATAGATGTCTACTAAATTCCTGACTTAACTTAAGCCAATGGTTAAAACAAAAAGCCAATCTAAAACAATAAATAAAATGCCCCCCCAGTAAGAGTACCCCCTGAAATACAGTGCCAGACATGTCTTCTCAGCAGGAAGAGAACAGCCTCCAACAGTACAGCCCTGGCTTCAGCAGCTGTTTGTTTTCTTCAAATTAACCAGATAAGACATATATGTAGTCACACTTAGGCAAATGAATCTCTGTGTTATTTTCTTTCTCAATCTATAAAATGGAAGTCATCGGAGCCCCTCTGACTAATTTATAATGATCTCATACAAAATTAAATTATAGGCTGCAAATATTCTCGATGCCTCCTCAAATAGCCTACCATTTATTTAGCTGCGCCTTCTAAGAGATACAGAAACAATTCCAAAGATACTCATGGTTTTCTGTGGCAGAGTAGAATTGAGAGGGGGGAGTAGATTGTAGCTACTGAGCTTTGTTTGCTCATGAACTCACGATGACCTTGAATTATGTAGCATGAGTCTGAGTTCATAAAGAGATGAGAACACACTGGTTTGTTACCCAAGCACTTCCATTGGTAGCAGAACCAGCACTGATAACATGGTGAATTAAGACATCCTGAGGTTCATTCCATTTTGCCTCCAAGGCTCTGCCAATTTCACTTTTGAAGGCTGCTATTTGGGACCGTGGTAACCCCTAGATTCTCAGCAGCAGCCAGCAACTGAAGATGTGGTAAAGGAGCCATGCATCAGGGATGGTATGTCATGAAGGAGATTTGTTGACATAGCTAATGTACGATCTCTCATGGACAAGTCCTCAGAAGTGAATGGTAAGGAACAGCTACCTACTACAGAACACTTCAAGGGACTCGTTCTTGCTCTGGATGACTGAGAGTCTCTGGGACCATGTTGAAGACAGTAGAAAATGTAGAAAACCAATGAAGAGGTTTCGTCATGCAGATAAGGTCTCCTTGGAAAACATTAATGTGAGCAACAAAATCATAGTTGTATTTGGATTTGTTTCAAAATGGCGCTATTTGAAGCTCCCAACTTTAATAGAGATGGATCAAGTTGATACATAGCTCTAAAAGCAACAGAATATTATCAATAAATATAACCATACTGCGTTCTTACAAAATGAGAGCATGCAAGTGGCTTCTTGTAAATTTGTTACAGGAAAGGAAAGTGATTCTCTGATGGGGAAGCCTTCTTTCCCCTGGTTGACTCACTGTATGGGATTCTGTGCAAGAAGGACCACAACACAATTGTTACAAATAATAAAATGCCCTGCCACGGGACTAATTCTTTAACTTCTTTTTATTTGTGGGAATATGATTTTGATAGCACTTGATTCCCAACAATAAGAGCAAAATCATTCGTTGACTGACTTCTGCAATTGGTAACTCTGTGAAACATGTTCTATACATTTTATCCTTCCGGCAGCATTCTAGGAGATTTTATGATTCTGGATTCTCTGACAAAGACATGACATTCTAGGGGTCAAGATACTTCCAATGGTCACAGGGCCAGAGCAGAGTTGTGAGTCCAGTGCAGGTATTCTGAGTCCTAAGCGCTGGATCTTATCCAGACATTTGTTCTCTGCTGCCCCTACAATGATTTTGCCTTTGAGATGTCATTGGTAAAGTTGGAGGATACGAACTAATGTTTCCTTGGTATAAAACACAGCGAAACTGCAAAATGAAATTGTTGGATAAGTCCAGGATTTGGAGCAATGTTGCTCAAATGTAGAATAGCATGTCCCTGATGCTTCTAACTCTAGAACAACTTCATTGTCCCACCTGAGGGAGTGGGTGATCCCTCAGTGACAGGGCACAGGGACATGGACTCTCACTACCAGTCCACCAGAAGCTGGTCGTACTCTGTGAAGCTTTGTGTGCACCAGCACAGCTCACTGCTGGGTGGAGTATTAGACCGGCATGTTAGCCAGTCAAAACACAGCACAGAAGTGTTCAATGGCAAGGATAAGACTCATGGGACAAAGGCCCAATAGCACCGGACGTCAACACAGACTCCCCACAGGCATCCCTGAAGCGAACAGCCTTGGATCCAATCAGCAACCAGAGAAATCCAAAGGACAAAATGAGGTGTTCTGTGGCCACCTGAGGTTTTTAGGGAGAGAGATTTAGCTACTGTGTTCCATTCTGGATAATCTGGTGTACTATAGAACCTTTTCCCGATGCAGAAATCTATACGAGACTGAGCTTAAGGAAGAGCAGCATGAAGCAAGTGGTAAAGGCTGACAGAAGAAAGGAGCCTGGGGATGACAAGGCTTAATGAAATGCCAAGCCATGGCAAGAACAGTGGTACCTCTGGCCGAGACAATCCAGGTCAAAAGAAAAGGAACTATATTGGGGTCCTCATTCTCTCCATGATAAGAATCCTTATGGGTTTCAACACAATACTAAATGGACCATTTTTTTAAATGTGTGACTCTTGGTCTCCTCTTTCTGGAGACTGGATATAAAGCTAGATCTAATTCATGCCACTTGCATGTGTTCAGGAGTGAATTTGCTGAAGGCTCCGAGCAAAGGTTTTTCTAGGAACTAACTCATGAAAACCTTGGGATGCATCAACTCTCAGTAGCCATCCTAGGCAGTTCCCTAGGTGGTTGTACCGTGCATGCTCTTTTAGTTAGTGATAAAGTGGAAACTAATATGTAAAACCCCAAGTCCAAAGGGGGAAATACAGCTGTCAATATATGAGAATACCATTAGAGATGGCCACTAGGACATACTTTTGTGATTGGGGTAGAAATCCCCACTTTCAGAAGTACGACGCTTCTTCTCTCTGGAGCTCCAGCCTGCAGCAGCCTCACCGCTTCCTTGAGTACAGCTGCAGTCTCCCACAGCCTCGTGCGGGTGATGTAGACCTTGATAATTCTTGCAATAAAAATCCAGCCATGTATGACATTTAGGAGGGAGGGAGCAAAAGGTTTAAATTGCCTTGGGGCGCTGGAACCATTACAAAGTTGGCTTTAATGAGAAGTGGAAGACAAAGAAAATTAGGGGCTCAGATTTGGAGCCAAATCAAAATGGGTACCAAATCACTAGGCATGGGGCTGCCTCTTAATGGCTCTCGATAAAAAGAGCATTGAATGTAGGTTTTCTCCAGGAATCAAAATTTACTTATCAAATTCAAGTAGAAAATAATAAAAAAATAAGATGCCACTTTAATGCCTTCTTGGATGCTGACAGAGTGGACTTAGGGTACCTTAAAAATACCAGCTCATTTGCCACCCTATGTTACAAACGTACTTACACTTTCCAGAAAATTGGAGCATTCACTAGGCAGCCCAGAGAAGCAAATCTGCTCGCCACACACGCCACAAGATCTTCGCCAAAGGAATACAGTTCACTCACATTTCTATTCCAATCTTTCACTCTCTCTTTCATTGCCTGTGTTCTCTTTCCTACGATTGGGGTGGAGTCTTTACCCACCAGCCCCTCTCTGTGCCATTGAGATGCAGCCACTTTTATTTCGAAGCCCCTTTACTTGAGTGTGAGCCAAACAGCTGCCTCTCATTCCCTCTGAAAGCCGGGCCTCGAAAGCCGTCATTACCAGAGGACACACAGTAGCTGAGTGATGGGGACCCACTGGGTCATAGCACGTGTCAGTAGTCTGTGCAGTCTCACAGAAGTCTGCACGGAGAGCAGAGGGGCTTCCAGGAAAAACAAAAAACAAACCTGGACCCAGCAAGGAATGGAAACTGCTGTTAGGCGGGAAGGATACCTGGGAATTTCGACACTTGGAGCATGCTCTGCCAAGCTCGGGGCCCATCGCACTAGATGGACACCTCACGTACTTGCTGTCTAAGGTGAGCACCCATGGCACATGAAATTGGCTAGAAATGGGGAGCCCTGCCGGGAGAAACTGCATCCCTAGGAGATTCACCTCCACACCATATGGAAAGGATGCTAGCCCAGAACCTAGGAAGTTGCACCAGGGGACCTGAAAACCATTCCCTGTTGCCTGGGTTCCACCCCTGACAGACTGCAAATCCACTAGTCTGGGGTGTGGCTTACTCAGTGGGCTTTAAAAAAAACCTCTCCTGCAGAGCGGAGGTGCAGTCAGGGTTAAGAGTCCCTGACAGGCTTCCTGACAGGCTTCCAGAAAAAAAAAAAAAAAAAAAGAAAAAAAAAAAAAGCCACTTTTCCCACCTTGCTGTGTTGTAGAAGTCAGACTGATTCCTGGAGTCCTCATCTCTCCTTACTTAAGGCCTGACAGCAAGAACTAGGCTGTAAGTATGAGAGGCAAGCTCTACAGAAGGACTTGAACTTGCCTCAGCTCTCTCTCTTCTGTCCCCTGTCATACAGCTGCCCCTGACATCCGCACTCACCTACCTCTCTCGGCAAAACACAAGGGCTACTAGCAAGTGTTGCTTTCAAAGCACCAACTTGGAACTCCCACCTCAGGGTCTGGGGCAGCTTCTAGCTAAGGCAATTGAGTCTGCATTCCCAGGTGTGTGCCACCAGGGCAGCCAGAGTTGGGAGCCACTGAGCTCCACGGTGGGTCTCGCCTTTCATCCTGCCAAGTCATTAAGGATTTGTAAGGATGAATGAGCCTTCGTGAGAGCAAGGGCCTGCTGCAATGCTCCTTTATTAATTATGGGGAAGTGATGTATTGGCAATGGTAAGGCTTCTCTTGGAAAGGACAATGAATGATTCGTCGATTGCTGCATTAGGTCTTTCCTGACTCAGTCTTAATGCTCAGTTTTTTTTTTTTTTTTACTCCTGTCTGTAGTTTAAAAAGCAGCCCAGCGTTCACACCAAAGGGCCTCTTGGTCTATTCCCATGTAAGCTGCAAGGTGTGAGCGAGATAGCAACACCTGGTGTCTTTCAGAGCTCTCCGCTGGGAAACCCCTGCCCTCGTCCGTCCGTGTTTGATCCGCAGCCTCTAGTAGCTAGCACATATTCCTTCCTATCTGAGTACGAAGGCGAAACACAGAGTAAAGATTAAAAAAAAAAAAAAATAGGTGATGCGTCGCCAGATTCCTTTTGCTAAAAGAAAGCTTCCATTAGCAGAGGACTAGAATGTGGAGGAAGTAAGATGTATCTAGAGTAACAAATTCAGGGGTAAGGAAAGAGTAGGCGAGTTGGGGTGTGTGGGGGGGAGTGTGGGGGCTCGGGTTGTCTCTGGATCAGCAGTCTAGCGAGGTTCCAAAGAAAAGTTGCAGCAGCACCGGTTTGCGCGTGTCTGGGTGCGGAAGAGAGCGCTGGCTTGCGAGGCGGGTACGCACTGCGGGGGCTCCGAGGCCGGGGAATCCAGCCACTGGTGGAGCACAGAAAGGCTGCCCGCCCGGCTTGGTGCTCCTGCCAGGCACCCGCGGGTGGCGCGCGGGGTCCGGTGAGGCAGGAGGCGGCTGGCCCGGCAGCGCGTGCGAGCCAGTGCGAGGCTGCGGGCGGGCGGGCGGGCGGGCGAGCAGGCGGGCGGGGTGCGCGGGAGGGAGGGGAGAGAGCGAGGGAGGGAGGAGGGAGGGAGGGAGGGAGGGAGCGCAGCGCGCGCGCCGCCCGGCCCCGGCCCTCCCAGCCCGCCGGCCTCGCCGCCTCCCGCCCGCGCGCACCGCTGCCTGCCGCCGCCGCGCCGCCGCCGCCGCTGCTCGAGCGGGCGCTGCTCGGGATTCGAGCCGCCGCCGCCGCCGCGCCGCCGCCGCCGCCGCCGCCGGCTTTGTGCTTCCAGCCGAGGATGGGAGCGACCTCTTCCTGATCGCGAGCTGTCTCCAAAAGGAGCGAGCGCGCCCGATCGCCCGGCGGCGTGCAGGACCCCGGGAAGGGAATCCATCCACAAGGCTCAGCCCAGGTAAGGAGCTAGTCCCCGGCAGGCAGCGACAAAACGGCAAGAAGGGGACTGTTCTCTTTGCGGTTCCCTAGGCAGCGAATTCTCTTCGTTGAAGCCAAAGGGCTGGCTTCTGAATTGTTCCTCCGTGTGTGTGTGTGTGTGTGTGTGTGTGTGTGTGTGTGTGTGTGTGTGTGTGCAAGCGCGCGCCTGCACATTTTCTGGGTGTCCGCGTTTCTCCTAGAGTGAAATTGCTCAGGCTGTTGGTGGTTTTTTTTGGGCGTGAGGGTCCCCGCCTGCCAGTGTAGATTGCCAGAGAAGAAAAGGCTGCTGGGGGCTGAGGGGGGGGAGCGGAATAGGGGAGGGATGCTGCACCCTGGACCGTGCTGGGCTGCGAGGAGGATTCAGGGCGCGAAGAGCTAAGTCCACCCGGAAAGCAAGCGGCGCAGCTGGGAAGCCAGACACCTCCACCCACTGGGCTCCTCTCACGGTCGGTCACCCTTCCTCCTGGTAATCCCTGGGGTCTTCCCCCAAGGCTCCACTTGTGAGCTACCTCTCCTGGCAGGCGCTGGGTGCTACTAGCCGAGGACTGCAGAGGGGAGGGAGGTGTGGCTGGGTAGCAGAGAAAGAGGAGGGAGAGATGCGGTGGGGAATGGGCTTTAGGATTCCCCTTGCACGGGCACTGTGCCTTGGCGTGTGCTCGGGGATTCTGCACACACCGGCGTCTTTACCCAGAGATTCAAAAGGAGCTTCACAGCTGCATTATTTGCCACTGAGGCTGGGCTGGCTCCTGGGGAAATGGCCAGTATTCTGAGATTCAAGGATCTCCTTCTTGGCTCCTCCTTCTCGAGGAAGAGGGAGGTCTGATAGCAGGACAGTCCGCCAGAGAAATCAAATCCATCTTGGAGATGCTTTAAAAAATACAACATATGTGCGTGCTTGCATCCTTGCTCCCCCTTACCGCCCCCCCCTCCAGCCTGTCCCCCTGAAGATCCACAGATTCGGTCTCTGTCTGGTGAATGACTTGCTGGCAGTTCCTACTTCGCTCCCCAGATAAAGAGGGGGTGCTTGAGTTAAGAGCAGCAGTGATTCAATTTAACAAAGCATTTTTTTTCTTTTTGGAAAGCGAGCAATGTGCATATTATCTATGATCATGGGCAGAAAGTCATGCTTTTTGTGCTAGGTATGGTTTTAACCCCCCTTAGCCTGGCACCCTGGAAGGCGCTCTCTGCTCATCAGCCACTAGTGGTTGTGAATATAACAACACAAACTTTGTCCTGCTGGAGGTGTAAAGACTAAAATGAGAAGAAAAAAAAAAAGGATATCAGTGGGAGGTGTAGTGGAAGAGGCTTTTCAAAAAATGACAGATGTGCTAAAGACAGTTCAGGCATCCTGGTCATGGAGCCCAGCCGGCGGCTGAGGAGGTGGAGATTTCTGATCAAATCTGCTTCCAGAGATTGCTGGAGTAACCCAGCTAGGAGCCGCTGAACATCTTCTACACCCCTAGACCTGCTGTGTGAAGATTTTTCAAGGAGAGGGTGGGGGGCGTGGGAGGGGGGCAACCTGGAGGGAATTCTGAAAGTATGCTCCACTAAAACACACACACACACACACACACACACACACACACACACACCAACCACCACCACCACCACCCACAGCAGGACTCTTCTGTGGGGGGCAGAGAAGGGAGGGTGAATCTAGATTCTTCATTCATTTGCAATAAGAACACAGAGCCGGAAGAAGACCGGCTGTTCTGGGGTTCCTCTTTCGAATCCTGTGTTGCTGGGATTTTGCTCTCTGGTTTTGCCAAACTTGCTTCATTTGGGAGGTTAATGGGGTTGTGAAGGCAGGAGGAAGGACAGCCTGCTCCATCTTTAGGGTTTTGTGAGTGAGCTGGTGGAGGAGGAAGGACCCACTGCGTTCTGTCCAATGAGCTTTCTTAAATCATTTTCATTCTACACATTTGGCCTGCTTTGAGGGTTCCCTTTGGATCTCTGGACTCTTTAACTAAGACCCCCCCCTCTACAAAGAAAGCCCTGATGTTTTCTCTTTTTAAAATGGCTGTTGTGTTTTTATTAAAAAGGAATGATTATTTCCTAGAAAAAGAGTGAGCAGAAAACATAAAACAAAGGTGAACTGAGATAAACCATTCTTCATTCACCCCTGAGCTGAACAGAGGTAGCACAGGATGTGAAGTGTCTAGGGTGATCAGTCTTAACGACTCTGTCTTGAAAGCTGCTTAACCGGGCTGAGGAGAGAGTAGTGGACTAAAGGCATAGTCGGGCTGTGGTTCATGTACCCCTGTCTATCTGTAGACCTTCCTATTACTAGAATGGTTTCTATAGTATCAATCTGGATTTAGACTACGAGATAGAATTTCTGTTGACCATGACGGGGGAGGAAAGAGCATAGAGCAGTGTGGGTGCTCTAACTCCAAATTAAAACAGGAGGGGAAGGTGAGGGATGCCCTGATGTGCAGGAACTGCAGAAGTTGGCTCTTTCAAGCTCACTATGTTTTGAAACAATAAAATCCACCGAAAGGAGCTGGAGCATTTGTTAGCAAGCTATATTTAACATGTTTTTTTATCAGACAAAAATAGACTTTTATTTATCTTGCGAAGTAAGCGCATGGTTCCTTCCCTCTCGGTGCCTAATCTGTTTCTTTGACAAAGTAAATGAGGAGAAGAACTCTGTAGCTTCTATAAATTGTATCCCTCCTCTAAAAAATCGAATGGATAGAAAAGGGAAAAGATGTGCGATATAAAGACAGCGTTCTGCTCATGATTGTGGATGCCACAGTTTTCTGGACTCGCGTGTGTCCCTTCCATGTTGCCGTTCAGTGTGGCCAGTCTTTTTTCCCGGGTGCTCTAGGTAGAGGGAGAGCAATACACAGCAAAGAAGCAAGAGGAGGCATCAGCAAGATCCAGACTGGAACGGAAGTTATATCTATAGCAAGAAAGACTTAGAGAAGACGATGTTATATCAGGTTGCCCATTTCGTGTTCTTTACCTCTTGTATATGCTTCTTTCAAGTAATTCAGTTGTTGTTTTCATCAAGAATTTAGCGGTCCAAGGGCTACTTTCTGTCACTTAGGGATGTACGTCTTTCGCTCAGCCGTCTTTCAGAACGATCCCTACTCCATGATTAGATACTATAAACTCACAGTTAAACACCCCCTTTCCCCAGTAAGAACATTTACCCATCTGACCAAATTCTACTGCTCCCTCTTGTGGCAAGTATTCTCCCTGACTTTCCCTAGATTGCAGAATCCCCACTGCTCCTTTGGCTGTCTACCTCTCCAGCTCTAATTCTCAGTGGTGACTGAGACTAACCAGGCCAGTGAGGTACTGCACCAGCAGTTCCCACTTTTCCCTCGGAACAAAATGCTTGGGGCTCCTGGGAGATGTCTCTCGGATTTTGTGGAAGTAGATGTCAGGTGTTTTCTGACCCGTTGGGATGGCCTGGACTCGGGAAATGTGAGCTTTCAGCTTTTGCCTTTGGGGCTTTGATTTAAAGGTAGGACTAGTCCAGTGGGACCTCATTACATGCAGTAGGATTATTTTCCATTCTCTCTCTCTCTCTCTCTCTCTCTCTCTCTCTCTCTCTCTCTCTCTCTCTCTCTTCCTCCTTCTCACCCTCCTTTTATTCCCTCCTTCTGGCCAGCCTCCTCTTATCCTTTCTCTACTTTTCCCTCTCTCTTTTGCCTCAGCCTCTAGCCTCTCATGTGTCTATGTGCATCATGTTGAAACTTTAATCAAGGAGTAGGCTCTCAGCATTTCTAACATGCAACTCAGACAGCTCCTTTTCTGACTGGGAGCCTTCCAGGGTAAGTGCTTATTGGTATGCTTTCATCCAAGGGGCTCAGAATACAGATAGGGAGTGTCTTGATTCAACAGTCCTTGCTGCTCTCTTCCCTGCTGCGACTTTGTTTTGAACCTGGCTGCCTTATGCTCATAGCTGTCCTTTGGTCCTTCTAGTCCACAGTGTAACAAGGTAGATGAAGATTCAAATAAAACATTTTGACTTTACTTCTTGCCCAGTTTTCAAAGAAGGGAGGGAATATCCTGACTGACAGGTGAGGCAAGGGGATTTTTTCTGTGGCTGAGGGCCAATGCATCATTTATAGCAAGTTGCCTGAGTCTGCTAAAAAAAAAAAAAACAAACAAAAAACAAAAACAAAAACAAAAAACAGGTTCAAAGCCTTTGTCCATTGGCCAACACAGGATCTGAAAACTTTGGTGTGAAAGTCATTCATCTGAGTGAAGGTATTCTGTCAGACAGATCCCTAACAAAATACAGAGGTATTGCCAGGCAAAGAAGTACTCCATATGAATCCTCACAGGCCATGAGCATATGTTGATTTGTGAACCTGGTATGGTTTATGCAGTCCACTGGCAGAAAGTCTTAAGACCTAGGATACAGGAAGACAAAGAGGAAGTGAAAGGGATTTAAAACTGGATTTATGCCGAATGAATGCCATCTGAAGATTGTTCTGATGGGAAGTATGAGGAGCCCAGTACCCAGGAGTAGAACTTTTAAACAAAGGAATCAGTAACCTGAGAGTATCTGGAAGCAGGCAAACATGGATGCCCACACTAAGGTTTTACTCTTAAGCAACCTTTGGATCATTTCTTGAAAAGTTAGCCTTTTTTTCCCCTTTAAGTCTTCTGAGAAATAGGCAAAGTATTTTCTGCAGAGTAAGTTGATTGTCTTAAGATCCTGAAGGTGCTGTATTATACCATTTTCCAGCATTCCCATTGATAACCTAGATGACAGTAGCCTGATGACAATTCAGGTAAATAGTCACCTGCACATTCAAGAGATAATATCAGGGGTCATCTTAAAATAAAAGGCAGAGTAGTCACTCTGCAGATCTCATGCCATTGCAGGCAAAGTCACAAATAATAACTTCTTTGTTGAATCTAATGTGAGGTCCAGTGAAACAGCAAGGCAGTGATTCAGCAACTTACATGAAACCAACCATGACATTTATTGAGCACTAGGTGTATATAAGGCCCTGCACTAGGCTTTTCAGAACACACACATGGAAATGGAAGGCATTTCACATTTGTTGAGCACTGGTCATGTTAAGGTCTAGACAAGTTGCTATACCTATGGATATATTTTTCTGATTTTATGCTTATAAGTGGTCTTCAATGAAGCATCATTGCCTTAATTTAAAGATGAAGACTATGGAACAGTTGAATGACTTGGCCATGGGTGAATAAGGCTGCTCAAAAGCCATGCTCTGGATTTAGTGCTTCCTGTCACGATCTATAACACCCATAGATGAAATACCATGGCTGAGTAAGGTAGGTTCTGAACTGCCTAAGAATGAAGTGCTTGGATGGGATGAACAGGAAAGAGAAGCTTGCCCTGTGAGTTCCTCAAGGAGAGGGCACTTGGGGTCACTCCCAAAGAAGGAAAGGGGTTTAGGAAACCAATGAGCCTAGTCATTTTGAACCATGTGAAGCCCGTCCCAGACATTTGATGACAAGGACATCCATAGAACAATATTATGAGCATTTCCATAGCTACTGATCTGCTCCCAGTCAGGGCCATGCATAGGAGCTGTAGAGTTAGGGCAAATAGTAACTTTATGGCACTGCCTAAATGCATTTTACACTGGAAAGCCACTTCCAACATGCTCTTGCAGCACAGCCTTGAAAGGCAGAGGCAAAGAGAAAGAGTAGGACACCTGTCAACTCATTTCTTCTTTTACTTTTTGTTTGGTTTTAAAGATAAGCTCTCACTATGGAGCTCAAGGAGGCTTTGAACTCCCCTGCCTCTGCCTCCGGATTTCTGGGATTATAGGTGTGGTGTGACACCAGGTATTCCTGAGTACCACTCTAGATTGATTTTGTTTCTTTATCATCTATGGCTCTAATGCCTTCTCTCTTGCACTCTCCCAGCTTCTCCAAGATCCTTGTTAATACACAGGACACAGGGCCACTCTTTGGTTGTGTTCATTCCTTAGTATAGAGCCTCCAAGGCTCATAACAGGTTAAGGTCATTAGATTGCTTATTCATCTCCCAAAGGGACACTTGCTTTGTAGACCTTCACTAAAAGTGGCATCAGGGAGAGTTTGGAAAGGTACTACCTCTCAAGAGTCTCACCCCCCTTTCAAAATACCTTTCCTATAATGGAGATCATGACCACCCCAGAGCTGAAGTTTGTGTATGTTGGACAAATTCAAGGGTTCTTTCCACGTGAATCTTTTCTGTCTCCCTTCCCAGAACATGTAGTTCTTTCAAGAGCTTCTTTTTCATCAGTGCTCTTGTTTCAGACCATCCTCAGCACTGTAAAACACACCAAATGGCATGTAGTTTGTTTTTTTTTTTTTTCCCCAAATAACAAAATGAAGAGTACTTAACACCAAATGGCTCTAGGACAGAAAACAGAGGAGGCGATACCCAGAAGTCTCCAAGTAAAGTCTCTCCAAGTAAAGTCTACTTTTCTTCCACTCTGACCATGTAGAAGACCTTCCCAAGTGGGGCTGTTTTCCAGCCTCAGGAATGCTTAGAAATCTCACAAGGATTCTTCAGGGATGAAAGAGTACTGATCCATTGCTTTTTGTTTGGCAATGGTGACTCTTCAACTGTGGGCCCCCTGGGTTCTCAGCCTACAGGTCTCTGAGACCAGCAGATGTATTCACTCACACTTATAATGTCTGTTGGATTTCAGCATTTCTCTCAGCTCACTTTCCTCATCTACTTAAGGAGGGGTGATAACGATAACAATAGTAATAACAACAATAATGAGCCTTATGGCTTTTGTGGGGAATAATATATGAGCACTACAGTTTCTGGCATGCAAGTATTCTATAAAGATTCATACATAACTTAAAAGATAAATAATGAGAGTCCTTGTTCCTACTGTGGCTTTTACATGAATATGCTAAATGATGTAGAGCATTGCCATGGAAGCTGGAACATAATATACACTCAAGGACATGGGCCCCAAAACCTTTATATATTTGTTTCTGCTCTTGTTTAAGATGTTTTTGTATAGTGCTACAAATTTAAGGTTATTTTTGTTAGAACATACGCTATATATGTTTCTAGTCTTGTTTAAGTTATTGTACCTATGTAATGTAAATATCTACTCCTTGAACGTTATTATTACAAACTATTTAGGATAATTAAGAAATACAGGTTAGTAATTAGAAATCTATACTAATAAAACTTGTAGTCATGTTAGGTATGTTTTCAAGGTCAAACAGAGTTATATTTTAGATAGTTAACTGGTCTTCAAATACTTCAGAGACCTACAGAAATGGTATTTAAGATTTTTTAATAACTTAATGCTTTTCATGATAGTGAGACATGTCTGCTCCTAGCAGCACCATTTCACTTTAAAAAAGAATGACAGGTATCGAAGAAATATGGAGTTTTTTCATCTTCATGTGTAGCAGCGTTAGTCACTGGGCAGGAAACTGCCCTTTCCTTGACTGCTGACAGTACATTGTCCAAACTGGACAAGCAGGACACACACACACACACAAAGGTGACTACCAAGCTTTGCCAAGACAAGATAGGACAGTCCTTCAAACTTCCTGCTTCACAAAAAAAGTCTGTCAGGTATTCTTGGCCTGTAAGCTCAAGATGGATGCCTCTACATTGCAGAGGAACGTTGGATGACTGTCCAGGCAGCTAGCTGTCTTTTTATTTCTGTAGTTTTGAAGTTGTTTGCTCTATGCTTCCTATTTACTCAGGCAACACTTTACACTTCTTGTGTCTCTGATAGAGATTAAAGACTAGATAGTTATACAGTTTTCCTTGTTAACAAATTCAGAAAAAAAGCACTTATATAACAGACATACGGTTTTAGAGTCGAAAACATAAAAGCTTAAGTTGTTTATCTACAAAGATGTTTTAAGGTCTAAAAAGATATTTCAGGATGGTAATACAAGTTATGATAGAAAGTGGCTTAAGTATAGGACTTTAGACTCACTAAGATAGGATAGATAATACAGTACTTTCTCCAAAATTGCCAAACATGAATGGACTGGACATGGTAAATGCAGTTCTTACTTGATGATTGTTATTATTGTATATAGTTTTACTATATTAGAGTTAAAACCTTTCCTTTTTATTTAGAAAAAAAAGGGGAAATGTTGTGGGGTATTTGTACACTGTGTGAAGATGTATTTTCAGTGATTGGTGTAATAAAAAGTTGAATAGCCAACAGCTAGGTAGGAGGTATAGGTGGGACTTGAGGACAGAGAGAGAACTCTGGAAAGAAGAAGGTGGAGTTGCTAACCAGACTCCGAGGAAGCGGGATGGACAGTACAAAGATAGGTAACAAGCCTCATGGTAGAACATAGATTATAGAAGCAGATTAATTTAAGTTATAAGAGCTAGTTGGGGGCAAGCCTAAGCTGAAGGCCAAGCTTTCATAATTTATCATAAGTCTCTATGTCATTATTTGTGGGCTAGTGGTCCTGAAATATATGTGTGTGTGTGTTACTATATATGTATATTATATGTGTTTGTGTGTATTACTATTTTTAATAAATAAAAAAATACTTTTGGCTTTGTGGACCATGGGGTCTGTCACAGTCATTCAATCATTCAGTGATATTTCTCCAACAAGAAAGCCAACTCAGACAACACACACATAACAGAAGAGCTGTTTTCTTTAAGAAGTTATTTATAAACACCGACTCTGCCTATCTCATAAGTTCCCCTTGAAATGTGAAATATTCCTTTATTCCAGCTTTCAATCATCTACGAATGGGGAAACATTTTAATTTCATGGGCTTTATAAGAGCAGGTGGCAGGCCGGGTTGGGCCCATTGGCCATGGATTGTCGATTCCTGACCTACAGTACAGAGCATGAGGGATATAAACACAGTATCAGTGAGCCCAGGACATCTTAGCAGTTGGTATAGAGTTGGGAGAGGTGGCCTAGAAATTAACAGGCTTTGTTTAGAGTCTAGTCCCTGTCACTTTTCTGATTTGTGACTTTGCAAAATCTTTGCAGTTATCAGCCTGAGGTTTCTTACTGAGAAATGGAGAGGAAAGTTATTTAACTTTTAAGAGCTTTTCTGGGAGAAAAATAATAATAGTAATAATGGTAAAGGATATTTTTGTTTGATTGTTTGTTTTTTCGAGACAGGGTTTCTCTGTGTAGCTTTGGAGCCTGTCTAGAACTCACTCTGTAGACCAGGCTGGCCACGAAGGCACAGAGATCCACCTGCTTCTGCTTCCCAAGTGCTGGAATTAAAGGAGTGGGCCAAAGGAAATTTTCCAGATGGAATTTTGGCTTTAAGGATAGATCAGGGAGGTTAGGTATAAAAGTTAGAAAAAAAGGAAAATATGATTCATATTTAGTTTATTTTAATTTATTTCGTAGCTCAACTGATTGTCAGAAAACAGCAGACCCAGAGAGGTGGACAGTTGCTATGTTATGAATGGCACTGAATCAAAAAATGTGGGATTGGAGAATCTTAACTCCAAATTTTTATCAGAATTCCCTGTTTCTAACAGTTGAGTGGGAGAGAGCGCAAGAGCAGAGGGGCTTGTCCAGAAGTCGTCGGTGGGGCTGAATTTGGTATTCATTTCCTGTGGTCCTTCATCGCCAGTGAGCTCTTCATCCCACCAGCTCCCCAGAACAGCGTGTCCGAAAGCTGTTAACTGCAGCAGGGTAGCTCCGACTTCCAAGAGGGAAAGTCTCATATAAACTAGAGAAGCTATCTTCAGTGTTTTCCAAACATGATCTCATGCCCCACCTATGATGGTAGGTCTGTGAGTAATGCCCTTATCCGGAAGGGGAATGCCAAGAGGTCAGCAGAAGTCTTGGCACTAACGCATCTTGATTTGCCTGATTTCCTGTCATTTTCTACATTTCTAAATAACTCAAATGGTACTTCCTCAGGGAGCTTCACTAAAATCCTAACAACCAGGCCCCAGGGTTATATTACTATATGATTGTGTTTTTCTTAAAGAGAATTTGCCACAGCTAATGACTACAGTTTGGGATAATAATGTAGAGTAACATCTGTTGCCTGTCTTTCAGTGAGGGCATGCATACATTCCATGGGGAGTGAGATTGTATTCCTCTAGTTTGTGGTTTTTAGATCCAGTGAATTACACATTACTAGACACCTTATAGACACCCAGTATTTGTTGGATGTATGTATGTATGTATGTATGTATGGATGGACATTTGAGTGATGCACTACTCATTAACATCAGTGAAATAATTCTTGTTTAAGTAAAGGCTTGAGAAGCAAGGTGTTACCATTATGAATCAAATGATTAAATGGCTAGCTGTTTTGTCTTGTTTTTCTTTTCTTTTTTTCCTCCATTGAGTTTTTCCTAGCTTTCCTGAGATCTCCTCTCAGGATCAGCTTCACGGCAGATCCTCACCTGTCACAAAAGTCAACAGGGAAGTAACTTCCCCATCATTCCCGACATTAAAACCATAACCCTTCTACTGATATTTAAACAATTTTTCCAAGATAAATATGTTTGAAGGACACACACACACACACTGCATGTCCCATGTAACAGAGAGCATGTACGTTTCACAAACTGCTCAGGGATTTGTGTAAAAAAAAAAAAATTGTGTTTTCCCAGAGGCCATCGACACTCCATTTATTTTGTTGAATAATAAGAGTTGACAAGCCTTCTTTAAGCCGCTCCCTCTTACATTCGTACTGCTTCCGTGTGGATCTGGGCATGGTTTTAGGGCCAAGCACTGCACATTCTGTCAGGAGCTTTCCAAAACGGAGCACGGAACATTGACAAAAGAGCCACACAAAGCATGTGTGAACTTGATTATAACATATCATCTATACTAAACTTTATATATTTCTTTTTGCTGCCTACTTCTGCCCTCCTCAGGAGCATCTGAGTTTCCCATGAATCATGATTTGGTACCAAACAGGCGGGAAAAAAAAAAAAAAAAAAAAAAAAAAAAAAAAAAAAAAAAAAACACCTCACTTTCAATGATAAAGTCCATCTCCTAAGAAAGTATTTCACTTGAAGATGAAGCAGGGGATCTGTACATTAGATACACCAGACTCCACACATTAACCAGAATCATCTTTATTAAAAAATGAATTTAAAAAAAAGAAGAAAGAAAAGCATTTGAAATGTTCTGGTATCATTTATTCTGAAATTGAATTATAGCCAAAACTCACAGTTCGAGGAGGCACAGTAGAAAGCAAGACCAACAGCACAGGTCAGGTTAACTCCCGAGTTGGGGAGTGGGGGAAACAGGCAGGACCCGTGAGAAGCCTATCATTTAAAGAGCATAGACTTCTCCACTACTCGGATTCTTTCTAGGGTGCATGATCTTGCATATTTCAACTTCTCCTTTAGGGTTCACATCTGAAAACTTCCATTTTTCTTCCTGATTTTGGTCAGGTGTTGCTGGAATGTCTGGCAATCCCCGCCTTTTTCTGCCCGGAGAGGCAGGAACTAGTGTCCAGCAGGCTTATGAATTAGGTGCTTTGCAAATTTCTCAGTTCCTTCCTTCATCTACCACTTTGATGATTCCCCCATGGCTTGCCTCTTAGACTCCATTTTCCCTCATCCTCTGGTCCTCCACCTCTTTGCCAACACAAAGGGCCTTCTTATTTTAATCCTGCCGGGAGTCGAAGTCTGTAAGAGGGAAAGCCATGTGACACATTTTTTTTTTTTTTCACATTAGCGTCAGAATGATGTAGGAAGCACACGATTGCCCTCGGATATGCAGGCTAGCTGAGTTCCACTTCCTTAATTGTTCTGAGTGTGTTTGCTGCAGGTGCACGTGCCTCAGACGCCCCTCTGCACTCTGCTCGGCTTTTCCTTCTCTTCCCACCTGGCCTTTATTCCAGGTCTTTTTAAGGAACAGTGCCAGAATCACACTACCTCAAAACTACCTGTGCCAGCAGGAACATTACAATCATATTATCTTCCCTGTATCTGAGGATAGGGCCCGGGTACCTGTTTTGTTTTTTGTTTCTGTTTTTGCTTTTTTTCTTGTCTCTAGATGACTCTTGGGTGAACTGAAGTTGAAGAGACCTAGATTTCTGCAGTTTTTCATGCCATATGCTCCTTTGGGATTATTCCTGCTTCTGTGCTTTAGAGAGTTTTATTTTCCTTTAGATATCCCTTTTCTTTATGGAACATTCTTTCCTTTGAAATTCTACCATGAGTGTGTTTACCTGAAGTCGACATCAGGTGTCTTTCTTAATTGTTCCCCTCTTTATTAATTCTTTTTATTAATCCTGACTGTAAAGGCAGTGAATTTGTGCGTTGCCTTGAGATCCTTGAAAAAATTTTAATTATTAATAATAAAGTATTACTCTGTTATGACAAAATTCTGTCCCAGTTCCCATGATTTCCTTCTTCTCTGTCAGTTTTGTTGTCTTCCTCTCTGCCAGCCTTTGGGTTTCTCCCAAGCAAAGTGACAACCCTTGAGTTTGTCACATATCTCTGGCATGATTTTGCTGATGACCCCCTGCCCCAAATCACAAAACTCCACCTTAGCGGATGGGGAAGCAGGAGACATGGGTAAAATCCTGGAACGCATGGAGATAAAGCAACTTATGTACATGTAATCAGGTGGGAAGGAAGGATGCCTGAGGGGTTATTCTACATGGAGTATCTAAATACAGAGATCTTTGTCCCAAAACAATGGTATTATTAATCTGTTGTAGAAACAAACAAACATCGCTGTGATATAATGCCAAGTGCCCGGTTTGAAAAAAAAAAAAAATCCTCGTTATAGCAGCTGAGGTTGCATGACCTTTGGCAACAGACTAGTATAAAGCATGTGTTATACTGTTTTTAAAATTTGTACAATGAGAATGACAACACAAACCTCCTTGCACTATTGCAGAAAGTGGGTGAGGGCTGGGAGTGGGGGGGGGGGGGGGGGGGGGGGGGGGGGTGGAGCGGGTTGCTATTGCCAAAAGTGTAGCTATGCAACCCTGACATGGGCTACACAGCCCAGGTGTAGTGACTCTGATGTCAGTCCCTACCGACCCTGGTGGAGCCTCGGATCATCAAACTGCCGTTTCTCTGAGCCCTTCTCTGTCGTCTGCTGGAACCCTTTCTTTCTTTCTCAGTATCTCCTTCCTTCCCACATGTTCACATTAGCATGCAGAGGTAACATATTTAGATATGATTTTTTTTCCCTTTTCTGGGACGTCTAGCCTGGTGGGTGTTGGCGGAGGTTTGATCATACATTTTTTTACTTATATTGAAAGGAGAGGGAATAGATGCATCCTTAAGTATGTTCACAGTGTCCAGCACCCCCAACAGAGCAGACTGAGTCAGCAAACCAGAGGTGGGATAGGAAAACCCCAAACCACCCTGTAACCACAGGGTAGGGGAGAAGCCTGGGCCCCAAACCCTACCGGCTTGTCCAGCTTGGGATTCTTTGCCATGAGCCTGAACAGCTGATTTCCTCTCTTCTGGCTGACACTGGTGTTGGCTTTTCATCCTGCTGCTGACCTCTACATATTGAGTGCACATCCATTTCACACAGTGAATATTTTTAAGTGCAGGTGCCCAGGCCCAATTCCCAGATTCTGATACAGCATCAGAGATTCGATGAATCAGCACATGAGGATTGTTTTACTCAGCCGGTAAATATGTTCTGTGTGTCTTCTGTGCACCAATCGTGGCTCTAGGAACTGGGAAAGAATCGCTTCTTTCTTTGTGGTAGAGGCTCTTTACCTTGGCAGTAAAAAAAGAAAAATAAGTAAATAAAAAGGAGAAACAAAAATCTCTGGTCCTATAAGGTTTAGGTCTATTGGAGTAAGATGACAATAAATAGAACCATTGAATAAATAATTCAGCATGTAAAAGTAGTAAGTGCTATGGACAGAAATAGAGAGAAGGACTAGTGGGTGGGACACATTACCTTTTCCAGAATGTCTTCATTTGCTTAAATCTTAAATCTCTCTTCCCTTTTTTTGGGACTGCATTGCCTAACTCTCACCCCAGTTGCTTCCTTTGCTGGGCAGTTTAAGTGGGTGTTTGCTGACATGAGACAGGATTCTGACTCTGGTTTTATTAGTTCAAAGAGAATGTCACGAGCCCCTCATCTGGCCTCTCACAGCCTGCCTCTTTCAAAAACCTTCCAGTTTATCCACTATCCATCAGCAGGGATGAAACACCGTTTGCTCTATTTGATAGGTGTGTGTGTGTGTGTGTGTGTGTGTGTGTGTGTGTGTGTGTGTGTGTTATGGTGGTGTTAATGCACAGGGGTGACTGGGGAGAGTGAGTCCTTTCCTGAAGTCTGGCTGTGGACTGGGGGACTGTGGAACCAGGTGCTGTACTTAGCATCCTAGATGAAATGGCAAGATCCAAAGAGCCTTCATCCTTTGCTGTCCTCTCTGTGTTTAGAGGAGCTCTGATATCCATGCATCAGCTGTAGATAAAGGTTTGCATTGGCTTTACTGTTGCCTTAGAAATAGATTAATTGCTTAGCTTTGAAGGGGTCAGTCAGCAAGAACATGGAAGGGAATTCCAGGTCCCTAGGCAAGCAAGTCAAGGAGTTCCTTGGAGTAACACCAACTGCCAATCAACAGAATGTGATTAGGCCATCTAGTGAGCTGGGCCGGTGAGAATCCAGCATATTCCTTTCCTCTGAGTCAGGTACTCTTTGACAGTCAAAACTGGCTACAGCCTCCAAAGGGAATAAGAACTCTGCTTATCTGTGTGGTAGAGGCTCTTTACCTTGGTAGTTTTGATGAGCATCCATTTGCTTGTGTTTCTGTTCCTTACACCTGTATCTCTTCCCCTTTTCTATCTGTGACTGGCTTACCTGTACCTGGTTGGCTTTTCACTGTCATCAATCACTACCGTTCAGCTCTGTAACCTGTATGTGATACTGGCATTTTGTTTTAATTTAAAATAGGCGGTATATAGAAAATACTCCAGATAGTCTTCACGTAATACTAAGAACAATTTTGGATGGTGTAATGGATGTTTCTGAGTGATCCTTGGCTATAGTTGATCTGAATCCATCATAATCAACCTACACTTGTGTTAGTATTCAGTAGACTGAGCAAGAATATAAGAAAGTCTGGAGGGAAACAAGATTTATATTTGCTTTTCTGTGGTCTTAGATTATCTACCTGTTCAATTTCTATGGAAGCATGTGTGTAAGGAGGATGAAATAGAAGTGGTTAAATGATGAAGAAAAAGACCCTGGATGAAGGGAGACAATAGGTGCCAGAAAGGAACTGCCTCCTATATAACACCTATTCATATCCTAATGAGTATTTGCATTTGGTATTAATTTAATGGAGACAGACACTGAAGTCCAGAGAGTTCTTTCCAGCTGCATCACTGCCAATGAGTTACATCAGTGTTTTGTGGCTGCCGATGTCACAGATTATTGCAACTGTCCCCTTTTGGAAATCACTGTGATGTTTTTAGGTCACCTCCAAAGCCCCTCACTGCCCCTCCTCTGTCTTTGCCGACACAGTTCATGATGATGGGTTCGCACAGCTCCACCTGCCTTTCTACATCCGTTAGCCTTCTGGCTAAGAACAGTGTCAGATATGGGCTACGGTAGGGATGGCGGGCAGAGCTTTTTGTTGGCGGACCTGAGATTGCCCTGACAGTGAACACAGGAAGTGGTTGCCAGGCAATTGCTTAAAGGCTCGGGCGTGCAGGGCAGCTGTCTCTAGGAACATGCCAGCTCTTGTGCTGCCCTTGATGCTTGTCTGCTTCAGTGTCTAATCCATAGGAGGAAAATCCAGGCTGCTGGGAACCTTCCAGGAGACTGATGCTAATTCAGTCCTCCTTACTTCTAAGGGGTTTTCTGCTGGGCTAGTTCAAGTAGAAATACAACTGTTGTCAACTAGTTCTTTATCTACTATCGAGGAGAAGATAATGATATTACTCTTTAAACCAGATCTGGGCTTAATCTTCATTCAGAAGTTCACTATGTATGACTTTCACCAAGTACTAACCTGCCTATGCCTCAGTTAACCCACTCTGAAATAGTTATATTTTCCATGTGGAGTTAACCTGACTAAGCTTCATTTAGCCCATTTAGCCCATAGAGCAATTGTCAGGGTACCAAAAAGTTACAGAGGGGTGCCAGTTGCCTAGGTTGCCATGGAAACCTTAACACTGGGAGGGTATAACACAGAAGTGGCTTTTGTAACTATTATAAATAATTGATACATATAAATAACTTAGCATGATGTTTACAACAGTGTTTATATATGGAAAGCCTTAGTCTCAGGAAGTGGTCCATGAGTTGCTCCTGTGCTTTTAAAAAAATATGAAGCTCAGCAGGAAAAAATGGCTAGTCTGGGGCACAGAAAACAGTCTGGAATAGCTCAGAGATAAGCCAGTGTTGTCTTTTCAACAAGCAGGAAAGACTACGTCCTGGATCTCAGAGAGATCAGATCTTAAAAGGTCTTCAGCAGACCCTAGGCATCTAGTCACTGACTATAGGGAAATAAGCAAGAGAAAACCAATAAGGAATTTTAAGGTGGCTGAGAATATCTTCTTTGCTTTGTAGAAGTACATATTGACTGAAGCATGGATAGTGGAGTGCTAGATTTGACAGTAATTTGGAGAGGATCTATTTCCATTCCTATCAAGGCCAATACTTCCACACTCCAGAGTCCTATCTGTCTGATTGACTGCTTTCGCCCTACTGGTATCTCTGTGGTTCTAGACACACTGAGCCAAGTATTGTTATTATTAGGACCTTTACCATTTGAAGTTGGCTGGAATCCTCCTCATGTAGGTATCTACAAGGCTTGATCTCTTTCTTCCCTTTGGACTTTGCTCAAATATTACCTCATCTTTGAGCACCTAATATAAAACCAGGCATGCCTTTTGTGTATACACATCAGTACACAAGCAGCCTGTTCTTAAATTAATTCTTCTCTACTCCACTATGACACATTTTAATAGCCAGTGTTTGTTTTTTATTTCTTTGTTACCTCTGCATTAGAAAATGAATGAATGAAGATGGAGATTTGTGTTGTAGTCTCTGGTGAATCCTCAGGACAGAATGAAGAAGTGATTGTGAAATTCATATTAAACAAATGTTTGTGGCCTAAGTGGATCCACAAGTTGCAATTAGATCTTTCACTCCTCTTGCTAGCTGGTTGAATGTCACTTCATTGTAGGCCAAGATTCTCCAATCCACACAAGATCCGCAACGACTAAACAGATGGACAGACTGATTAGGAACTTTTGCATGCTTTGAATATATATATATTATATATTCAAAAGCATGAAAAAGGCTGATATATATATATATATATCAATATATATAAATATATACCCCCCCCACACAATATATATATATATATATATATGATATATATATCAGCCTTTTATTTAAATTAGATGTCTGATGTCACAACCAGGTCTTCTTTAGTGTGGAAGAAATGTTTTTAAAAAAGCCTCATCAATTACGAGCTTGAAGGTACTCCTTGCTACAGTAGTATCCAAGTGGTCTGCTGCTAGCTACATGCTGGGCAAGGGATTCTCTTGGGCCTTGCTGTGGTTTTCTTCACCAGCCATCCATAACACACATGGGTCAGAAAAAGTAGAGTGGCTCACAGCCAGATTGGAACAGTGAGGGTATCTGACTTTAAATTAAGTTTCCACAGGTGACATGGAGTTCTGACTAGGACTTCTTTTCTATCCATGCTTTGTGAATGCCATAAGTGGTCCAGATGACTGTTAGACGATCTTCTCTTGCCTTTACCCCAAATCCCAGGCCCTGGAGGCAGAGATGATACAAAGTCTCAGCTGAGTTTTGCATGAGCCAGTGGGTGAGTTTAGGACCGTGGTGGCCCAGCTGACAATTTCACTTTTACAGTTCTTTGTCTTGCTCAGTGACTTGTTGCCACCTCCTTAACTGCCAAGAGCTCTTCATCATATGTATACTTTGTGGCCACAGTTGTTATGCTATGTGAGCTAATTTAGGTGGAATCATTACTCCTGTGTTTTTGGGTTGTTTTTTTTGGTCACTCGAGCCCATTATAGAATGAATGTGTGTTTTGGAATGACCATGGAAAGTACGACATTGACACTGAGAAGGAACATTTCGTGGCTGATTCACAGCCTTCCAGGCTCTTCCACACAGCTCAGTCCAGGTCTGGTTATCTCTTGTTCCTGTTGCACAATGCCGGCTTCTTCCAAAGCAGGCTGTATATCCAGATGTGGAGAGCTGTGCTTGAAAAGCCATGTGATCATCTGACAATCTATCAAGAGATCCCACTTCCTGAAACTGAGGGGAACAGGTGCTCTAATGAAAGCAGGCTTGTAACAACTGTACCTAAAATGTAGGGATACTGCATTTTCAGCGGAATATTTTCCCTCGAAAGAACAAATACTTCTGAGTTTTGATTGCCAGCAAGCTTGAAGATTTCTCTGTTTCCAAGGAAGCTTGGAGCAGAGGGATATGATTTTACAAAACACAATAAAGGTGTACTCCAAAATTTAAGATAATCAACGTGCCTTGTAGTCAGAAGATTTTTTTCAGAATCTGAGTTTCAAGATGTGAATCTTAATAAGGTGATTTTGTCAATGAAATAGTTTCCAAAGATAATGTACTAACTCAAATGTAAAAGAAAATCCACTTGAGCAACAAGGAAGAAATTACTTAATGCTTCAAAAGTTTTGCTTTTGGTTTATTGTTGGCTGTTAGTGTGCACCAGTGTGTGCTCAATAGAGCTACACTGTAATGGGACTTGTCATTTCCAGGAAGTTAATTGTGTGTTTTGCTTGGTAAATGGGACTATACATAGAAAATCCACAAACAGAGAGATGGAACTGTAAATTTTACAGAAGATTGTTTAGTCATTGGTGGATTCTTAGAATAATGATTCCCCAGAGATTTTGTGATGGCCAAACAGATACTAATACAAACAAGTTATTAATGATGATTAGGTACTAATGATGTGATTTCTTTTCTTCCCCCTCCTACCCCCCCTTTTTTTTTTACTGTTAGGTTGGAACATTTGGAAGTCACATTGTACAACATGCTGCGATTACATCTCTCGCCGACTGTTTCAATGGGCTTTCGTTTGGTAGCTATGGTGGCTCTTGTGTTTTCCCATGTTGACCGTATAACTGCGGAGACAGAATCAGAAACAGGAGGAAATGACACCACTGAATGTACTGGCTCCTATTACTGTAAGAAAGGGGTGATTCTTCCCATTTGGGAACCCCAAGACCCATCTTTTGGGGATAAAATTGCTAGAGCCACTGTGTATTTTGTGGCCATGGTCTACATGTTTCTCGGAGTTTCTATCATTGCCGACCGATTCATGTCCTCTATAGAAGTCATCACATCTCAAGAAAAGGAAATAACCATAAAGAAACCCAACGGAGAGACCTCCAAGACTACGGTAAGGATCTGGAATGAGACCGTGTCAAACCTGACCTTGATGGCCCTGGGATCTTCCGCTCCTGAGATTCTCCTGTCAGTCATTGAAGTTTGTGGCCATAACTTCACGGCAGGGGACCTTGGTCCCAGTACCATTGTGGGAAGTGCTGCCTTCAACATGTTCATCATCATTGCACTTTGTGTCTATGTGGTCCCCGATGGAGAGACAAGGAAGATTAAGCACTTGCGTGTGTTCTTTGTGACAGCAGCCTGGAGCATCTTCGCCTATACCTGGCTTTATATAATTCTGTCGGTCATCTCTCCTGGTGTTGTGGAGGTCTGGGAAGGGTTGCTTACGTTCTTCTTCTTTCCCATCTGTGTTGTGTTCGCTTGGGTAGCAGACAGGCGGCTTCTGTTTTACAAGTATGTCTACAAGCGGTATAGGGCCGGCAAGCAGAGGGGGATGATTATTGAACACGAGGGAGACAGACCAGCTTCCAAAACCGAAATTGAAATGGATGGGAAAGTGGTCAACTCTCACGTTGACAATTTCTTAGATGGTGCGCTGGTTCTGGAAGTCGATGAGAGGGACCAAGATGATGAGGAAGCGAGGCGTGAGATGGCGAGGATTCTGAAGGAGCTTAAGCAGAAGCATCCAGAAAAAGAAATTGAGCAGTTAATAGAATTAGCCAACTATCAAGTCCTAAGTCAGCAGCAAAAAAGCCGAGCTTTTTACCGGATTCAAGCTACGCGCCTGATGACTGGAGCCGGCAACATTTTGAAGAGGCATGCAGCTGACCAAGCAAGGAAGGCTGTCAGCATGCATGAGGTCAACCAGAAGGGTCTGAAAATGACCCAGTCAGCAAGGTCTTCTTTGAACAAGGGACATACCAATGTCTAGAGAACTGTGGCACCGTGGCTCTCACCATTATCCGTAGAGGGGGCGACTTGACCAACACTGTGTTAGTCGACTTCAGAACGGAAGATGGTACCGCCAATGCTGGGTCTGACTATGAATTCACCGAAGGGACTGTGGTCTTCAAACCTGGGGAGACCAGAAGGAGATCAGGGTCGGCATCATTGATGACGACATCTTTGAAGAGGACGAAAACTTCCTTGTGCATCTGAGCAACGTCAGAGTCTCTTCTGAGGCTTCAGAAGACGGCATCCTGGAAGCCAATCACATTTCTTCCCTTGCCTGTCTTGGGTCACCCTGCACGGCAACTGTGACCATTTTTGATGATGACCATGCAGGCATCTTTACATTTGAGGAGCCAGTGACTCATGTGAGTGAGAGCATCGGCATCATGGAGGTGAAGGTTTTGAGAACATCTGGAGCACGAGGAAATGTTATCGTCCCCTATAAAACCATTGAAGGGACGGCCCGAGGGGGAGGAGAGGACTTTGAGGACACCTGTGGAGAGCTCGAATTCCAGAACGATGAAATTGTGTAAGTTACTTATGTGTGTGTGTGTGTGTGTATGTATGTGTAAATAGTTTTATGCATGTGAACATCCATTGTTTTAACAAATGGAATTCAAGAAACCACAGCTATTAAGTAATAGTACTTTCAAAATAACAGATCTCTCATAGGTGTTTCTTTTCAATATGCACAACACATAAGATCTTAATTTCATTTTCTTACTTTTGCCCTTTTACATACTTTGTATGCACTGCAGAGCATGATAAAATATGTAACACAATCTAGTAGATTACTTGAGATGAGTTGAAAATTTTTATTCTGTTATGAATTCTGTAGAGGACATATGTGTATACATAGCACATAAATCTCGAGAACAGATGTTTAATACACCACAAAACTTGCTAACTCCATTGCTGTGTACAAATCTGGAAAAGACCAAAAATGAAACACCTCTGAGAATATCTCAGCTACCCGGGTTGACTGAATGTTTCTATAACTTTTATTCGATATTGTGTATGATAACGCATAGGTGTATGATATTGTAGGCTAATGTTGAATTATGACGTATGATCAGTCCTGCTTCTTCAAGGGGATTCCAATTTACTTATTTATTTCCCTCATCTGGCTTTATTTTATGTGATTATGCAAACCTTTTTACCCTAGTGATACGCAACAGAGACAGAAATAAGATTCCTACCAAGCGTTCTCCTAGATGAGGAGTGGGACAGAGATGAAGAAGTGAAAACGATTGACTCTTTCCTCTTCTTTATTAATGCTTTGCCTTGTCATGCTGCCTTGCGGTAACAATGAGTAGCCAGTTATGAAATGATGGCTCTATCAAGAGCTGCTATTGAGGGAGCACGGTCTCCTGCCCAGTTTGGGAGACAGTTTTGTATTCAGCCTCCAGAGTAAGCTGCAAAGAGGACAGGATTAAAAATGAAGGGAGGGAAGGACAAAAGAGAGGACATGGTAGCATCTACAGTACATCCAAGGACCTTATAATGAATAACAGTGTTGATTGAAACATTGGCAATTTAGGAAACTAAGGAAAGAAAAATATGTTCCCTGCAGTGAATTCTAAAACTGGTTCAAGTTTGGGCTACCAGCAGGTAACGTATTCAAACAGTGGGTGTGTATTCACCAAGAATGACATCCTACTACAGAGTCTGCAAAAAAAGAAAGCAAAACTATGGGGATGGATAGAGGGGTTAGATTTCCCTGGTAGGGCTTTCTGGGGTCCTTAGGTTTCTTTGATGTTGTACAATAGAAATAAGTGGTCCTTGCATTCAATTAAATATTGAAATTAAAGAAATGAGGGGTTATGCTCCTCATCTTGTCATGTCTGGAGGTGGATGGTGTTTGATTAGTATCTATTTGATGTTGCTAAGATTCTACCTCCTGAGATATATTTTATTGGTAAATGCATTTTATGGAAATAGACTGTGGTAGCAAATTGATATCTTATACCCTCAAGAAAAACCTCTTCCAGGGACTTGTATTGACTCTGATCATGTCACATTAGCACACCTCTGTCTTATTTTCCCACTTGCTGTTTCTCCCCACTAAATTTTCTAATAGCTTCAGTTGTAGACAGCACTCGTAATCCCTATAGGATTTTAATGAACTCCAAAGTAACACTTAACTATGCCAAAGCTGGTGAGTGTTTTGTTCATTTGTTTGACACAAGATGCTTTCTCTTAAGGGAAAAGCATTAGGAGAAAGCTTCTTTCTTCATACTTTCTGGAGTTAAGCTTGCTCCACTGACCTTGGTCCCTGAAGTTTTTACCAAGCCATGGATAAGCAATCCTTGGTTTGGTGGCATAAGCAGAAGAAGGTCTCAAAAGTCCTGAGTGACAGTGATTTGATGGAATAATATTCTGCCAGGCATCACTGAAAACATTCATTCAGTTCAATTCAATTGATTTTATTCTTGCTAAGGTAGGACTGTGGCCACACTCCATCTTTACAAATTGATGTTTCCTTTGAAAGTATGTAAGAATTGGTGGAACTGGTGAACCTTCATAAGAATTGCTACCTTTGTGTGTGTGTGTGTGTGTGTGTGTGTGTGTGTGTGTGTGTGTGTGTGTGTGTGTGTAGGACAGAGGCAAGCCATGGGTGTCATTCTTCAGAAGCATTCTATCTAGTTGTCTGAGACAGTCTTTCACTCATCTGTGGTTCACTGGTTAAGGAACTCTTAGACCAGTTGGATGGACAGCAAGCAAGTGCCCACAGATCCACCTGTCTCCACTTCCTAGGTGCTCTGTTCACAACTGCTCATCACACAGCTGAATTTTTACAGAGTGCTAAGAATCAGATTCATGTTCTAAGGGGCCTGAATCTGATTCTTCTCTCTCTCTCTCTCTCTCTCTCTCTCTCTCTCTCTCTCTCTCTCTCTCTCTCTCTCTCTCTCTCTCTGCAGTCCCTCGATTTTATACATCAACCACTAGTGTATAAAATTCTTACTGGATTATATTATTTATAGTGAAAGGAGAAATGTTAAAAATGGAAAGGCATTTTTTTATAAGTAGAATGAAAGTATGGCCCTACATTCTAAGCATTTTAATCTTAAAAAGGTTTTAGCGTGACATTGAAACATTTCATTGCTACCAGGAATTTGCAGGTGCTGAGTAGGCATGTTGGCTCCACACATCCCTTTGTGTGACTAAGACTTAGCCTCGAGCTAAGCACCAAGAACTTAAATGAAACATAGGAAATAAAAGCATTACTAAATATATGTAGCTGTGCTTGCTTCCCAGCAGTTTAGAAATACTAGTATTTTCTTGTCTTCTTTTTGTAATGGATCTCCTTTCCTTAGACGATGTTCTCCAAAGCTAGGTCCACATGCCAGATCCAGAGTAAAGGGACTTTCTCATAATGTCATGGAGTTGGATGTGTGCACTCAACCTAGGTTGTTGTTAAGGGTGAATTTCTCGCTTATGCAATTGTAAACCTGGTTTTGAGAGATGGCTTTCTTTTAAACCTACAGTACACAGACGGGGCTGTTGACACAAGGGAGTTTCATTGAGTACTTTGAAAAATGTTTTTTGTTTGTTTAATGCTGTGCACAAAGCCTGAATTTATTATTCTTTCCAAGGCACCATAAAGAGATTCATAGCAAAGCTTAGACTTAAAGGTTATCTAATTTCATGGGTCCATTAACCATGGTTGAAATAGGGTCCAAGCTCATCACTGGTAAAGACAGAGGCAGTATACTTTTATTGATTATTTGATTTCTAGAACTAAAGAGATCTTAATCATCATCTGTTCCTTTTGAACATTGCTTTTCTATGGATAAAGGTTTTAAATGTAGATATGGAATGTGATAATAACAGCAATGGTGTTTTAGTTATGTGGAACCACATCTACATAAGTGTAGAACAGTTCTGAGAACATAATTCAGTCTAACATTATGTTGTTATCTCAACATTTAGTGGTTTTTATTGGAAATGCATCAACTTTGTGTGTGTGTGTGTGTGTGTGTGTGTGTATCTCAGCGTGTGGGTGGGTGCATGTGGGTGCATCTGCATGTGTATGCATATGCTTGTGGAGGCCAGATGTTAATGTCGGTCTTCCTGCACTCTGTTTTTTGAGACAGACTCTCTCACTGAACCTGGAGCTCATCAACTGGCCAGTCTGGCTGTGAAATGAGCTCCCAGAATTCTCTTGTCTGGCTTCCCAGGGCTGGAGTTGCAGATGTGCACCGCATTCCTTTTCTTTTTACATGCTGCTAGGGACCCAACCTTACGTCTTCATGCTTGTGTGGCAGACCTTCTGCCAACTGAGCCCTCTCCTCAACTCTAAGTACCAACATTTTTATTTGTAGTCAGAACACTTAGATCTCTCAATCCTTTGTCTTGCTTTTAAGTGTTGAAGATGGCATTTGAATATTTAATGGAATAATGTTTGTACCTAGTCATTCATATTCATATATAAATGACTTGAGTTGTTTCATATTGACCTTTTCTAAGATCAATTATATAGTTGGGTATAAATATTGATAAGTATTATTTGTTATTATAGTATCTGATAAAATGTATTATCAAGAAAACTCTTAAAACCATACTGTAGAAATCCACTTAAGGGATGTAATTAAAAGCACATGCTTCTGTATAAACTCAGTCAATGATAGTGTAAGCCCATGCCAAGCAATCTTAACTTTCAGTAGGGAATTCTGTCTAATGTTAATAGCTAATGAAAAAAATAAATTAAAAATGCACTGGTGTGATTTGTGGTCGAGAGATGATACCCACACATGTAAAATGCAGCTGATGATTATTCTCTAATGATGCTAGTTTAGTGGAAATAATTATAACAAAATACAATCTGGTCTTCCAAAATCTATTATTAGCTTAACTGTTCTGGGAAACGTTAAGGTTAATTAATTAATGTAGATACAAATCAAATTTAATTACTTAGTGGTGGCCCAATAATAATACCATTTTGGAAGATAATTTAAGAGATTATGATTGTTTATCGTTTTATATTATATATATATATATATGTATATATATATATATATATATATATATATATATATATATATATATAAATAAAATGCTGAGCTGAGCAAACAAAAATGGTTGGAATATTTACTTAGTATATAGCTTGGCCAATCATTTTATGGGCACTTCTGAGACATAGTGTAATAAATGATAAGTTTATCCAGTTTAATTTATTATTAAATTTGATAAGTTTATCCAGTTTAATTTATTATTAAATTTTTAGATATTGTGTATAACATTATCAATTCTAAGTAATATTCATGACATTTTAGAAAATACAGTCCTCCAAAAATAAATCTTTACATACATTTTGAATACAGATTAGAAAATAAACATTAATATTATATAAGTTGTACATTATTCTTATTATTATTTCTTCTACTTCTACTATTCTTACTATGATTGCATGTCAAGAAAGATAAAAAATTTGCTTTTAGTTATTTATATTGCCAATATTATTACCTTGCTGTATGGGATTCCATGAAGTATAAGCCTATATATATGAGATGCTGATTCAGTTTTGTGACTAAAAACAAGTAATACATTAAGACCTCCATATGCAGTAAGTCAGATAAAGCAAAGATATCAAGAAAACCTGATATGATCCGAACAGACCAACAGGTGTATGCCAGCAAATTGGAAGTGACAAAAAAAAATACTGCAATAGATATCTTTACACAGGAACAATTAACATGCACTGGCTTAAATCTGGCATGTTCTGAGTAATTTACTTTTAACAGAGTAATTTTGTCTCCTGCATTCAGACTATTAAAAGAATGGGCTAATTTATATGTGGTTATGTTTTTCATGGGTCATTTACTAATGTAATAAATTTGGATGGAATAATTTGAGCACCTTATTGAGTTTCTGCATTAGTGGATTAACCTCTCAGACTAGAATATTTATCCTTTTTAGAGCCAATCCCACATGTAAGCCTAAATTATAACTATACAAGATGCTGGTGTGAATATGTATGTCTTATGAATTTATAACTATTATAAAAGTAGGATTTGGTCATAGGCAAAACATTTACGAATTATAATTTCATATTGCCAGGGGCTTAAGTTGATTACGTACAAAGAATTTCTTTACCATGTAACCAGATTGCTGTACATGGTGGTGTAATCTCATTTCCCAGAATTAATTAGAGTCTGAGGTTATAATATAGTTATAGAAAGAAATTTTACCATAGAAAATGAGGACATTTCAGAGTTTAGACACATTAAATTGTTTCAGTTATGGGCTTCTCCATAACCCAAGGCCTTTTCATAGGAGTCTTGTGTACTTCACAATTGTTATACATTTATCATGATAATGTTCCAATACCTATGAGACACTGAAGATGAAAAATTGAACCTCAAAGAGAGTAGAAATACTCCACAGTACTAAAAAATGATAGATTCAGGATTTGAACCCCTTTGAACCAAATCTAAGGCTTCACTTAAGTCCCCTATAGGGTTCTCTATAGCTTCTAATGTAAATGTTCAAGATTTCCAGTGAAATGCCTTCAATGATTTATTGTTTATAAGGTAGTCTTGGTGTAGGTGCAATGTTGGTTTGTTTCCTTTTTATTGTACGAGATAGGGTTGACTTGTAGCTCAGGCTGGCTTTACATTGGTTATGTAGCCAGACCTGGCTTTGAACTCCCGATCTTCCTGACTCCACACCACACAGGTGCTTGAATTACAGTTGTGTGCCACCACACAAGGATAGGGCTGGTTTTGGTTGACTTTAATTTGGGAGGGCATTTACCCATGCTGCCCCTTAATCCTTGTGAAGGAAGTGACCTGGAGGGGGCAGCTCCTGGGATGGATGGATTGTCCTCATTTTGTTGCTGCGTCCTCATTAGTGGAGGACAACTGACTTCTGGTAATACTGTAAAGCCACGGGAACTGCAAACGTGTTGATGCAAAATATCCCCATCGTGTTGTGTTCTGTCATGGTTTCTGCATGGGGTTCACAGGCTGATGTAGGAAGACTGCTCGTCTGATACAAGATGCCATGAAGCTCTTATATCGCCTTGCAGTGGTAGCAGGGTCTTTGGGCCAGGCAGCATTAAGAAAGCAAAGGAAGGCATAAAAAACCAGCTGAGGGGTCCCAGGGAAAGATGCTGAGAGAATAGGTAGGACTTTGTCTGCTGACATCCCACAATGCCTCAGAGGAGAACTAGAGAAAGACCTGGGAGGGAGACAAGACATGAACAAGGGTAGAATTATAGGAAAGCTCCTTTACTTCTTCTCCTGGATGGACACACAGCCTACATAATACTCATCTGTTTGCAAAAGGTTGAGCCAGCCCTAAGGCCCTTTCTTTTCACGGGCCTATACTATGGAATGGGGCTAAATATGTGATGCCCTTTCCATTTCCTGCCTTCTTCCTGAGCACTCAGGTCTCTAGATGATATTTTCTTTCCATCTCACAAAATCTCTGTTGGGTCAAATATGGCAGCGGGAATTGTGCTCTGTTGTGACAACTGAAGATATGGAGGCAAGGGACAAAGACAGGCCCAAAGCAGAATGTAGGTCGTTTGTTTTACAGATGTCAGAATGATTTCAGTATTGCTGTTAATTCAAATATCAATGAAGTAGCTGAGAATGTATTTTCCACACCGAATTTTCTGGCTTTCTTTTCTTTCTCTTTTTCCTTCTTTCTTTCTCTTTTTCCTTCTTTCCTTTCTTCCTTCTTCCTTCCTTCCTTCCTTTCTTTCTTTCTTTCTTTCTTTCTTTCTTTCTTTCTTTCTCTCTCTCTCTCTCTCTCTCTCTCTCTCTCTCTCTCTCTCTCTCTTTTTCTTTCTCTCTCTCTCCTCTCTCTCCTCCTTTCTTTGCTTGCTTTGCATGAGAGATCTGAGGTTCTCTCCTGAAGGGTAACTTTTAAAACTAAAGCCACCATTCTCTCTCTCTCTCTCTCTCTCTCTCTCTCTCTCTCTCTCTCTCTCTCTCTCTCTGTGTGTGTGTGTGTGTGTGTGTAATTTCACATATGAGTATGCATTTAGATGCTGGATGTTGATGTCAAGTGTCTTCTCTCTCCACTTATTTTTTGAGACAGAGTTCCTTTATGGAACCCAGAGCTCACCATTTCCATTATGCTAGCTCATCAGCTAACCCTGAGGATCCCCTGATCTCTGTACCTTCAGTGATGGAGTTATAGGTGTGCACCACTATACTCAATGTTTTATGTGAGGGTTAGAGATCCAAAGCCAGGCTCCATGCTCGCAGAGCAGGCAGGTGCAAACTCAGCCATTTACCCGGTCTACAAATAGTATTTTAAAGTGTTACAATTTCAGGATAGAAGATGGACTTGGGAGCATCCCTTTGGATTCCCTCCCAAAATTTAGCTCTACATTTGTTCTTGAATAACTTTGTTACTTTCAGCTACTTATGTTTGGATTTAGAAGCAGAAGTGACCATTGATCTTCTCTGGAATTCTTGAACGCATACCGAGTGAGTGATAGATTTTTTTTTTGCTTGTTTGTTTGTTTGCTTATGCGTAGAATGAAGATAGTTGTGGTAATGCTGGTGGTAGAGATACTGATGAGGGAGAAGAAAGTGGCGATAGCAATGGCAGGTTTGGGTGTGTTGGTGGTGGTGATGTTTGGAATATGGTGGTGGTCGTGGTTGTTGTGACAGTTGGGGATATGTTGACGGCAGTGGCAGTTGTCGACATGGATTAGGGTAGATGTGGTCTTAGTGGAGATAGTGATGGTAGCGGCAGAGGTAGAGGTAAAAGCGGTGATGGTGTGGATATGGTACGAGTAGACGTCATATGATGGTAGTTGTGATTTTGCTTCTTTGATGGTAGCAGAAATGGCTGCAGAGGGTGTAGTATAGAGAGAGGTCGAGGAAATAGTTATGATGGTTATGGGTAGATGGTTTAAAGTGGTAGTGATGGTGACAGTGTTCCCCATCGATTGAGGACAAGGCATCATGCCATTTTGACTTAATTTTCATAATTGTTTTTACTAGATGCTGTCACTGTGCTTGTTGTATGAAAGAAGAAATTGAGATGCATGTGCTACTCTAATTCTCAAAGCGAGTATGACGGGAATGTAAAACTCATTTGCAGACCTGCCTGGCCCCAAAGCCTACACTGTCATTAGGGGCTCCTGTACCCAAATATAAGCCTATTTGTGACTGGGGTACTGTAGCCCTAACTGCAGCACATGTCTAAACAAGTGAGGAGGAAGAAGCAGAAGTGACCGTTTATCTTCTCTGGAATTCTTGAACGCATACCAAGTGAGTGAGAGTACCACAGTCCAATCTCCGTTAGCCTAGAAGAACAGTGATGGGCTGAGTTTAGAAAGAAAGAGGACACAGAAAAGACATCATTCCATGCACCTGCCCTGGCCAATTAATGTCTATTCTTAATTCTTTCCTCACAGTGTTCATTCCACCTTGCTCCTAATTTTAACAGGGAAACTTCATTATGAGTTTTTGTTTATGTTTTTTTTTTTTTCTTTTACATTCCTTGCTCTGGCCCTGTAGCATTAGACTTCCTTATATGGCTAAGTACTGAATGTAGCTTTTCTCCACACTCAAAATAGTATTTTCTTTGCCTTCCTGTTTATAATATGGTATAAGGCTATGTAAGTTAATGAATGCAGAGAATTAATATAGGGGACACTTATTATCTTGTATTGTTGATGTTACCAAGAAGGAATACGGACCTGGAAGTAATTAACAGTAAAAATTATTGATAGAAAGCTTTCCTATGAGAGATAATCCTCATGATGGTTCTTCTAATGCAAATTTAATTCCAAATTCCACAGAAAATTCAGTTTTTAAGCATATTTTTTATTTTATTTTATTTGAGACAGTCTTATGATGCAGCCAGACTGGCCTCAAATACACAGTATTCCTTCCTCAGCCACTTGAGTGCTGGAACTACAGTCATATGGCACCACACCCAGCTTAGATACACTATAAATGCCAATTTCAAGTCACTTTGCTTTTAATTACATTCTCTCTAGGGGACAAGAACAAGGAAAAAAATTACTTAAACTCTAATGATGAGCAAATGACATCTTCCATATACTTCAATAAATTCACATATGTCTGCAAAACTGTTTTTAGATGAAATCGCTTTGTTTCCTTTGATGTTTTAATTTTGCGGGCAAATTACTAGTCTGTTTGGAGCAAGTCCATTGGTAGTATTCATAAACATAGTTAATTATAGCTTTTATAAAAAATCCACAATGGTTTCTCCTTCAACAAAAATATATTTTTCTTAAGCGCACACATTTTTTTTATTTAGAAATAAAAGAAGTAAAAGGTAAAATTATGCCATAATCATATATAGATTAATTCTTAGGGAGCAATGAACACAACCAAGTCCCAACATGACAAGGACAACTTACTGTCTTGCACATCAGACACTGTGGCCATAATTGGACACAATTGTTAAAATGGACTATTCCCTTTAAGGTGTATAACTGTGTGTCAGGGATTTATGTATCTAGAGGGCAGAGATGAGAGGAGGAAAGAGGAGGGGGTCAGAGGAGAGGAGGGGGTTGAGGGGAGAAGGGAGACTAGGGGGGATGAAAGAGTTGGAAGGTTGAGAGACAATGTAATTAGGGAAAGAAGAGAAATGAAGGTGGGGGAGGGGCAGACTGACAGACAGACAGACGATAGAGACAGTATACAGCCCTGATTAGATTCCAGCTATTATTAAAATGAAGTGAATACTGGAATTAGTTCAGATTCCTGCTCCACCAAACAGCAGACAATATAAAAATAAGGAAACAGAAATGCAACTCGCTGCTGATTTGCTGAAAATAAATAGAAATTTTGTCCTTGAAATCATGTAAGAGCCTGAGTCTGTTTGAGAAACCCTAAGTAGCTAGTGGAATCTAATAGGGCTGGGGCCCCATTCCTTCATCCCTTCTATCAACATGTTCTGTAAACACCTCATCTGTGTCAAGTTCCTCACAAGATGCTACAGAGCTGACTAAAGCTGAGTCCCTTCCATAAAGAACCTTGTGTCTAGGAGAGGAGATAAACAATATCCAACCACACAGCCCTCTGATTGTGTAGTCATCCCTGATGCTCCAACTGTGCCCTGTGCCTTCCTCATCATGTCCGTCTCTCCTGGTGCCTCTGGATAAGGCTCTTGCCTTGGTGTTCAGGCTGAGAGCCAATGATGATGAGCTGGCCACTTCTGGCAGCTAGACCCTGTGTGTGACTGCTCTTCCTTGGAAGAGAACCACACACTACTGCTCTTTCACTGTCCCCATCCCAGATGGCTCTTTCACAGTTTGGCTGCCCTCTTGGATAGAGACAAGAAGGGTAGCAATTGGTCACATTCAAATTGGATTCATGTCTCACGGTATAATGAACCAAGAGGAAAGTGAACTGGAGGGAGAAGTGTTCATCTTCCAGCATTGTTTCCTAAACCTGCGTGTTACCAGGGAAAGCAGAGGTGGTTCCCATCTGCGTCCTTTCTTTAAATGGCATCATTTTTTCCAAGCAGAAACAAATGAAGCCACATTATAGGACTTTGAGAAGCTGGAGCATGGTGGCTTCGGGATCTCAGGCTCAGGGGGCCTAACATCCTAGGAAACCATGGTCTACTACTGAAGGAGCCCAAGCAGATCCCAAATGAAAGACAGCGGAGTAGGGGGAGAGTTCCTTGAGCTGTAGTGTTGGAAAAGGGCGTAAGTGCGGGTGAGTTCTTGGATGGTGTAGGTTGGATAGTGGGATGTTAATATGATGTATTGATTAATGTGTTTATAATACTCATATCCATAGGTGTAAAGACCAATACAATGAGTATCAAGACTATGTATTTACCCAGAAATATATACAGCTGAAACATTTGGAGAAATAGTAATGAATACTTGAAATGTATTCTGTAGGTCTGGGCACTTTCAAGGAGAGAACTTTCTTAATGGTCGCTGTAATTTGTAATTTCTTAACTCAAACTTTTTTGTTTTTGTTTTCCCAAGACAGAGTTTCTCTGTGTAGCCCTGGCTGTCGTGGTACTAGCTCTATAGACCAGGCTGGCCTGGAACTCACAGAGATCCTACTGCTCTGCCTCCTGAGTGCTGGGATTCATGGTTTGAACAACCACCCAGCAACTTAAACTCTTTTAGTCCATGAATAATCAGAGATTGTTTCTTATATATGAAGCTGTTAAAGTGGGTCTGTATCTTTGTACCTAAAGTTAAGTTTCCCAGTCTACTGAATTGAATTGGTCCATTCTGCTTACCATATATACAGATATAGTTATATCTATGCATATGCATATACCATATACATACATATTCCAGCCATGCTGTCAGTGGGCTTCTTTTTATTTTGTCATCTATGGGATGAGAATAGGCATCCCTGTTTCAAATAAATTCCTCTATCTAGTACCTGCCGTATAGCAAGTAATGTTAGATGTAATTATTGCCTTGAGCTCTTTTCCAGACAGTTGTTTACAGAGGTCTAATCTTTAGGCAGAGATGGCATTATAAAACCATTATCCATGCATATTAAATATAAAAAAAGGCTATTGGGAAGTAGGCAAAGGGTGTTTATCTTTTGACTTTCCTTTTCCTAAAACATAACACTTTGAAATTAGTGAATCGTGTATATTTGTGCATATGTGCATGCATGCAGGTGTGTGTACGTGTGTGTGTGTGTGTGTGTGTGTGTGTGTGTGTGTGTGTGCATTTGAATGTACTTATGCTCAGGGTAGAATTTCTTGAACTTATAACTGTCTGTTAGCCTGGCAAAAACAGTAACTCCAGAGATAGATGACAGTTATAACAAGATGCTGCCCTAGCAGATGCCCTACAATGAGCTCACCATTCTGATAAAGGAGGTGAGTAAAGCAGGATGGATATTATGTGTAGACCAGGGAGCTTGGGCCACTTGAAATCTTGAAATTGGGAAAGGACAGAGATGAACCTTTTCTGCTAGCAACCCTTGGCTGGCTACAAGGTCTCTAATCTCCATTTCATTTTCACACCAACCCTTTGGGGAATTAGCAGTCCTATTTCAGGGCAGGGTAGTGTTGCAGTGATTAATGTCTAGTAGTACCCCCAACAGGTGACTCCTGAAGAGAGAGCAGAGAAAGATGGAAGCAGCAAAGACTTTTACACAAGGGAATTAAGTAGGTTCAAAGAATTAAATAGTGGCCCCAATTGCCCAAGACAGACTTGACGCTGCCCGCCAGTGGCATTAGTGACCTGCCATACACTTTCAGCATGCCCACAGATGCTAACACCTGGCTAAGCTTGTCTTTATCCCTCCACCAACTCTGATCCTTGCAACTTTCTATGTTTTGATCTATTAGTATGTTCAGGGAAACAAGACAAACAAACAAAATAGTACTTCCTGCGGTGGCCTGTTCGGTGCCTAATTTAGAAACTTCAAGACTAGCATGTTCTTTGCCTTCTGCTTCAAACTTAGTGGAAGAAAAAAAAAAAAGGAAACGATCACAGCATAAAGTGATAAATCCTCATTATCATGAGTGTTGTGAGAATTCAGGCACCCTAGCCCCCAAACACTAATATGCTGTCTTCTCCCCTTTTCCTGTGTGTGTATGTTGAAAAAATACTACCTTAAAGCCACATGTGGTGGGACATGCCCTTTCAGAGAGCAGGGATTGCTTGAGAGTTGGGGATATCTTGGCCTACATAGGAAGTTCCAGGCCAGCCTGAGCTCCGGAGTGAGACCCTGTCTCTAAACACTACCTTCCCACCTTTAATTTCTTCAGCACACCTGATCCTATTTCTGAATGAGGAACTAATGCAACTCAATCCTGTCGGAATTCCCAGTGCTGTGTGGACTTATCCCACTTTCCTGCTGTTCTTACTCTTTCATGCTGTGGAAATCTGCTGTGTGGAAGACCGTAAAACCCAAGCCAGAAAGCCTCCTTTTTGTATAATCATCAGAAGACATGCAAAAATTAATAAATTAAGACATTTTAAAGTTTTGGTTTGTTGACACCACTCTAACTTGGCCTAATAAGTTCATAAGATTTTTTTCTTCCTCTTTTCTCTTTTTAATTTGGAGCTTTTCAGTCATGAGAAAATTCATGTGTTTAAGACGCTAGTTTTTTGTGTGAATTTTCTCCCAGCTAAGAGGTTCATAGTAATTTTTTTTTTTAAGTGAAGAATGTAATCCAGGAAACAGGGTGGAATACAGAAGTCAATAGACGTTCTGGGGTCTGAAGTTGCCCAAGCCAACTGGACTTTTCAGAGCAGTTGCTGATGGCGGCTTTTCCAGTCACTGTCCCCGCTGCTCTGGCCAAGTCATTCTCTCCCTTGGTAGCTTAGTTTCCCCCAGGAAAACAAAGGCGTTAAGTGCTCTGTGGATCTTCTGTGATCTGTAGGTCTACCTCCATCTCAACATCACCATCATGGGAGAAAAAGGAGGGTGGAGAGAAGGAGAGAACAGAGCAGCAAATGAAATGGATAGTCAAGTAGGAGAAAACTTGACTTGTAATTTTAACAATTAAATTACCCTTTGTCATAACGATGTACAATGCTTAATTTATAAAAAAAAAAAAAATAAGCCATTAATGGAGTAAAAGCCAAAACCAGAGACTCTTAAATACCCCTTTCTTAGTTAATTTCAGCAAGCATGTAATTGAAAAATTATCTGTGACCCCAGCATGCTATTCAGCAAAATTTTCCAAAACACTTTTCAATATTCCATGTAAATTAGCATTCCCGTTGGTGTGTTTAATGTGCCTATATATTTCTAAATTGGATCACTTTGAAACACACAAGGGGCACTATCAGTAATTATGAAGTTACAACAATACAGGAATATATACACAGTCACTCTACGGCTGGCAGTCTTAGAAAGTTAGAAACCACCTTTCATCTGGAGACATGTATAATCGGGAGGTCCACCGTCGTCAGAAATTGAAGGCGGTCTATTTGAGGTTTCTCTCCGCCAGCTTTTCCCACCCACATCCTGTTTTTGTCAAGTGAACCTCTTGAGAAATGCGTTACTAGAACCTGGTAGTGAACATGTGTGCTAGAATAAAGATGGACACAGCAGCTTAATTAGATGGAGCAGAATGGAAGAGCGATCCATTACGCCTAAACCACAGGTCCAGCGGTTTGCTAGTCAGACCATGTTGGCAGTTTTCTTTCCTTCTTCCCTGCCTCTCCTCCCCCATGTGGATGAAAACAATTGATTTTTTTTTCCCCTTTTAAGTCTTGGGGAAATTGTAGAGCTGTCCTTTCATCAGCTCTGTAAGACTGTGAGCATGCTGTTGCCTCTGGAGCAATGGTAAGGTAGGCAATTCTGGTTTTGTTCTTTGAGGAAGAAAAATCTTGAAGTTCCTAATAGTCCTAAAAGACAGTTATTCAGCACCGTATCTTAGACCTCTTGACCTCGCCCTATCTTATTTTACTCTTATTGCTGCTGGTTGTACAAACCCAGAGAAGTATGGACGTTTCTAAGCTACTGTGACTCTGAGCAGCGGCTCTCAACCTTCCTAATGCTGCCACCCTTTATTACAGTTCCTCATGTTGTGATGACCCCAACCCTAAAAATATTTTTGTTGCTACTTCAGAACTAATTTTGCTACTTCTTTGAATCATAAGGTAAATATTTTGGAGACAGAGAGTTGCCAAAGGGGATTCGAACCCACAGGTTGAGAACCCCCGCTCTAAACTCTTTCTCATGTGATCCATAGTTCTTCCTCCTGTCCTGGCCATAGATATGTTTAGTCCCCTTTACCACAAGTGTCCCAGTCATACAGTCCATGCCTTTGGTATCTAGGTGGCATAAAATCTGAGTGTGTTCTCTCCAGTATTGCCACTCTTCAAAGTGCCCCCCTAATTACTCCTATTAACTTATTAAGAATAGTCATCTCTATGGTCTTTATTTAATATTGTTTCTTAGGGTAGAGTTAAAAAAAAAGGAACATTATTTGTCTTTAGGCATAAGCCCACCCAATTAAGATGAAGTTAGCTCTCTATTTATCATAGTACATATATGAACTTATTATTTACACATGACAAATAATGATTATTGATTTCAAAAGATGGAGAAATATCGTAAAATTTGCCCCAAAGAAATAGGCTTTCAAGAAACTAAAATATAATAGTTTTATTTTAAGTATAAACTTATGGATGAACAAAAAATAGTTGAGGAATTAAATATTTTAATTTATTCTGTGATTTTTTTAGTCATAGGTCAGTTAAGGCATAAACAGTGTAGAATTTAGCACAAGGAAGATGCAATTTAACCAGAGAAGCACATAATTAGAATAATTAAACCTGGAGCTTTCCTTAAGTAAAACACCAGAAAGTTTCAATTGACCACAGTGTTAATGTTATTGGGTAGAATGGGTAAGTAGCACCATGTAAGGGTTTCAAGGTCTTAGGCAGGGGTCAGACATACTGTCCCATCAAACCTTTTGTTATGTCTTCTGAGGGAACTGATGTATGGATGCAGGTGATTTTACTTCCCCAATGTCTAGACATCTCCGTGTCTAGAACATCAATAGTTCCCAGAGTTTTGGTTGAGGAGTTGTTAGAAAACAGGTTATTGTTTTCCAATAAACCTGACACTTACGAGGTAACAAAGAATGCAAGCTGTCTTCAGTAGCTCTGAAATCAATCTGTGTTTTGCCTTGTAAGGTACTTGAGGGGCATGAACAATATTTTGCATCAGAGAAATTATGCAACTACTTTTCTGTTTCTAAATTGTTTAGATCATTAAGGTGCCATTTATATCTTAAGTTATTTTTAATTGATGGGAAATATGGTGCTCAGGAAATGAATTCCTGTAGCATTTACTAGGTGGTAAACCAACCTGTATTATTCCTGGTGAAGCATATTATGTACCTGCAAATGGCTGGTTTATAGTACAAGAATAAATGATATATCTTCCATGTACAACCTCGATATATCTATGTATTTATCCAGAAATTGAGAAATATAAATCTCTGCCTCATGAACAAAATAAATTGGAATGAAACTTCTTGACAGGTATCATCCGGTTGAGCTTCTGCTTAGAAGACCTTGGTTGGTATCATGCTGTGCAGTGATGCTGTTATGTGGACTAGGGCCTCAGACAGGCTACCAAATGTCAATGCTTTCACTGCAATCCAAATGAGCCCTTCAGGAGGGGAAATAAACAAATGTAGAATATAAAGTACCAGGGCTAGTCACTTCTGCTAGTCCTTTGCTTTCTTTTAACAAGAAAGAAGGACTAGAGGGAGCCAAGATGGCTCAGTGGGGAAAGGCGCTTGCTGTAAATACTGCTGACCTGAGTTCAATCCCCGGAACTCATACAATGACAGGAGAGACCTGACTCCTACAAGTTGTCCTCTATGCTTCAGGCATGTGAACAACACACACACAAACACACACACACACCAATTTAAAAAGAGGTGACTGTAGTGGTGCATACCCATAAATCTCAGCAAATCAGAGGTAAAGCATAGGCTATATGAGCGCTAAACTAGCTCTAGGCTTGTTTAGGTTACACAGCAAGTTCAAGACCAGCCTAGGCTATATGAAACCCTGAATCAAACAAATAAAGAAGTAAAAAAGGAAGAGAGGGGAAGAAAAGAGAGAAAGAGGAGAGAAGAGGCTAGGTAAAGGAAAGAAAAAAGGCTGGGCAGTGGTGGCACATTCCTCTAATCCCAGCACTTGGCAGGCAGAGGACGGTAGATCTCTCTGAGTCCGAGACCAGCCTGGTCTATAGAGCTACACAGAGAAACTCTGTCTAAAAAAAAAAAAAAAAACAGAAAGAAAGAAAGGAAGGAAGAAGGAAAGAAGAAGGAAGGGAGGGAAGGAGAGAGGGAGGGAGGAAGGAAGGGAAGGAGGGAGGGAAGAAAAGAAAGGAATCCAAACCAAACAACTCTAACTGGATCTTCTTACAGTGCTTTGTTATTGAAAGTGCTTCTCAGTAGTGAGCATCCAGAGTTGTGTCCATCACTCCTGATGGCTCTTGTTGTCATAAATCTCTGAATTCTCATCATGACCGGCACATGCCTTTGCAGTCCTTGCAGCTATGGGTTTGTGTATATCTAAAATATCAGCCAGTGAATTCCCACTGAAATCAATGAAATTGCCTGTGCTGTGTTTGATCGATGCAGGCAGTAACTAAGGAGCATATGCTTGCAAGGAAGCAGAACGAATCTCATTGCACTTAAGTAGCACACTTTTCCTGTGGTCTAGAGTCAGCTCCCACTGAGTGTGCATATCCCTCCAAGGTAGTGTTAAATTGTTGCCCAAGACTGTTATTATAATCATCATTAATAATTATTATTATCCTTAGCATTTAATCAAGTGTCTGATATACTTTCTATGGTTGTAAATGGATGATTATAAAGTAGGTAAATGTCTTCTCTGTAAAACAGAACAGGCTTTGTATTCTCAGGATTAAGATTCAGCACATTTGTGAAAACTGAGTACATATGGCCACTTTAGCTAACACACCATCAGAATCACAAGTTGCCTCATCAACAGGATTATAACCTTTTACAGACTGCATTCGTGGTTGTATGGGATTGATATATTCTTAGAAGACACTAAGCAACCTGTGCAGTATAAACAGTATTAGCTGGGCTATAGATTCTGAAATCAGGCCATGTGGTTCTAAACCCAGATCAAATATTTACTTAGGTGATATTGGGCTAGTTACTTTTGCTCTTGGTTGTGCAGTATAGGTTTGTGTTAAAAGCATCCACCCACTAAAGAAAGCTCTTTAAACTGAACTCCAACTATCTGAATGATGCTCTCGTTATATGCCCACAGCTTAGTTAATGAGGTTCTGTCATTGGTTTTTGGTTTGAGGTTGTGTTTAGGTTTCTTTTTTACTACTGTTTAAACAGAAAGAATTAGTGCTAGAGTGCACTTTTTTTTTTTGATAAACAAAATCTCTGTGTACATCTTTATGCTAAATTTTTGTATTAGAATAAACAGACCAGAAGACCACAGACATGATAAGGCTTTCAATAATATTCAAGATGCTGTTTTAAAAGAGTCTGTACCCATTTGCATTCCTGATATCTGTTTACAATTTTTTTTTTTTTTTGGTTTTTCGAGACAAGGTTTCTCTGTGTAGCTTTGCGCCTTTCCTGGGACTCACTTGGTAGCCCAGGCTGGCCTCGAACTCACAGAGATCCACCTGGCTCTGCCTCCCAAGTGCTGGGATTAAAGGCATGCACCACCACCGCCCGGCCTGTTTACAATTTTCTAATGAAGCTAAATTTTTGTTAGGATGCCTTATGAGTGCATATATATACATGTACATATATAATAGATTCTAAATACTAGATTACATTTGATGATGGTAATATACAACAATATATATACATGTATATATACATATATATCAAGAATTTTATTCATGTACATAATGTGTTTTTGTCAAATCTACTCTTTAATTCTTTTCCCCTCCCAACATTATGGGCTCATTTTCAACCCACTGAGTGAATTTAATGTTATTCAGTATGTGCATGGATGAAGGGTCACTACTGGAGCATGGGCAACCTCTTAGGGACTACCTGAGGAAAAGTGACTCAGCTCCCCCAGTAGCCAGCAGCTCCTCAGCAAGGGGAGGAGGAGCCCCATCCTCCTTCCATGCTAGGATTTTGCCCAGCCCCATATTTTCAAATAAACATCTGCAAAGCACTCTTCTTTCCCTTCCATAATCATATAACCAAGCTATCTGATAGCTGTTCAATAGTTACCATGTAGAACTGCAACCCAAATACAGTGACATTCTGTGCTACTAGATGCTGCTTTCATCCAGTACCAATTCAAGTTGGAAGATGTTGATGGCATTTCTGCAAGTCAGGATAATTTAGTGTTCTGATGAGGACGAGTTTTCGTTACCTCATGGCTCATGAGAGGTGTTATAATAATCTAACAAATCACCCATTTAATTTATAATTTATAGCTTTAGTTAAAAAAGACAAAAACAAAACAAAAAACAACAAAACAAACAAACAAACAAAAAAGCCCGTGTACCCTATCCCTTGCCCTGTGACTTATTGAGATGTTGAACTAAAAAGTTCTTTTCAGATGGGAAGTGTGGGGTCTTAGAACTCTCTGGTGATGTCCCCAGGTTTCAGGGAAATGACCCTTAAATGCATAGCCTAGGAACTAACAGAAGATTAGCTGAGGGTGGCTAGATCATTGGCTGCGGCTTTCTTCCTTTCCAGGTCCTCAGTAACACTCACTCAGCTGTGGGTGGAGGAGAGCCTTGGCTTCCCTAAGGCTCCACCATACCAGATTTTATCAGCCAGTCTAGGGAGACATTCTGCTCCTCTAGCTTTGCAGCGTTCCATCTACACTCAGCCTTCACCTTATCCTTTTGGACCCTCACCTGCCGTGATGGAAAAGCTAGACATTTACGGCTCTCCAACTCATTTAGAAGTATTAAAGTTCCAATCTGGCACCTCTGTATTGAAAGTTCTTTTAAAGTTATGTAGAGAACTTCCTAGCATCTTAAAGTACAAGAAAAGACCCTACTCCAAGAACACTGACATTTCTGATTATTCTTGTACTGACTGTCAGTCATTAGTTAATACATTTTTGAGGTAATGCATGGTATTTAAACTAGAGTCTTCATGTCAGTATATATGTTGTGAAGGTAACTGACAACAGATAATTTTTTTGTTTGTTTGTTTGTTTTTTTCGAGACAGGGTTTCTCTGTGTAGCTTTGCGCCTTTTACCTGGAACTCACTTGGTAGCCCAGGCTGGCCTTGAACTCACAGAGATCCGCCTGCCTCTGCCTCCCGAGTGCTGGGATTAAAGGCGTGAGCCGCCGCTGCCGCCACCCAGCTAGATAAATCATTTTGAACTGAATTTATCTACCAGTGGTAAATGCTTAAAAACTCAGTGTTACAGAAGGGGGATGCAGTGATGGGAGACATCACATAAAATATTCTTAAATGGAGCTTATAACAGTCTTCCAGGACTTAGCTAACAGATTTTCCAAAACCCTGTTAGTCACTTTCAAGGAAATACATGGAAATTTCAGAAGGATGTCAAGTGAAGACTGGTCAATTGACAGAAGGTCTTACTCATCAAGAGTGTTTCATAGAATTACAAGGGAAAGGAGAAAAAAGAGTAGGAGCTTGAGAGGAAGGAAGTAGGAAGAGAGGGTAAAGGACAGGGAAGAAGGGGGAAGGACTAAGTAGGAGAGAGGGAGGGAGGAAAAGATGAAGTACAAGAAGCAAAGAAAACACTCATTGGCATCAATATAAACATTGAATTTCAATGAAGCCAGTGAAGACTGAGACGGTTGAAGGATGACCTCACTGTTCTTCCTGTTCTGACGTCTGTACAAGGCAAACATGCCCAAACGACCCATAAACCATCACACAGGTGGATCACAGAGCAATGTCAGAAAAGGAAGCTTTCTTCTCTTTCTTGGAAACCGAAAGGCACATTGGACCATGGGCTCTCACAAGAATTCCAATTTGTAGATCGCACTTGGAAAGGAGACAGCTGTTAAATCATGAGTCACTCAACCTCTGGAAACCACCATTTAGAGACACAAAAGCACTCATGGACTTTTCTTCAGAAATTTATATTTACGCCATTCCTTGGCTTTGATCCACAGTGCCCTCCATATTTATTTTCATTTTGCTTGCAGAAGTTGTTTTAGCCAGTGTAGACATGCAGCCCATGCTAACTCCAGGCCTCTCGTCCTGCTTTTTGCATCTTCTCTGATGAGTAACAAGAACAAGATTCATTTGTGCTCTGAAATTTGGCATTCTGTCCAATTATTGCAGCATTTCTTTGGGGAATTGAAAAGCATATCCTCCTAGTACTTTACTCTGTTTGCCTTATGAGGACCACTTAATTTACATCATTGACTCCAATTCTCATCTGAAATGAGACAACATCCTGAGGGACTGGGGCAAGTGGTGTGATTGCTTCGTGGTTCAGTAAATTACAGAATTTTCTCGGGATTACAAAGCCACTTCTGGAAACAAGTATTTGACAAACAGATCATGGCCGTTACCTCTAAGCTTTCTCTGGTGTTGAGAGGGAAGGAGAGAGAGAGAGAGAGAGAGAGAGAGAGAGAGAGAGAGAGAGAGAGAGAGAGAGAGAGTTAGTCTTTGTCAATTGTTTGGATTTTCAACAGCAACAACCAAAGCTTTGCTGTGGCACTCTGTTCAACATTCATTTGAAGTGCAGTGGGGCCTTTCTATGGACAGTTTGCCTAGCTGTTCAAGAATGAGCTTCCTGGTTAATTATGCATTTTTTTTTTTTAGCTCAGAAGCAGGGTACTGTGCCAGCTTGAGACGACTGAGATGCTCTAGTTCTACTTACAATCATGAAAATGTAAGACATGTCGCTGTAAATCAGAGTCACTGTCCTTAAAGTCCATATTCTGTCTCCTAATGAACGTTAGTCATGGAGGACTACTGGGGTGGGGTGGGGGTGTGTGACGATGACCTATTGACTCCTTGAAATGGTTCTTGGTTTTGTTTCCTCAACATGCCCAAACCCTTAGTATATGGAAGTTTATAAATGTAAGAGTTGTTGCATAGAATCACATCATTTAAAAATATCCCATCTTGTCTCTGTGTGGTGGGGTGTGGAGGAGGTTGCTTGTCTCCTTCCGCTCACATGTCCCTCTGCCCTATGGGCCCAGGGGGTTGAACTCAGGCCACCAGGCTTGGTAGTAAGCACTATTGCCCCCCCCCCATTTCATTCCTCTAGCTCCCACATCATGTGTTTCAACGCATTCTTTGAAAATCACCATCTCTATTGCGGCGAAACCTTAACTGTCTTGAAGGAAACAATCAAGCCAAGGAGTCTGAAGAGGTGTCATACTAAGTAATCCATACAGATGGTCTCAGTATTTGCAAGGGAGAAGAAAAATAAGTCCAAAGACAGGGGTGGGGGAGATCCCTTGTTAGATATGTATAGGAAAAAGCTTTTTCCTCACATGACTGGTGAGTAAGGAAACTGTAGGAAAGTTTTAAAATTCATGAATTTACTTCGTTCTTGGTAGCCTGAGGTTAAAATTCCCCTTCTGGGGCATTGGATCTACAAATCCATGATAATCTTAAATATATGAAAGTTGTCTTTTAAAATAATGAAGTGAAATGGTCCTCCTAGTACTGAGAACCAGGAGCTCTCTGCTTACTTCCTTCAGAGCACATATGGTTCAGTCAGGAGTTTATTTTTGCTGTGTTACTGTGTTGCCATGCTCTGTCCTTCGGAGACAATGCTATTATTGTTCATTATTAGTTACACATTTGTTTGGGCTGCCAGAGTGCTTTCTATGAATAAATCCTGTACCATTTGGATCTCGTGTAATAATTACTGTCTTACTATTGTGAAACTACTGTTGAATTTCAGGTGATAGTATGCGAAGAAAGGAAAGGATATGGGAAATGTCTCCAGATTACTGAGAAGGTTGAAAAGGGGGACAGATGGTCAGTGACTGGACTCTTTCAGAATCAGAGTTCTACCGAATTTACTCATGTAGGGAAAGTAGAGACAGAGATCGAAGGGATCCCACTGTGGCCAATGATGTCTTTCTAAATATAGAAAATGGCAGCTAATGGGTAAGGATGGTAGTATCTTCTTCCCTGAGATAAACAGGAGAATAGAGGGTGGTACTTTCAAAGGGAGCCACTGAGAATGTTCTCCAGGCTATTTATACAGCTGATGTGCTAACCAGGGAGCAAGAGCATTTCCTCTTTGGATAATCAAGAGTCTACTCTCCTCCCAATTCTTGGGTTTAATGGGAGAATGGTTGCTTTGCAAAATGTTTGCTTCTGAATAAAGGGATTTGGCGTGTTGTACTGAATAATGCCAAATTGCCCGATGCTTGAAGCTTACCTTATTTTTGATGTCTCCTATTCACCAAGGATTAGCGTTAAGCTCCAATCTAATTCTAAATTTAAGTCCCCCAATGGTTTTAGGTGATGCTAGTTTATGTGCCGTGTGCATGGAACCTGCGTCTTATACTTGTGAGTGTCATTTATGGGAGACACAGATGCCTAATTAGGGGAGAACTTCATGGCTTTAATTTTGTTAATTTTAGTTCTGGAGCAGAAAAGCCACAAATGAAAAGCTAATGACACTGTTGTGGTAGTAGCTTAATAGAGAAGGCTTTCATGTGAGAGGAAGATGATTTACTAAGCACCAAGTTAAGTGGGGGGGGGGGGGGCTTGAACGATGGATGGTGTAGTCGAGGTAAGAGTGGCTGAGTTATGACTTCAGAATAGTGTCCAAGGCTATCCCTTCACTTTCCTTTGGGGTAAAAGACTGAATATTAGCTCTTTTATATGATACAGTCCAGAGGTTACTTCGGCCTCTGGGGGAAAAAAAATCAATAGCAGGCACAAGTTAAAGAAACTACAGCTATCAATCTGGGTCATAACAACAATAAAAATAATCAAAGGCAATCTGAGGTTCCTTAGCACCCATATTTTAATCAATAGAAGCTTGAAGTTGTCCCTTTAAAACTGGAAGTTCAGATGTAGGACAATGAGCACATATATTTCTTAGTCTCCGGTCATACATGTTTTAATGGATGCTGACGTCTGTATTTAAACACATGACTCATAAACTCAACAAGATCAGAACATTCAAAAAAAAATCTTTCATTAATGAGTTAAACACAACCACACAAGCACTGTCTCTCTTTCTCTCTCCCTCTCTGTATGTATAATATATATATATTATATATATATGAGTGGGTGTGGGTGTGTGGTGTGTATAGTGTGTGTACATATATATGTATATATTCAGCTAGTATAGAAAATCAGATCTAGATATCAATAAACATAGGATATACAATTATATATATTATATTATATATATATATATAAATTCAGTTAGCAAATTCTTACAGCAAAGGTAAACAGAATCTGCTTTGGCTATGAGGACTTGTTCCTTCACTACAAGAAATACATATGAAGAACTCAACAAGATTGTGTTAGTTTTCCACTAGCTCATTCAAAACTATTTTCCTCTCTCTGAAAAAAAAGAGTTTTAGCATATCAAAAAGTGCAGAAAATGTTAAATTTGGTTTGGGAGGAAAAAAATGTATGAATTTTGTTAATACACAAACTCATGATTAAAAAAAGTGTCATGGGAGAAAAAGCAGAAAACATCGAGGGTTAGACCTTGCAAGTCCTAGGTAGCATAACAGTAGCCCAGGCAGGGAAAAGATGCTCTGGCCACACAAACAAAGCACAGAGACAGGAGGATTTACAGCAGGCTTGAAGGATGCCACAAATAGAGCTTTCACTTAAGGATATGATGCAGAAAATACACAGCGTTTAAAGCAAACAGTGGGAAGTGCAGTCATGGCCCAGTGATGCTGCCCACAAGCTGTAGTAGAAAGGACATTAGTGCCATAAAAGAAGGTCGGCCTTCAGATGTACCACTTGTCCTGAATGACCCTTTTCTCATACAGACGCCAGGCACATCTGTGTCACTGACGTGCTCAGCTCTCAGATCTCTGTTGTAGTGTGATGGACTCTGTGTTTTGTAAACTGGAAAACACTGTGCAAGCACTCGGCATGGATGTCTTCCTAGACCAGAAACCAAGACCGCCCGCCTGGCTCTCCCAGCCATGTCCTCCAAAGGTGGATTTCCCCACTGCGTTTAGTGCTTCCTACCCATTTCCTGCCTCTCCTTATTGCAGGGAGAATTGGCACCCGGAAAGGGGCTGCCTATGCCAGTTGGCAGACAAAGTCCTTAGAAGGCAGATGCTCTCTTTCTGACATCACCACCCAGATCTCTCCCTGACAGGAGCCTGCCCCTGCCCCCACCTCTCCAGGCTCTTCCTTCTTGCTGAGTTCTCACTCCTGGGGGAGGCAGTTCAGTCAACCCAGCTTGCCTGCGGGGACACCCTCTCACTTCCTTCCTCTCTTCTGGCCTCTCCTCCTCCACTTTCCTTTCCATCTGATCCATGAGTGCTTCACAAATGGCTTCTCTGTGGACCAAAAATCAAAACAAAAGATTGCAAAAGAAGAATCTAGTGGACATGTACAGCTTTGACTTGGCATGGGTCTTGCCATCTTACAAGGACTTCAAGTTGCCTTTGTGAAACCCTCAGTCTGGTCTAACATACATTCCCCCCCTTTTTTAAATTTCCTATTTATACCTCTTTCTCAAATGATCCACCCTCATCTTTGATTTCTAGGATCTGTCTTCTGCTTCTGACCTTGTTCTTAAAGGGAGCTATTTGTTCAGTGTGGTTCGGTGTAGTGTTTTATCCAGATTATCACCCAGCTGAGGGGTTTCAGGAGGGGAGGAAATCCAGTTTTCATTATGCCAGTTACAACTAAAAACAACTTCAGAATTCTTCATCAGTCAGTCCCCTCTCCCCAAATGTCCCTGATTTTTAAAAGTATTAGTGTTTCCCACAGCGTAGTGTTTTTGGAAACACAATATAAGATCCCCAGGGAGCATTTAGATGGTTTTTCAGATGGTGAGAGTCAAAATAAAAATCAGTTTTAAAAAAAAATTTTTTTTTGGATCCGGACCTCTAGAGACTTGGTCATTCTATATCTGCATCAGATCCTTTCAGCTGACATTTCTGAAAGGATTCTGTAAAATAGTCACTCTAAGGTGGCTGTGACAGGGGTAAGGTTCTAGTGGCCACAACCTCCTCTGTAGCAGATGTTTCTGCTAATTATCTCCCAACTGCTCTCATCCTCTTTGTGACTGAGAAGAAGAGGAAGTGAGGAATGCACAGAAGAGTGTCAGCAAAGCTCACATTCATTTCCCCGGGGCATCTTATTGGCTCCAGCTTGCCCTGCAGGAGCAGTGCCCTACTCTGAGACACAGTAGAAAAGTTTTCTTCCTTTCCGTAGGTCTGGCCTCAACCAGAAAGAGAAAAGGTGCGTAGAAGACGCCTGAGCTGATTTCCCTGTGCCTTCCTTCATTTGGGGAACTGTTATCAAATGGAATTAGAGTTTCACAATAACAGCTACTCCAGACCGCAGAGTCTCCCAAGGGTGCTCTTTCACTCTGCACCCTGGGCTATTGGTACTTGCCTGTCCTCACTTCATTTTTTTCAAAGCTCATTTTCAAAACATGTTCCAAACATCTATGAAAATGCTGTAGTTGTCTTCGCCAGTGTTCTATTTCTGTGAAGAGACACCACGGCCATGACAACTCTTATAAACAGAGAGCATTTAATTGGGGCTAGCTTACAGTTTCAGAGGTTTATCCCATTATTGTCATGGCAAAAAGCATGACAGCATGTAGGCACCCATGATGCTGGAGAAGGAGCTGAGAGTTCTACATCTGAATCTGAAGGCAGCAGGAAAGGTGAGACACTAGGCCTGGCTTGAACTTTTGAAATCCCAAAGACCACCCCTGTTTCATGCTTCCTCCAAGTCCACACCTCCTAACTCCCTGTTGACCAAGAATTCATATCGATGAGCCTATGGTGGCCACTCCTACTCAGACACCACAATAATGAACCACAGTGGTTTCTTGCTTTTGAAGCATATGAGCGTGGCAATAATGCATATTAGTCTGTTTCTGATGAGCCACGTCGACAGATTTTTGCAAACATCCCAATCTGTTGCTTCTTCCCAGGCCTAGGAAGATGTGTCATTTATCATTCAAGATGGGAGAATGGAAGTCGGGAAACAGCTACAAGGATTGTTCTTGCATAACTTACATAAGCAAAATATACTTAGGGTGGCTAAATATTTATGAATGTGTAGGTATGTAAAGAAATTAAAAAACAATTGTATGTAGTCATTCAAAATGTTACAGTGACTAAGTACCGGTTATCAATGAAGATGTTTATATGTTTTAATGAGAATGGAATATTTTTATAATGTTAATTATTCTGTGATTGAGTTCTGAAAAGCAGAAAAAGAATGTGCACATAAGGACAGCAGTTGGAAATTGTGGGAACAGTTGCTAACCTTTGGTGGTATGATAATAGAAGTTATTTTCCTCCCTGCGTGCATCTATGTTTTTTATTTTATGGTGAGTTTTGTACTGCTATGTGACTTTTGAGATGTTTAAGATTTTAATAGCATGTCACAGAAAAATTGATGTTCCCATAGTAGCCAGTTGGAAATGGGTCAAGAAATGATGCATTTGTTAGTAACACAGCTCAAAAATCAACAGCGCTGATAATTCTGGGAGATCTTTCTGAAAGCCAGCCAAGTGAGAGGCCAGGTCAGCCAGAAGAAGTGAGCAAGACGATGAAGACCTGTTAGGTCTCAGAAAGTCCATGTATCGAGAAATGAACTCAAGTTGGACCGCAGTGGGATTTCTGGAGTCTAGATAAAAACCAGCATTCCTCAGGAACTTGTGAAACCCGTTCCCATCTGCTGGAAGTCGCCATTTCCCTTACCTCTGGCAGAAGGGACCTCGGGCTACCTGTGGTTGCCTATCAAAGCTGGTGGCAGCCTCCTAGCTCCCTCAGTCCCCACTCTCCAGCACTTGTTGTATATTTCAAAGTCCACCTCAACCTCCCCAGGCTCACTTCCTCTCAGATACCAGGTTGTTCTCTTTACAGGTAAGGTTTCCCCCTTTGCCCTGCCACCCTCCTTTCTCTCACGGATAGCCCTGACCATGCGCAGTCTGCTTCCCTTTCTCTCTACTCTGGACTCTTCCGGATGCAACGGATATTGTCTCTCTTTGACCTACACTAAAAACCCGCCACCATAACGGAACAGTCTTGTCGGCCATGCCTTTACTGCACCCCCTTACACACATCCGGTGCAGAAAACCTCACGTACTTCTGCCGCTAACATCACGAAGAGGCATAAATGGACCCCCTCCCTTCCAAGGGGGGGGGGGAGCAGCGTCTAACAGAAGCAAGCTTCTAAGGTACGGATCATTTGTTTCTGCCGCCTTCCGTCACCCCAAATGTTAGCATCCTCTTCTTCTGCCACTTCTCCTCCACCTGCTCTAACCATCCACTCTCCTTGTCTGCTCCAGTAAGTGCCAGCTCGGAGATGCTGATTAGCTAGCCTCTGTCCCTCTAGGCTCCTGAAGCTTCCTGCTGCTACAAATGTAGAGTCAGTGCATCAGGCATCTTCCCTTGCCCTACTAGGCCCCCATCACAGGGAAAGGGATGCCTCCCCTTGGTGATTTGGGACATCTTTCTCTCTGATCAGTCTCCTGATTTACTTGGGGACTATCTGACATGAAATTCTTATCCCACGGGCATGGACCCCTCTCTCTTCCATCCTGCCTCTTCCTCCCACCCGTCGCTCAGCCTGCTTCTGAAGATTGTTCTGTCTTTTTTTTTTCTCCCCTGCTGGAGCCAGAACTCCATGGCCTTTGCTCACCTGCCTTCTCTAATCTCTTTCCTCCTCGGACTCATATCTCATTCAAGCCTTTCTGTCTTACTGCAAATGGCTTGGCCATTTTGTTCAGTAAGACATATCAGTTCAGCCAGATAAGCAGTCTCAATGGGTCAAGATAGGGAGGCATTCGTTAGTAACATGGCTCAAAAATCAACAAGGCTGATTACGCTGGGAGATTTCTACAAGCCAGCCAAGTGAGAGGCCAGATCAGCTAGTGAGCAAACAGAAGACTAGTTTGCATGGCACACTACACTTCCCTGAGCCAAAGACCAGGCTTGCACTGAACATGACCAAAAAGACTGCAGTTTGAGCTACCTTATTTTCTGTCAATGACTGCAGTTTAAAAAAAAAAAAAAAAGTGCTGTTTTTGCCAAGCGGCACCACTGTGAAATGCAAGAGGGTCTCTCCATTCTGTTACTTTCTTGCAGTGGAAACATCCATTGGCTCAGCTGCTTAATGTGTGAGTGTCGTGTCCCACGGGCCATTCTCCATATGGCAGCAGCAACCCAACCATGATAAATCCAGTGTCATGTCTGGAGTCTGAGCACTCTTGTGTCCACTTTAAGACAGTGCTGTGGGTCACTGAGCAGTGACAGAGATTTGTGTAAATTTGGTGATTCCCAGAGGAGTGGGGGGATATTTTCTTTTGACCTTAGTCTTTAGTGCTGCACAGAGTGACCCTTCTGGTGAGCCCATTTTTTTTTTTTTTATATATATATATCTGAACAGGCTGCTCCACTTTCCTCAGGATGGGGTCCAATCCTTATCTATTTTTAGCAGTTACACATAAATGAGTAAAATGTGCTGAAATTAGTCTGGGTAGGCAGGCTCAGCAAATGTATACAGGCATATAATAATGATGGCATGACAGTCTTTCTCTTCATGCAGGGTGCCTGTGCTCATGATTGGTCAGGAATACTCTTGCATTCATTTTTTTTTCCCACCAGTGAATGATTGGCAGCTAGTTCTCATCCATAATCCTCATTGTAGATGGAAGAAACTAGGTTACAAGTGGCTTTAACAACAGAATGAGATAGAGGAATTTACTCTTGTTGAACTGATCCTAAACCTCATTCATGCACACTCATTTTTTTCCTGTGCGTGTTTTTTATTAAGAATTTTTTTAATTCATTTTACATACCAAAGATCCCCCTTTTCCCTCCTCCTTCCCCTCCAGCCTTCCCTCCCAACCATGCCCTATTCCCTCCTACAAGAAGGTTAAGACCTCCATGGGGAGGTATGTTTAGTAGAGGCCTCTCCCTGCCGAACCCAGGAGTCCAGTCGAAGAGAGAGAAGAGGGATTCTATGAGCAAGGGATATCAGATCATGATGGGGAAACCAACAGAGACAACCAAACTGGTGGGAATTCATGAACTTTAGTCCATCAGCTGTGGAGCCTCCATGGGACTGGACTAGGCCCTCTGCATAACGAGACAGTTGTGTAGCATGATCTGCTTAAGGGGCCCCTGGAGTAGGATCAGAATCCACCACACTCATTTTTATCCACTGAGAAAAACTGACTTAAGGACCACAGGCTAGGCCATTAATGGGTGTGCTAGCCCATAGCTTGGATATGCTATTAACTTTGAGAACTTAAATATGGTTGAGAGAGAGAGAGAGAGAGAGAGAGAGAGAGAGAGAGAGAGAGAGAGATGGAAAGTAGAATTAAAAACATTTTTTATCTCTGCTGTATACCAGAAATATTTTAAAATCTCTATCTGTTCTTTTTTGATTCATAAAATAATGACTTTCCTGTTCTGCACTAAGATTTGCTGATCCAGTCCCTACATGGTGTACTAGAATACTCTTACTACTATTTTTCAGGTTAAAAAAGTACAAAAACAAAGGCAGCATTGCTTTCCTAGGGCTGTAGACTTTACAGATTTGAGCCCTGCTTTTCCTGCTTAGAACTGGCGAACCTTATACAGACTTGGAAGGCATGCTTTCCCTAATACCGTCCTGTTAAGTAAGTCTCGATGGATGGCACAGAAAGCAACCTCCAGCATCTGGTTCCCATCACGGTACGGTTGTCATGAACAAACCCGTGTACACGCTTTTCTCCTTTTTCTTGTGTTTTATTTTCTTGTTAGACTTTGTGGTTGTAAGAAGGGTACTGCATAACAGAGACAACAGTTCATCTACACCATAGCCTGGTTACCTCTTTGATGAGTCAATCAGGTTCTGTAGCATGTTGGTGATGCATTAGTGAAAATATTTATCACCATGATTTTTCTCACTGTGGACTAGTGTTTTGAGGACTGGGTAGAACACTCAAAAGGTGTTTTTCCTGTGCTATGCTTTGAAGGGGTCTTGTTTTTTAATTGACCTTGCTCAGATTTCTGTCATCATCCGATGACCTGAAATTTGCATTGGGTTACTAGAATAGAATAGCGATGTTTACTATCATTATTATTATTGACAGCACAACTGAGTCTGTAGATTTATAAACCATGTATAGATTTATTCAAAACTAAGAGATTAATAGCGCAGCATTTGAACACCTTACCGGACCTGACTTAAGCAACTGCCTAATTAACAAATATATTTTTTATGGGCAGTGGATACACGGGGGAAGAATGGCCATGCTTAGTGAATTGAATGCCTTCTTTGCTTCCAGATGCGTATTTCTCACGCTCCTGTAGAGGCCATTGATTTCGGAACAGTTTATTAAATGTTGTTTTGACTCTAACATAGATGAATTCTTTCAAGAGTGATTAGCAAAAATATCCAAGGAGTCGGAAAGCACTCTTTCTTCCCCTTAGCCTTCTGCCTAATTCCATGAAACTAAGAGAAATGCACAGCCGAGTCTTTGTTCATAGTACAGAATATAGGAAACATGCTGGATTTATAGAACAATGTTGTTGGGCAAGTGCTGGGTGTGTTTAAGGTCTGTGTGTGCTCATTTTCCATGATCAGCCCTAGGAAGAATGAATGGGCCTCTCTCATCTGTTCTTAAGTAAAGCGTATATCCTTGTTTTGAGGTGCCCATGTTTGTGAGGTTACTGGATAAGGGTCATCCTACCTTACATCACCTGATTTTACCTTCCCATGTCTTAATTTTAGCTCCAATCATTTTTAATAATCCAGTATTCTGAAAGTTGAAATTCCTATTGTCCTGGTATCAATCACCCAAGCCACCCAACCATCCTATCCAGTGCTACTGTATGTCAGACAGTAAATGTCATAATGGGAGCTGGAAGTCAAGGTGTGTAGCATTCTTCCTCTGACTTAAATGCTCTCCCGTGACTGTCTGATGGCCATTCCTCACAAGCAGGGCAGCCAGTGGGTGTGACATGACCCAGGATGAATCTGGCCATTCCAGCTTGGAATGCCAGAAAACCAGTGCATCCCCATGATTATCACAGACCACTGCACACAATTGTAGATTAAGTATATTTGTAGACAATCTTGGTTTTGAAAAGCAATCTAGGTAGAATAGTTCTATGTTACTTAATACTAGAAAAAAAAAATAACCAGTCAGAAGCCTTAGCAGGATTTACTGCTTTGAGAAGAACTGAAACTTGATTTGTTTCTTCAGTAAAATTTTCTGCTTCTATTAGGCATCCACAAGTTCTGGAAGTTTCGTTTTGTTTGGTGGTAGTTTGTATAGTTTTTTTTCCCTATACTCTTGGAGTTGGTACATTCTGTGAACCTTGGTACTTAAGAACATTGTCTAGTTAGTGACTGTTTTCTCCTCATCACTGGCCTTTCGATCTAGATGCATTAGAACTGCTTTGTTTAGGACGGCGCTGCCTCTCCATTGCAGGATACTGGACGTCTTGGCTCTCGAAGACTCCAGAAGAATTCTTGGCACACATATACTAACAATTGACTTTCTGGAGTTTTGCATAAATGACAATTTTGTGGCCTTCAACTTCCTCTGCTAGCAGATAATATGTTCATTCTTGGCAGGAATGGAAACTAATTTATTAAAGAAGGAGGAAAAAAAACATGTTGTGCTAAATCAGTTACTAAGGCAACAGGCACTCATACATGTTCGACAGGGAGCAAAAAAAAAAAAAATGCATTCACAGCTCTCTAAGGCGTAAGGCAGCAGAAATCTGATCACAAACTCCACCCCCACCACACCAAGAGTCAGCTAAATACGTAGTAGAATACTCAAGATAGGATAGAATCTTACCAAGAACTTGCTAAATGAAATATCATTTTCTTTCTCTGACAACTAATTCTACTTCAGGAAAATCACACAGCACACAAATAATGTCATACATTTTGATTTTTTTTTCTGTTTCATATTTACATTTTTCAGACAGGGTCTTACCATGGAGCTGGCTATATAGACCAGGCCTCAAATTCACAGAGATCTGCCTGCCTCTGCCTCCCAAATGAAGGGATTAAAGGTAGACACACAATATCTGGCACATTTTGAAAATAAAATAAATTTCAGCACCCCTATGAATCTATGGTAGAAGGCCAACATCTCCCTGGCTTAGTGGGCCGAAACACACTCACTGAAACGTCGGTATTAGGAACTAGACATTTGTACCGCATATTACAGGGGCATTAGCTGTCCTGTTTTTAAAGTGCAGGGCACGTTTCTCACCTTAAACTGAGGTGGTGGGGGGATTTTCTGACTTTGTAGGGTGTTTATTAGAATTTCTTGGCCCTTATTCCATTAAATGCCAGGAACATCCTCCAATGGCAGAAACTCAAACTCTCTTTGTCATCAGTACATATAACAGAAGAGTCGGGTCCCTGCTAGTGTAACACTGGTGGTTTGGGGGCCCAGTCATGTGCTTGGGGCTTCGGTTAAGATAATTGCAGTGTCCCATCCTCATGATAAGAGTGATAAGCACACGTATAAAAGAGGAACATTCTGTTGCTTGGGTTGTCCATATCACTGGCTTAGCCAATCTGCATTCCGTATATTCTTTCGTGATAAGTCCTGTTACATCAGTTAGGTTTTTCTCTATTGTGATAACGCCATTGTTGGCAAATAGCTAATTAAGGAATACAGGGGTGGCATTGCACATCTTCCTCTTTACCTCATCTAGTTATGATCCTAATTTTTTTTCCCCTCAGGGGACATCCTTCTATACATTCATATGGAATTTTGGAGGATTTTGGTAAATTTAATAATATGATCAGAATTGAGATCTCACAATGGGAATAAGGATGTACTAATCTTCCACTACAAATGTCTGCACAGATTGCTGTGATGCACTGGAAACACACTGAGCTAAAAGAGGAGAGATAAACATTTGGTGCATAGCAATCCCTCTCTTGATCTGTAAATCATCTTACACGTTTTATTTGTGAGATCTTGCTACACTGTATTGCCAAATGCAGTAACCACAAGTCAATACTCTAAGTTTCTTAATGTGCGTTCTCCAAGGTACGGCCTAGGGCACAACAGGACACTAAAATGTTTGTTCATATCTTTACCACACCAAGAAAAAAAATCCACCGAGGACAAGAATAAGTGACCCCAGTACAAATGAATGTAATAACGCTGCGATGCAAGCGGTAATGCCTTCAGCTTGGCTTTAATTCCCACATCCTAACCTGCCCCCTTCCTTGCCCTTTTATGCCAGTACTGTGACGGCTACTGTTTCTTTACAGATGAACAAGTGGAAACATAAAAACCATAAAAGCTACACCTCACAAAATGTCAGAAAGCTGTGGGGTTTTAGACATTGTAGCGGAGCATAAAGCAAATTTGGCGGGCTTCCGCCATTAGCACCTGCTTTATAGTATTGGTGCAGCCCGTTATGTCCCGCAACACATGATACTGTGCTGTGACTTAGGTCATGTTACATGCAAAGGAGCCTAAATCCACCTGGGTCCCAACTTCCCAGGGCCTTTCTAGCTTTCTTGGAGATCTTAAGTTCTAGAGATGGCTTCTTACTCTTCTGTGTTTAGGAATGCCAGGTTATAGAGGTATAGATAAAATATCCTCTTGAAAAATATCTCTTTCATTGGGTGCTAAAAGTTATATAAAAAGACATCTCAGACAGATAGCGTTTTTGAGGCTTCATTGGAGGATTGAATGGAAGGAGATAAGCTTGATGAGGAGGACTGAGCTCAGTTTCACATGGTAAGAGTGACGAGAGCACATTGTAACTAGGATGATATCAAGTAGAGATGTGAGTGGCATGAGGTGTATGTGGGCAGGGGAGGATCCGCTTCAGATTGTGGGCCTTCTGGGTTGTCCATCATGATATCTTTCTGCATAAGCAAGCCTCTTTGTCTATCTGAATTTGTCTTGCACCGAACAAGGGAGGCCACTGGGGTTTAGTTATCCCGAGGTTTCCTCTGTGGTGCTGTACTGTGTGGGCCCGGGGTTAATAATTTTAAGTAAGTACAGGGCGAATATTACTGCTCAGAGCCACTTCTTAGTCCATAGGACTATGAAGTAATGACTGAGAAATAAAGAGCACCCAGACACAGAGTGCCACTAAACATACCGTGGGACTTACAGAAGATCCTTTACAGCTTGTGTCAAATTCTTACAATTCTGCCTACTAGGCCACTCAGAATGTATAGAAGGAAATGCCTGTGGAGCTACTAATTACCAACAGCCAGAACAACTAGATTCTCTCAAAAACCACGTATCACAACTCCTAGAAATACATTTCTAATTCTTATAAAAAGGACACATATTCCTGTTTATTCAAATCCCTTTATAACACACCAGTATCAGCTTCCATTTCTGAATAAATAAAGAGAGGGGTTTCTCAAAGCCAGCTTGCTTTCAAGACCAAGTTCCCAAAATGAATGGAAATACGGGCTTGGGAGATGACTCAATGGTAAAGAGCATTGCCGCTCTTAAGGATGACCTGAATTTGGATTCCAGTATTGATGTGATGGCTTAAACACCTGTAACTGCACTTCAAAGGAGATCTGATGCCATCTTTCTTGCTCCGTCGGTGCCGAGGCATGAACAAATTTCTTACTGATTTCTTTTTTAATTTTAAAACAATTAACTATCTAAATTTATAGTGCAAAGGATAAGCCCAGGCCCTTGCACTTACTAGGCTAGTGCCTCATCAATCACATGGCATCCTCAGTTCTGATTTTACTCTTAATGTGTTAGAGCAGTGGTTCTCACCCTTCTAAAACCTGTCACACTTTTCATACAGTTTTTCACGTGGTGGCCCCCAACCATAAAATTATTTTTATTGCTACTTCATAATTGCAATTTTGCTACTGTTATAAGTTGTAAGTATCTGTATTTTTTGATGGTCTTAAAGTGATCCTGTGAAAGGGTCATTGACCCCCTCAAAAAAGGGGTCATGACACACAGGTGAATGAAATCCTGGTGTTAGATAATATGCCCTTGATCTGAATATATGTATTTGAACACACTTGCCAATTTTAACTCATTTCTTCAATACATATTGGTTATTAAAAGTGACAGGGTGAATGAGAGTTTTCTTTGCCTTCTGGTTAGTGAAAGAATACTGCTCATTTGGCATTAGCATTTTGATTAGTGCAAGGTTTGAACAAATCAAGGGACTTGGAAAAGGAAAACATCTAATAAAAAAGACAGAAACTGACTCACCAGTCAAATAGGCCTCAAATAAAGTAAGTAAGAAACGAAATAAATCATCAAAAGATGCTGTTCAAAAAGCATCATCATCATCAAGAGAGTAGTAATCCATGATGGAACAATAAATTTTGTTTGTTACATTCCTATATTTCCATGTTTTCTAAAGGTTTAAGTCAAGTACTTCTATACATCTAACCATGTCCCAAAGTGTAATGTTCTAACAACCAGAACAGGCTATGGTGATTCCAAAGTGGCTCGTTTCATCAGTGGGATGTGCATTTATTTGCGGGTCCTGTAGTGGACCATTTACCATAGTAACTCAGTTTGAAAATGGGGTCATGTGGTATTCATTCATTCAATTCAGACATGACACTCTCTGCGATGCTTTCTCAGAGCTGTGCATATAACGTCTACACATAGAAGGTCATTCGGCCGAAGTCACTATCCAGTAATCAGAAATTCACTCCCTTATTGATCCTTCAAACTCAACTGGATTTTAAAGTACCTTAAGTTCATTTCCTACTGGGAATGGTCTTCTTTGGCATCATCTACATAGCTGGCTGTATCATGAAAAGTCTATCTCTACAATGCCCATCATTCAAAAATTAGAAAAATTAGCTAATGTGCACAGGGAAATCCTCTTGGGTAATGTGGCTATGAGGTCTGATAACTGAATTCATTTCACTTAGAAAAAAATCAGGAAAATACTTGAACTATGAACTCTTCAGATTATTTTATAAAATGTCAGTTTTTTTTTCTTCTTACCCAAACATGAGTAGGATATCTCAAGTATTTTCTCACGTCTTTTGCCACACTTCAATCTGCTGTAGGAATGTGACATTATAATACCAACACTAAGCTGAAAGTATTCTGTATAGAAAGGCACACGCAGAGAAAAGAACATGTCAATGTTGTGATAGATCCTATTAGTAAAATTACTGTCGAGTAAGCAACTCCGTTAAGAAATCACCACCAGAAAGAAACACGGTGGTTAGTCCTGGAGTCCAGTGAAGGCGTGGTAAGCCCTCTGGAACAGTCTCGTTTTGCAGTCAAACCAGTCAATCTTTGGGTTTCTTCAATGGCTACTGTGGCCTTTTTACAGCCTGCACATAGAGTTAGCCCCTGGTCGTCTAGGATAGGTTACTTAAAAGATTCCAACTTTTATTGTTTTTAAACGGTCTATTACAGGAGAGCTTAAAGACAATTATTTGGGCTTGAAATGATCTGCTACAGTAAAATACCCAAACGGAGGGCAGACAAGATGACAGCGGTGGCTTTTTTCTTCATTCATGACATTTGGCAGAGATATTATGTTAGTTGACAAGCTCACAGAGCAAACAAAAGGAAACTGCCTGGTTGTTCATTAAACTCCAACATGTGGAGCATAAGATTCTCATTAAGTAAATTAAGGGTCATGTTTTTCATAAAAGAATAATCTGAGCCAATTGGCCATTTCTTATAAATAGCTGATATTTAAACTTTTCAATACAAAAGCTTAGCCATCGTTTTTCTCTTTCGGCTACCCCTCCCGCCGGTGTTTCAACACAGAAACATACTGATAGCAGGAAACATGGTTGCTTTGTCGATAGAAGGTGATAACAGAGCTTATAGTTCAGAGGTGGCCATCATCCTGTTAAAGCTTGGCTCGTAAATCGGTAGGTTGGCTCAAACGCAGCACAGAGAAGTCTGGGGCACTGTCGCAGGTGATTAGGCCAGCACCATAGCGAGCGTATACAGAGTGTTTCTAGGCCGAGGTGTGGGTCTACAATACGCGTTGAGAGATACCAGGGGACGGGGACGCTAGAATGTCAAAGAAGGAAATTTCCGGATAGACTCCACGTGCACATACATACAGTGCCTCGATTCTGAAACGCAGGCATTGACCATGTCCATTGCAATATTTGTTCGTTTGGGTCACAGCTGTTTAAGCCGAGGAGACAGCTATATAAGGACTCGCTCCGCCGCCAATCAACATTTATAAAGTGAAGCTCTGAAAAGGAAGGTCACCGCCCCGATAAGGGGTTTCATTTCAGAGGCTGTACGGAGCCAAAGGATAGGAGTTGATCAACTTGTTCGTAAGAGGAAAGAGTTCCATTGATTTTTTTTTTAATTTCTTTTTAAAAATACCATATATGACATATTTTTTCGCTGCTAGGCAGAGGTGGAGGGGAAGATTCGTCGGATCTACTGTTAGCGCAGGGGCATTGTTCTGAAGCAGGAACAGTAAATTTGGAAAAACATTAAAGTGATTCTATGAAAAGCGACTCAAATCATGGGAGCTCTGGTTTAAGAGTATTAGGGAAATTTACTAGGTAAGATGAGGAATAATACTGCTCACAAATACAGATACAGTGGAGCAGACAGATGAAGTTGTCCTTCTGATGGCTGACCAGGAGAGCGAAAAATATCGTGCAAGGCAGAAGCCGGCAGGGGAAGAAGGGGCGTGTTTTATGCGCATTCTCCTTTCCTTTCTGAGAGGGGCTCACATGTATCAAGGCTGGGGTGGGAAGCCACGATATACCTTCAGCCGGACTCAAGGGTCATGGGTGAGGAGTTAGATACATTATATGTAGTGTGATTTCTTCTTGGTTGTCAATAAGGGTGTTTAAACTTAATGCAGCAATATATACGAAATAAGAATGGTTTATCAGTTGATATAAGAAAAGAAATCTGGTCAACAACATTATAAATTTGAGGAATTACAGCAACCAGACCAAGGAGATAAACACTCAAAACGCGAAAAAGCATGATAAAGTACTTCAAGAAATGTGTTGTGGGAAACTAGCAGTAAATCTGGCAAATTAATCCATCGTTGGCCAAGAAGTTATCTAAAAGTTGTCCTATTTGCGAAATTGAACTCTAGGTACTAAGTATGTTGCTAGCTAAGAACAAGAAGATTGTTACTGTAACTGTCTAGTCTTCAAACTCCATCAAAGACCTGAGAAGGAAAATAATAATACCTGAGAACACAGAAAATGCAAGCAAGCAATTTCCAAAATTCTTTTGAGAATAGACGAGACAGCTGGCAACCTGGACAGTCACCTGAAGTTTCTCAGCTCATTCGGTCATCCTTTGGCTGCAGGCCTAGAGTATCTGACAGACCATTTCAGAAGCAGAAATTTTGAAAGACATCATCTTACTTGTCTTAGCATAGTTCAGTAGTAACTTTCCTCTGTGTACAGAATATCTTGGTGGTATCCTCTGTGAAGCAGGAACCTGAAGGACCATCTCACATTGCAAAGTTCAGTGGTCACCTTCCTATGGATCCTACATGTCCAGTTTATACATCATACTGTTAAGCAGTCCAGACAAGAGCAGTTTCTTGTCCAAATGGCTAACTTTGGCCATAAAGAAAGCAAACACCATATGGAGTTTCTTTGATGCCCATCATCCTCTTTGAAATAATTTGTGCTGCCAGGAGCAGACATGTCTCATTGCCCCAGAAAAGTCTAAGTATTTAAAAACTTTTAAATGCCATATTCTGTAGGTCTTTTGAAGTATTTGGAGATTATCTACCTAATTGAATATATATCTTTGTATATCTAGAAAACCTAACTAACATGAATATAAATTTGATTTATCATAAATGACTAATTATTCTGAATTTTAACTATATATTACAGTTTTAAATGAGTTGCATAAACACAATACCTTAAACAAGAGTAGAAATATATATATAATATATATACACATATATAGTATAGCAAAATTAACTTTTAAATTTATATCAATAAACTAAAATTCATAACAATGTAAAACATTTCAAACAAGTTGTTGCTATTTAAAAGTAGAATTCAATAATCTACCCTTTTATTCTATCATATCTATATCCTACATTTCTATATCATATCTCCCTTTCTTCTTTTAAAAAGAGATTGACTTGACCAATAACAATTTGTAACCACCGCTAAACAAAGACAAACATCTATAAACCATTTTGGGGGTGGGTAATGTGGGCATAGTTCTCTAGGGTACTTCTTGCTCATTGTGGGTGTTGTTAATCTTATGGAGGATCCTGAAGAAATTAAGAATTTTAATTAAGTCTTGGCTGTAGTAGTCTTTGAGGCTGGATCATCTCAGTCATTTGCTTTGAAGCCGTTTGGGATGTTGGATCATCTGGGCCATGGTTGTCATGGGAGATCTGTCAGGGAGTCTTGGTTATCAAAAATCATTATTAGCCTAGAAGTAATCACAGGTCTCATCTTCTGTGGAAGCAAAAGCAGAATCTCTTTTCCAAAGGAAATATCCTTAGACATAAATTTTGAAGTTCAAGATACCTTTAAATATGCACATTGGTTTAACTTGGTAGCCCCTACAATGGGACTGTCCTCTCTGCAGTTAAAAAAAAAATACCAAAAACATATATATAATATGTGCATAGAGTTTCGTTGTGCAGTTTCCTCTTTATTTGGCTTAACTTTCTTATTATTCTTATTGTCTCTTAAAGACTTTATTTTTTAAAACACTACCTATTCTCTTATATAGTCGTATCTAGTCTATATAATTCTTTCTCTCTCTCTTCCAACCTATGTACATTTTTACACACATTGTATACCGTTGAGAGTTTTTATTCCATCTGAATCTGTCTTATTGTGAATCTGTAACCTTTCCTTTTTGAATAGACAGAAGAAATGGGAAGTGCTATGGGATGTCCTTTCTACTATGCTGTGGATACGTGGTTGACTGGTTGGTTGTTAATAAAAGCTGTTTGGCCAATGGTGAGGGCAGAATAAGGTGAGGTGGTACAGAATAAGGTGAGCGTGGTACATTAAACTGGAGAGAGAATAGAAGAAAGAACAGTGGTGGTAGATTAGTTGAAGCACTGCCAGGAGAGCAACGATGTGAAGGTACTGGTAAACATGAAGCCATGGCAATGCATAGATTAATAGAAACGGGCTGAGTTAAGTTGTAAAAGCTAGCTAGCAAGAAGCCTGAGCCATTAGGCCATACAGTTGGTAAATAACATAAGCCTCTGTGTATTTATATTGAGTCCAAGCTGCAGGACTGGCTGGACCTAGGAAAACTTCCGACTACATGAATTAGAATATTAAAAATTATATCCAAACTAATTCATCTCCAATTTCAATAAAATGTAACTGCATAAGATTCCTATGGATTCCCTTATAGTTATTTTGTGGGAGTACAGTAGTAATGTAACCTATTTTTTGGTAAAGTTTAATTATACTTTATGTGTTAATTATACCCTGGAGTACCTACAGTGTTTTGGGGTATTATTTTTTCATTCAATTGATTTGGAGAAAAAAATACAAATTCTCTAAATAAAACATGAAGAATATAAAGAGATAAATGAAAATGAATATCATGTAGTAACTTGTCATTTAAAATTTGACATTTTTTATGTATGTCCTATTTGCCTCCAAAACATTTTAATGGCTGCATCATAATCCATCATAAAGTAGATCAATTGCATTCTCTTGTCCAGATTTGGTTATTTCCAGATAACACTTTCAGAAATCCTTATAGATTGCTGTCTATATGTCACATATTGGTGCATTTCTGTCTGTCAAGCAGTTGATTTTAAGATAGGTTCTTATGAGGACACCTTCTGAATCACTTGTTCATATGTAACAAATCATGTCATTATAGCAACAATAGCACCATAAAGAGGTTTTAGGAAAAAAACCAACTATAGCTATCTTTAGCAACTGTGCAGTTTCACAGGACAAACTTACTGGAGCACCAGCTTTTAGGTGCACCTATCCAGGGTAGCAAGGACAGCACGAGTCCACCCCAGAGATATCCCTAAGTGGAGATCAGCAGGACTCCGACTGGAAAGTCTTATTGAAAACTCACTACCTGCCAGTCTGGGATAGCATATCTTCAAGAATTAAGTCTAGTGGAGACAAGAGATCTATAAAGTGGTTACCCTCGTCAATGGGAATCCTACCATGCAATCCTGACAGCACAGAAGCAAGAATAGGATCAGTTAAAGGACACTTGACCCAGATTGTGTCAGTCAAATAGAATTTTACCAGATGAAAAGGGGGAGATGCCGTCTAGACTCATGGGGATTGGGATTGGGATACATGAAGACAGGCACAAAAGCAGGGGTTACTGTGAAATGGGTCCTTTTGGTGTGTCTTAAGGAACTAGGTGACTGTTACAACAAAGAGACATGCAAATGGAGTTTTATAGGGAGACAGTTAATAAAGAAGTTACTTCAGCCAGGCTAGAGGCAGGAGTAGAGGATATGGAGGACTGTGGAAGGCTTCCCCATAAAGGTGACATTTGCACATGTCTGGCAGTAAACCATTCCGTGCGTCGCTGATATTACAAACCCTGTTCTGATATTAGTAGTATCCAACCAATGTTGTAGATAGGGATATGAAACTCTTAGGATCTGGCCAGCATACTAGGTGGATGGACATTATTTTTTTTTTCTCTGTGGTCACATTGCACTGTAGGGAAAGAAGAGGTTCGTGGAACTTAATGGATTCTGAGTTTTTTTCATTCTGGGAAAAACTTCGAACTCAGACTTTAACAGCATGGAAACTCTGCAAGTCAAAGCAAAATCTGTCATGTTACAGAAAAAGAGACATTGTCACTGCCCTACTTTGGGTCCAGCATGCAGGGTGATTTGTACAAAAGTAAGTAGCACATTCCCTAAAGAAGTAGGACACCTGGTAACCCTCATTTTATAATAGCAGAGAGGCCAGATCTAGCTAGAGCCAGGTTAGTAAGCAGTTTCTTGGTTTTTAAGGTTGTGCAACACCCACTCAGATATAATGCAGACCCTTATTACTCAGGAATTCTTACTGCCTGTAATTACTGAACTCATAGTGGAGTATAGCGATAAAATAATTAAGGTATTCACCACTTGATACAAGTTACCTTATTTATTTTTTAAAATGTTTTAATTCATTTTACATACCAACCACAAGTTCCCCTCTCATTCCTCCTCCAAAAGGGTAAAGCCTCCCATGGGGAGTCAGCAAAGCCTGGTCCATTCAGTTGGTACACAGGAAGGACCAAGCCCCTCCCCCTGCAGCAAGGCTAAGCAAGGCTACTCTGTAGACCAGGCTGGCTTAGAACTCACAGAGATCCACCTGCTTCAGCCTCCCTGAGTGCTGGGATTAACAGAATGCTTGCTTTGTGTCTTTTTTTTTTTTTTTTTTTTGCTATTGAAATAGAACAACAAAGGGTGATTTATAAACTACAAAGCACTAACCAAGTTATTACTAAATGCACTGTACCAATAATAGATCTTGTGACATGATTTTAGTGCCAAAGAGTGCTGATGAGTAGAATTAAGTTACATAAACCAGATTTTAAATGCTTTATCAAAATCTTAAGCTCTTTGCTAGTAGTAAAATACTAGAGTGAGCTGTTAAGATTTTACTGTGAATTTGTGTTTCACATTAACTTTAGGCTGGTAACTTTAATAAATTTTAAAAACCTGGAGTCATCTCTGTTAACTAAAACTTGTGGCATAACAGAAGCTGTCTAGATAGGACACGGTGGTATTCAAACTGCTCTGTCAGTTGGCAGCATCCACATCTCATGGGAACTTACACAGGCTTTCGATGATTGTTTAAACATTATTCACTTAAGATATTCCTCTTAAACAAAAGCACACTATAGCAGACTATTTTGCAAGTCCATCTACTAGTAAATTCCCTAGTGGAATTGAAAAAGAAAACAAACCAACCAATAGGAAGATGGAGTCTTCAATATTTTGAGTCAATTCTATCTTGAATAAATTCCAGCCAAAGCGCTGGCATCCAAGTATGTGCAGTTTGATGGCTCCCTTAGGTTTTCTGGGTTCTGCTGCTTTGCTGTGTCTTAGGACTCACTCTTAATGAACTGATTGAGCATTCCCTCTATCTCTAATTTTCTTTACAATATCAAATGTGCCTTGTGACCATCACCAGCTGCAAGCACAGCATCAATTAACTCACCACAACGGAAGCTTTGTGATTAATCTGTAATGACAGGCCTGCTCTCCCAACTGATTATTAGATTCATTATCAAGCGGCCAGAGGTAGAGTGTGCTCCTTGGAAGATTTATTGCTCTGGAACGAATTACCTTGCCCTCTTATCTTCTCGAAAGTAGGCCTGGTGTGTAAGAAAGATGAAAATATCAACTGGAAGTTAAAGATGGAAAGAGGAGGAAGAAGAAGAGGAGGGGGAGGAGGAGGAGGAAGAAGAGTATAAGAACAAGAAAAAACTAGAGAAAGCATCAATATTTTCATGGCTTCAGTTCTGAAACAATACCTCCTTGAACAGATGCCATTTCTGATCATTTGTAGAGCCAAGGCATGACTGTACCCATTATATTGACAACAGCTTCTACACATGTCTCAGTCACGCCAGATGGGGAAATTTATTCCTCTTATTCTTTCTCCTTTCATCTTGGTTGACCAGATCACCAGTAAGGTCTGGTCTGGATATAAAGTTCTGTATGCTTTATCTGCCCAGTTATTCTTTTTAGAATCCGAATCATGGCCAACTCGATGCTCTTGTGATGTGTCTCTGATAGTACATCCCCTTAATGTCAAAGTTACTCTCTCATATTTTTACACACATACACACAAGCACATATGTGGATGCACAACCCTTAGCCTTAGGGTTTTTTGTATATCCAAATTTTACATATACATTGCATTCCTTCTTTAAAATGTTCCTATATGCCTGAGCCAAGGAGTACCACTCTTCTTGTCTGTGTGACTTTTATCTATAATGGTCATTTTCAGTTCCTTACCTTAATGGGCGTTTGTTTGGAATCCCTAGTAAACTAGTGGATGCCCCAAATGTGGAAAATGAGTTCACTGTGTTGTGTGTGTCTCACTGAGTGAGGCAACACATCTACTTTGAAACAGACTGACACCTCTCTCTGAAGTTTCTTGGGGCAGATACAGGAATTTGCTTGCTTTGCCAGGTTGGTTTTCAGCTCATCTAATATATACTCTCCTGTGGATAATGCCTTGGGTTTAAGTGCCAGTGGCCTTGTGAGGGACAGGCAGGGAAGGATGGGAGAGTAGAACGTGTTGGCACACACCAATGCAGTCTCTATCTTCAAGTGGTCTGTCTCCAGATCTTTTCTCTTAGGTTTTGTTTGTCTACTCTTCATTTATCACGGGCAGGGGAAGTGGGAATCTCGGGTTCTAGATCGTCTTGTACAGTTTGGGTTACACACTCCGGTTTTCTAAGACTTCTTTGCCCTTCCCAGTAAACTGGATAAATGAGCACGTTTTCCCTTGACTTGTTCAACATCAAAGTGATATCAGCAAAACAACTTACATGTTTTTTTCAGTTTAAAGTAAACATTGAAGAGATCTGTCCCCTCTCCCAACTGCGAGTTTGTCTTGGGGGTCACTTTAAGGGAGGAAGAAACAGAGTGACTGTGATTTATGATTAGTTGCTTATGGCATTGTTCATACTGACATTGAGTAATAGGCTGTAGATTTTGAACATGAGCGATTCATACAAAACTGGTGGTCTGTTTCTGTAGGGCCTTGTTTTGTTAGATTGACCCAGTCAGAGGACCTGTTAACTATAAATCATCCATGGTAACCTTGTGCAGGAGTGAAGGGATGGGTATCGGATCTGCTGAGACAGAATCATGTCACAGGGCACGCTTACCTTTTTAGTAAGCTCACTGTTAATGTAATAACAACAGTACAAAATATAATGATCACATTTTGAGGAGACATCTTTCAAGGCAAAAAAAATTATCAGTGTTGATGGTAACAAATAGTTCAGCACTTTGGGATTGCATTGTTCAATTTATAGCTGGCAACACCGTTTGACTTTTTACCCTTGAGTAGGCCAGATAAATGTGCCCTGTGAGGTTGCTATTGGTATTTTGTAAGGATCCTTTTTTCCTTCACATTCCCCCAACGCCTCTCTCCACAAACCACAGGGGTTTTCCCTTCCGTTCACTATTAGAGGAGGCAATTTACTCTCCCTTCCTATGTTAAGATCAAAACCAGAGATAATGACTTTCCATTGTCACACTGGGGAAATGAAGGAAAGCAAGAAAATCTCACCCTATAAACAATAGTGTATTCACTGCAGGGAGGGAGGATCTCCAAGAGCCCTGGATCCAAGACTTACTGTGAATGACAAACGCAGTACAGAAGAACAAGCATTGAATGTGCTCCAGCACTTTCCAGAAACAGGCCTTCTAGCCAGAAGGCCAAGAGAGGTAGAAAGAGGGGGAGGAGGGGAGAAAGGGCCTTGTTCTCCAAGTGAGTCACAAGTGAAATGGAGAGCTCCTGCCTCTGGGGCAGTGGAGCCCACAGAATATGGAATCCAGCTGCTTCAATGTTTGTCTAGCCGGGCTTTCCGTTGGAGAAAAACCTTCAGTATGACAAACAGAGAGGTTTCCGAAGGGAGAGGCATTTGGGGTTTCTTGCAATGGAAAGTTGTTAGATGCACTAGAGTAAAGCTGATTAATGACTCTTCCTTGTAGATTTTGCCAAGATCCCACAGTCGAGCATACACACAAATTATGAGACACATCATCTGGGTTTTCTTCTCTCCCTTTCTTTTTTCTTGCCCTTAGGCCTTCTGTAACCATATATAGCTATGGTTTGAGCTTATAATCTGTAGGGTTGTGCTTTTCTGTTTAGATGAATGTGATTATTGTAAATAATTTCTAGTAGGATGTTCGAAATTGTAAATCTCGATTTCTAGTAGCAAGTCAAAATCTTTCCTGCATTAAGAAGGGCTTATCATAATTTTCCTCTTTATTTTGTAAATTTCTTAAACTTCATAGCCAGGCCTCAGGAAGAAAAAAAAGAAGACATTTTATTTGTCCTCATGTGAAAAACAGTGCTTTAGATTAAGGAATGCACAGTACATATCCTCACAGTTTCATAGGTAAATGTAGCCCTATTTCTGGTTTTAAATGCCTGGCCCTGGAGACATAGTTGGAACCTGGGTTCAGTTGTGAAATGATGTAGTCTGTAGCCAGGACCGAGGCAAACAACGGGGAAGCCAGTGATGTCACAGGCTCAGAATCTGCCTGTGATAGCAGAGAAACTGCTTCCTGAGAACATGGTCAACACTGTAATACCCAACCACAGGAAATTTTGTGTTCTCATGTTCTCTCTTCTCCTTCATTCTATTTGTCTCTGTTCTGGTTTCTGAATAAGTAAAATCTCAGAATAACAGCAAGAGCCAGTATGCCCTGGACATCCACAGTGTGCAAGTGAGTGTGCATTGCATCTTACCTCCATTGCCTCATTCATTCTCATGAGAATCATGCAAGGTAAAAGTTGTGCCTACGTCTTACGTTTTAGGGATGAAGGAACCGAGGCTTGGGGACATTGTCCTATTAGACAGTCACTATGCCCATTGTGATTCCTGATCACCTGGAGGACGGCCCTGGTCTATGCCCCTGCTTGCTTGGCCCTGTGCCTACCTTTTTCTCTGTGTCAGTCCCATTCTGTGGCTCACTTTGAATATTAACGACAAAACACACAGACTTCAACTTGAAAGATCTTTCTTTTTATCAAAAACCGATTGCAAATCAAATCTAATCCTAAGCCACTGCAGACCTCTAATCCTAACTAATCTAGAGGCTGAGGCCAGGGGAATCACAAGTTCAAGCTTAGCAGACAAAGGACAGGGAAAGCCTGGGCGGGGGGCTGTAACCTAGTAGTGTGGCCCACTTGCCAAGCATGCATGTGACTCCAGGTTTCAGTTCTCATTTTGCCAAGGTCTAAAAGTGAGCTCACTGAAGTCCAGGCTTCTGTGTGAAGACCTGAGATGATTGTGAGCAGGCATGGCTACAACTGGGCAGAGGATACAACGTTGCAAAAGGAAATCATCCTTCTAAGCTATTGCCCTCATCAGGAAAATCTTCAAGAAAGTGAAAAGGGTAAACTCCTAATTCAGCACATGGTATATAGGTAGTCCTTAGAACTACAGATATCTAGGGTAGCTTGAAATAATGGCTATGTGCTTTGCCATGCCTCATTAAAAAAAAAAAAAAAGACTGACCTAGGAATTGACCTCTGGGGATTATTCCCTCAATGTCTCCAGTTACTCAACTTCGCTCACCTTCTGGGTTTTTTTTTAATGCATGACATGGAAATGGTAATATACAGTATTCCTTATAGTATTGTTATAACTAGAAAGGAAAGGGAGTGTGGAAGAGCTTTGTAATACATAAAACTTTACATTGCATCACTGTGGAGACTTTCTCTTTGCTGTCATATGTGTATTGAGTTAATATAGTTTTAAATTTAAACAGGTTTTATCATTATAATTTGAGCTAAACTCATTTTAGCAGGAAGCTCAACTCCATTTGATGGGAATAACATCTCTAAGAAATACGATTTTTCACCGGGAGATGGTGTGAGACTCAGGATTGGTGATGCTGCCGTTGCACAGGAAACAGCAGTCACTTGAAAAAAAAAACAATGCTAGACAAGTGAGGGCAACACACAAGTTCAACAGGAAAGGAAAGGTGAAAATGCAAATTTGAGAATCTCTGTTTTGCATGAAGAAAGCGCCTTGGGAGTATGTGAGGCCTTGGGAACTTCCTATTTAGGTTAAGGGTTATCAGTTCTACCTGTACGGAGACTCACGCACAGAAGAGGCTCCTTTCCTTCATTTAAGTCATGTTCTGTGTTGAATCTGTTATCTTGTCTAGGTTTTCCATAATCTATAAACCTGTAGTCATTAAAATGCCCTCTCTCTACTATATTTTCTAAGATTGAAACACTACACATGGGTTTACGGATATCTCCAATGGTCTTTATTTTTGTGTCTTAATTTCATTGATTTCTCTCCTTTAAAGAGTCTCATGAAGATAGCGAAGTAGGAGTAGTCGTTTCTAAGTTATTCTATGTTTCTAAGCGTCTTCCCTTCTCATGATGTAAATCCTCACCAGGCTGAGCCTCTAATGACTTCCCAAATTGGTTCCAGCTAATGGCTCAACAATTTAAACGAGGATGACATCTACAAAAACTGTTGAAGAGAATTCGAAGTGACGTGTCGGAATGTTTTATTCATGTATACACTCCAGCATTGCTGCTAACAAGTATTAAAATAACTGGCCACCATAGAGAGAAGGGTAGGGACCTCCAAGCTGACTAACCTTCAACCTTGCAACCGTATTTCAAGCAACTGAGATTTAGCAGGAGGACAACGAATTATCTCCAGACAATTGGTGGCTAATAAAAACCCTTAAAAATTAGTATGCCTGCATCTATCTTGCTTTCCCTAGGCTGGAGTTACTGGAACTCATGCATACTTACCAATTAAGAGATTATGGGATGATCCTCTGTTTCCCACTTAATGTTTTCTGTTCTCTGCTGATGAGCATCATGTAGATGTTATCCTCTTTAGCACTGTAGCTTGGTGCAGGACAGCCAGGCTTAGACGACGACAATGTTAATGCAATAACAGAAACTGTTCTGAATTTTAATAACAGAAAGAGCATCCTAGATTTTTTTTTCAATTAAACAACAAGCTCCAATTCTTCCCAGTAAAAATTAGTTTTGCCAGTCAGAATCCAGATACAGAATATTGACTAGATTGCAAAACAAAAATGTGAGTCAGAAGGAACTAAATGAAGAGGTTCCTTCAACTCCGTGTCAAATGCATTCATTTTTTATTTTTGGTTTGATTGGTCATCGGAAGACATAACCTAGAAAAGGTTCACTCAGTGAAAAAGTGTGTGACTTGGGTATTAAGCTAGACTTTTTATATGTGGACGTCTATAAACTGTTTTGATAATTAGTTCATTATCAAACCTTGAATGGTTCTTAGTGAGCATGTTAGGACTTTCTCCTTACCACTAGCGCCTACCACATGTTTACCAATGACTAAATGAAGTGTCAGGGTGAATACTTAATCAGACCTACGTATAACAAAAGTTGAGAGGAAAAGGTAAATATTCATGATGGATTAAAATTTCAAAATGCTCTTGATAGGCTGGAATGCCTGATCTAAATTAAAGATGTAAGTTTTTTCTCTCTCTTGATATTCTAATGCTTATTTGAATTAAATAAAATTATGCCACTTCCCCCTCCCCTTCCTCCTCCAACTCCTCCTGTGTGTCCTCCCCTCTAGCTCCACCATGTCCTCATTATTCCCTCTCAAAGTGAGGCCCCCTCTTTTATTATTGTTACAGACAGATAGATGAACAAATGTACAAACAGAACCTGTTGAGTTCACTTTTTTTTTGTTTATGCATGTATGCTTTCAGTCATGTCAATAGACATGCTAATGTAAAAGAGAGGAAAATCTCATGGGGTCCAACCCCTAGACAAAGGCAAACTAACAGCTAACGAGAGAGGGACAATTAGCCTCTTCCAGGGATGAGCCCCTTAATTGGTCATGAAATACAAAGAAAGTATGCAGCCCTGAAACCATATACATATAAACAACAATAACCAAAAAAAAAAAGTATGATTTGACAGGAATAAACACCAAGGCCTGAATGTTTTAAAAAAGCACCCTGTATTTAGTGAAGGCGTGGGAGACCTGAGAGCATCCCAGTCTTTGTGAATGTGATAGGGAGTTTCCATTGTCTTCAAACTTCCTGGAGCCCATGGTGTAATATGGCTATGAACAAAGCCAGTGTAGATGGTGATACATCATTAATAACAGCAGTGTATCCAGACCCCAGAGGCCATTGTGTTCTTGTACTATGTACTGGGGTAACCACACCTTGAGTATTAGATTTCACTTCAGAACTTGAATTTGGATATCATTTACATTTTAGAATGGTCTTCAGGAAACAGCAAATATGACAGAGTAGCATGCACTCAAGACTCACTGGTCTCATTTGAAAGCGGGTCTACAGTTGTCATAAGAGCTAAGAAAAGATCCATGACCTGTCTTGGCAAATGTTTCTTATTTTCTATTGGAAGAAACCAGGTTTCCAGTATAGAGACAGGCAAATTGAAGTTGGAAATGGGCACTGGTGAGCCTCTTTGGCAGAGAGGGTGAATCAGAGTTTAGAATTATGGATTAGAATCAGTCAAGTCGAGTGCCCAAGAAGACAAATGCCAGTCTGTCAATATCAGTAAATTCCATGGTGGCTGGAGAGCAGAGGATATATACAGATTGGGAGTGTGGACTCAAGTTGGATACATGGGAAATGAATGGGGGCAGAGTAGGGAGACCAGGAGTTGAGGTGTGTCTACGAGTGTACGGGTGGAGAACTGCGCCGCACGTCTCAATTGATGCTGTCTGCCTGCTTGAGCAAGAGCTGGCATGAGCTGTTGGCAATGGGAAATCTCATCTTTGGAGACTAGCACACAGAAAAGGGACCAAGCTCTTTAATGAGACAAGAAGAGTCAGTTTGGTTTAGTAAAAAACTTCCAGTGAAATAATCACCCAGAAAACGAGTAATCGAGTTCCCTTTTTTTGATAGCCCTAATTTTAACAAATAGTACTAAAAATGTAAATTACATTTTTATTAACTTTTTAAATGCTATTAATGGGAAGCAACCACAACAACATACAGAAATAACACTGTGGAGAGATACATAGCTTTGTATATAGCAAAAGTAATAAAGATAATTACTGGAATTAGAGGGATCCAAAAAATGACCAGACTTTGGGTATGTATTCTGCATGTCATCTAAATGACCCTGAACAATTTACATAACTCCCTTTAATCCCATTGCCAGATTAAATGAGGATAATCACATCTGCCAGTGTGTTTGTGAGGATGAAATGTAGGATTTAAACATGGAAATGAACCTCCCACACTTTACAATTATTGATAAAGCACCTCTGACGTGCACAGCCTCATTTTATTTTCATGAAAGTCTTGTGAGTCAGCTTGCTCTATTGTTGGTCCCATGTCATTCTGCTTTTGTTGAAATAACTTTTTTCCAAGGACACCCGCTGACTGACAAAACAGAAATAATATTGAAAGTGCATCTTCCCATACACATTTATATTGTGACTACTGGGTGTCAGCACTATTTCAGGAGCCATGGGCAACTATAAAAGCAATCAAACTAAGAGCTAACATCATAACCTGTTTGCTTTATGTTGTTCTGAATCTTAACTGCTAGCTTATTTTGGCAGTTTCCCCAAAACACTATGGTTGCTTCTCTTCCTACTAATTCAGGATAGAAACAATGGAGGCCTACCAATTCCCAGTTAGTAGGGAGCCTGTACAGTACCAAGGAGAAGCAAACCTGGTCCTCTGGATTTCAAAGCCCTTCTCTGTATTTTATTTACTGTAACTTTTAGAGTTTCCAGTTCAGTGTTAAGTGAGTGTTTTTTGGGAATGTAGGCATGTAGGGTAGCCTGAAACCTGACCTCTGCCTTCTGCATAGGAAGGAAGGTCACTGAGAGGCTTCCCCAAGAGACTCCAGTTCCCCACTACAGAAATTCTTGACTGCCACAATCAAGTCCAAAGTTAGAGAAAGAAATATGTTTTTTTTTTTGTCAGATATACTTAGATGAAAATTTAACAGAGCAGCTAATCCTGTCTCTAATATGTGTGAATGACAAATATCTAGGTATCTGTAATGTATTTGTCCTCGGCTGATTTCCATGGGTTGTTCTGATGTTTGCATTTGTAAAACTAGCCCTTATGCAGGTTTCCATTCAATTACTCTTAAGACTGTTGTGTATCAATATACACCCAATGGAAAGTGGTGGAAACCTAGTTCCACATTCGTCGTTTTCAGTTGAGTCATGGAATATACACTTACAATACGCTTATTTCTGTCTACCCTCTAGTTTTCTGAGGTTCAAATGAGGTAACGCATTTAAAGATGTTCTTGAATTAGTGCCATCAATAACTCATGGGAACATGGCCGTGTGGATCCCAGAGCGGGGTCAGGGCTAAAGAACACCCCACTCAGCAATCTCTCATAAAATTATTTAGAACTTTATTTGATGTTTTGATTTCAGGACAGGTGCCCCAGGCACGACTCCTTATATTCCCATTTTCTTCTCTTGTTTGCTGTTGACACAGACCCTGAACTGTTTACTGCTTTTCTCAATGCAAAAAAAGGGGGGGGGAGAAGTGGGGGAGTGATCTTTTGCTCTTCTTCATCCTCAGTTCCTAATTCTTTTCTCTCAGTTCTCCCATTGAAAATAACTGGAAATGGGCTGCAGTACAAGGGTCTATGTGCAGGACTGGACTGTCTTTCATTTATAGGGAAAAGGAAGACTGAGAGGGAATTAAGATGGTTTGAAGTTGCCTCCCCCCCACCCCCGACCAAACCTTTTGTCAGTGAATGAACAAAAGGCCAAGAACAGCTGGGTATACTTGTCTGCCAACCCCAAGTAGTCTGTGTTTATGGGAGGGGGGGACACGCTGCTTTGGAGAGAGTTGGGGACATGTGGATGGAATGAAATAAATGTTTATGTGGCACACCGCCTAAGAGTTACTGTTTCCTTGCAAAACTTTTAAGTGCCAGTCTCTGTCTGTCTCCCTCTTCATGCCCAGGGCTCATTATGTCGCCCCAACTGGCCTAGAACTAACTCACTGTATAGCCCAGTCTGAGCCCAAACGTGAAACATTTCTCTGGCTTCAACATGTCACGTGCTGGAATTAGAAGCAGAGGCCATTAAGTATAGCTCATAGTTACATTTATTCTAAATCAGTAAAGTGTCTTTTCCCCCAGACAGCACTACTCTTACTGACTGGACTATTCCAACGAGTCTGACATTTTCTACATGAGACCAGACCCCTTAAGAGATATTTTCCCTGAAATTATTTTGTTTCTGCATGTTCAGATCACTTAATTCATTTATCAATTATTGAGAGAATCAAATCTGTGGATAATGGTTCCATTAAATTCCATTTCTTTAAAAATGTCTGAAATCATGTTAGACACAGTGAAAACCTTCCATGTTATCTCTCAAGTATTAAAAAAAAATGAGTTGATTTTTAAACATCTGAAATACACACTGTCCTAAGGAAAATTACCAGAAAAGATGGGCATTTTTACTATCCTTTTGAAATAGAAATAAGAGCTTTCTAAATACAAAATTGCGCTTGTACTGTGGGTCCAGAGGCTCTATCATGGAGAAAATGCAGACTGATTTTAGCTATTCCCTTGTTAGGCCACTTACACTGTACTTACATTATTTGTCTCCCTAAACTCCGAAGCACGTGTAGCAGTTCTGCAAAAAATAAATAAATGAACAAATAAGAAATTTCATTGCTTTACTAAACAGGAAAGAAAAAAAAAAACTGACTGTCCAGAATCAATCAGCCTGGAAGAAATGAATGTTACGACTCAGGGCTCAAACATAAAGCAGTCCTTGCTGCCACCGGGCACACTCTTCCCACCAGCAGTCATAAATAATCAAATCCAGCTAATGTGTGATTACCTGTCTGGTGGTGCAAACCCAAAGGAAGTGTCTCCTAGACTCGCTTCCATGCGTATTTTCAGAACTCTATTGTCTAAGTCATAGCTGAGTCACCTATTCAACCGACATGGCAGGGGGGGCATGCATTTTTGACTTATGGCATCAGGTGCTTTGGGAATAACATAAGAGCAGTTGTGTTTAACCACTTACCGTGTGTGTGGGGGGGAGTAATTCTCCTGGCTTGTCTTCTAATCTTCCCAAGGTCTCTATGAACTCTGAAGGTTGTTACACAGCTTTAGTTTCACACTAGACATTGAATTTATTAACAGCACAAAATAAGAGTGTACATGAACGCCAGTGGCTGTTCTCAGGTTCGTCTTTGCCATGGTCTTAAAAGACGATCAGAGAAAGAGAAAGGAGGTCATTTGTCTTTCTTTTTTCACTTTCTTTTTATTTATTCTTTGTGTCTTTCACATGACGTATCTTGATCGCATTCATTTCCCGCCCTGTGTATCCACCCTCTGCCCTTTTTGCAAGAAATTTCAACTTCAGATTCCCAAGAGAAATCTCACTGGCTGTGTACCTTCCTGTGGCTCTGGGTCGAGTTTGATATCTCCAAGCTTCCATGTAGATGAAGGATTCTATGACTGTAGTACTTGACCAATACCAAGCTTTTCCAGAAAAACTGTTCATTACCCTGTTTTTAGCAAGTACATACTATATGTAGACGAGTCCTGAAAGAAAGCAGACCTGCAGGGCGATTTGGGATATTTATGGGATTCTTGTGGTTTCCCCCACTGACGTGGAGGACATAACAAACAACGTAAGAGTTCCTTCAGTTCTAGGTCACTGGAGTGTCTCCCAGGAAATCCACTAGTGAAAATTCAGTTTGTACGTATCTTAGCGTAGAAATTTAACTTCTACAAAGCAAAAACAACAAGTAGAACTTTGGAACATTTTAATAGATACTGGATGGTTGAGAGTACAACTATTGTATAAATCAAATGAAGATTGTATTTTATTCATTTCAGATCATAACTTAGCCAGAATTAATTGTTCATTATTTTAGAAAATTACATCACCTAAGGCAATACCATTTGGGTATTTGGGTCACCCAGTCAACACACTTATATCTATATAAGTTTATAGTTGGCAAATGAACATGTAAAGCTTTTAATACAGTGCGTTATCTA